>NW_015090771.1:2600162-2884991 GCF_001431845.1 Calidris pugnax | reverse complement strand
CCCCCATCTCTCTCTTTTTATAGGTTTTTGGATTGTATCAGTTACCTATCTGAATCTTTCTTCCCCCTGAAAAGTCTGAAATAGGGCACTCAAGTGCTTTTTACAGAGATCTGGCTTTCCACTTTCTGTTACGATTTTCACACAGTTCTGGTTTGCCTGTCCAGAAGCAGGTATGATTAACTAGAATGTCATTCCTTCCTTCTTTTCTTTTTGCTGGTTTTTTTTTTCCTGTATTGGCATAGTCCAACCTTTGCCAGTAAGTTCACTGTGTGATGAGGCTGTGGACATGTGAGAATGTGTACACTGAGGTGTGTGCGCAAATGAGCCTTGCTGTATGGCATGAAGCTGATCTGGTTTGTTGTCTTTGCCTCTTGTGCAAGAGGATTACGGAGCTCTGGAATGATTTCTGGGACGGTTTCCCACTTCCCACTAACATTAGTCTGTTCTTCAAGAATTGCATTACCTTCAATGGTTAGTTTTGCCTTGTGAGATCAAAGAAAGATACAGCTTCTGACTCACCCAGCTGGAAGGTTTCTAAACTAACGCTGAAATGTACATGAATGTCTTCATTGCATTCTGGATATACTACTCTCCGGACAACAGGAGAAAAGTTTAAAGCTTAATTGAGTATGTTTCTCAAAATAACTGCAGCTTACTTTATCTGCAGCAAACACATACTCTGAATCACCCCATACGGGGGACTTCATGACTAGTGCCCATCTGCCATCACCTCCATTGGCTCTTAGAGGAAGTATCTTTGTTTCTCAGTTCCCAGCAGATCAGTCACCTTTTGCTAAGGTGCGGGTTATGGAATGAAGAATCTCTTCATTGCCCTGTAATGTATTATTGCATGCATTACCACCAGTTTCATAACATCCTTCTTTCTTCCTTGCTTTACCACTACCTCATCAGCCCACCAGACCTTCTATTTGTGACAGGTTTCTTATTTCTGAGGGGTTCTCTATGTTGTCAGCTTCACTTCATTTGTTTATAGATAAAGCAGAAGAATCATAATCTTTGATTTCCTGAACAAGGATTTCTCTGTCTATACTAGTGAAGGAAGAAACATAATATTTAGCAATATAAGGGCAGCTGCTCCTAGCAACATATGGACCAACATTTAGACCCTTGGAGACTGCTGGAAACAAAAAGAGGAAATTTGCATGAGTCAACCAGGTGAAATGACAGTAGAGAGGAACAAAACACCAGTTCATTTTAGCATCCTTGGTGAAGTGGGCAACTAGGGTGACCTGTTGCTGTGACTGCCTTCACCCTCTGTTAGTTCTAATATTGAGTCCAAAGTAGCAATATGGTTCAGTTCTTAAGGCCTTAAGTTATGCACACTACCACGAGATGGCAATACTTACCTAAAAATATCCCTTTTTTCAGTTCCCAGAGATGAATGATATGCTGCGAGAGAAAGTGACGGGAAGAAAGACAGATCTCGAATTCTTCCTTATTCAGAATGCTGGTTTACTCACGGGGTTTACTGCTATACTGATGATTACCTTGTATGCAGGAGATATTCAGCTGTGATAATGCAAATGGAAGTGGAGTCAATACTGAAGACGTCAAGTAAATAACAAATGGAAGACACTTGAAATCCATAAAAGGGACATTCATTTGATCTGCTTGGTTTTGAAACGGTGACAAGTCCCATCCTCTCCCCCTTGCTCTAAATACAGGAAATTCTTCTTTAGGACTTGCAGTAAATCCCAAGAGCAGGAGCCATCAATTTCTGTACTATGCCAAAGAACGGATTCTAATTTTTTTTTTTTTTTTTTCTTAAAAATATATGTCATATTCGTAACACTGCATACTTAGCCTTTTTTTTTCCCAGTTAGTACTGCAACTAAAGAAGAAACCCACCTTATTAAAAGTTTAAACCTCTAATTCTGAATACACAAATGCTACTGTCTCTTTTAAAGAACTCTTCCTATTAATTTTTTTTTTTTTTTTTTTACTTAAAATTATCAGACATATCTGAACTGTCATAAAGGATGTTACTTGGCCAGTAGAGCTATGCAACACATGCAACTACATGCAACTTAGGACCAAATGAAAGCTGAGGTCTTGAAGGAAGATATTTATTTAAAAGAAAATAATGGAGTCTCATGTCCTTTTTAACTATTATAAGCAAGCAGTTTCAAAGCTGGTTAATTTTCATGACTTTTGTTGCAGGATTTGTCTGTGTAACATCCCTTTCCCCCACCAAAAAAAAAAATCAAACTATTTCAGAGTAGGTACTAATGAAGCTAAGATTTTTAATTACTAATTAACACTGGAAGGAAAGATACCAGTTACTGCTTTTGATCTTTTCTCTTTATAAGTGCACTAGGGAATTGTTGATTTATTTTGAGAACCACTTTTTTTAATTAGAGGGAACCTGTGTTAAATTTATGGCAATTTATCGACTCCATAATATTTTAGAAACATTGAGTATTTTAAAAATGTTCAAGCATTTTGTATTTTATGAAAATAATAATGTTTTATATTTAAGTTCCACAAATATCCCTTTTAATAATCAGTATTTTTGGTTAAAACTTTACAAAGTGGAATTTAGAAAAAACTTGCTAAAATCAACATTGCAGTAAGCTTTCTTGTAATTTGAATAATTTTCTTGTGTGCAGTGGGGTGAAAGTAAGTGATACTAAAATATACAAACTCTTATCACAATCTGTTGTGTGTGAACTTTATAAAATCATGCTAATATGTGTGAGTTTTTCTGAAATAAACAATCCTGCTACTCTGGTGTTGTAAGATGTGTGCATTTAAAAAAATAATTTAAAAAAATAATATTCCATTTCAGTCACCACTAAGCTTTGAAGGAAATGGTGTTATTCTCTAATAAGTTACTTTTTTTCATTGATTTTTAGGCAAGTTTTACTACTTCAAAGAAGATTCTGTTTCTTGACATATTTCCTGGCAGTAGGAAGGGACAAATCTTTTATTTTTAATTACTCTTAAAATATATTTCCTATCAGGTAAAGGATTATTTTTAATATTTTATTTAAGTCACATCTGTAATTACATTATAAAAAATAACTCTTCTAGGTGTCTGGTTGATAAAAACTTCAAGGCAGACTGCACAGGAGCTGTAAATGATACTTATTTTAAAATAAGTTGTAACTGTTAAAATGTAATTACAGTAGTCTATGATATTTGCTATATGGAAAAAGCATTTATTAGTCACTTTATGCCCTCTTAAGTTTCTGTGAAGAAGAGTCCATCCACTCCATGTTCTTCCCTTCAATTCTTTCTTTTGTTGATTCTTTGGATATAAGCTGTTTGTAAATGCTACTCTTGTGTGTGACAAGAATGTATTCTAGTAACTATGAAGGTTCATTGACTTTTTAAAATCATTTGACCATTCCTAGTTCATGAGATTATAGTAATAATATGCCTGCATGGTACTTTTCACCTTTAAATCCAAAAATTTGCAAGACAGACTTGATTTTTGTAATCTCCCCAAGGAGGAAAAATTGAGACAAACAGGTCATTGAAATAACCTACTTATAGATCACAGAGCAGACTAGAGATGGTACAAAGTCTGATTTTCAGGGTAGTGCTTTAGTCATAAACCACATCTCCTTTTCTGCTAGTAGAATATTTAGTAGGCAAGAATGCTTTTTGATTTCTCTATGAGCTGGTTTGTCTGCATAATTTTTGCTATTATGTTTGTCCAGTACAAATAATATAAGTCTGTTCCAATCCTAGGACTGGCAGTGATTTCATAGATTTTGCTGATGTGTCCAGGAAGGAAGAAGCATGAGCAAACAATCAAAAAATCATTGCTTTGTGACAAATAAGACTGCAGTAAGTTACTCACTAAAAGTTTGGAAATTAGTTGAGGGAAAGATTTTAGTATATTTTTTTCATGTTAATGTCATCTGTAACACTGCTGATCTTATATTCTGCCATCCCTTCAGCTGTCTTTTTAACAGTTGTGCAAATTCTGTATATAATGTAATTTTAGAGGGCTCTTAGATGCTTTTGTATTTGTTATTTCCTTAGGGCAAATTATTTGACATCTAATGTTAGACATGATCTAACATACACTTGGGAAGATATTCTGTGTTAGCAATACTGTCATAGGTATTATACTGCCATAAATAGATCACTATCATACAGTTTCCTCTTTTTTTCATGATATGGTTTATGACTGAAGACACACTTCAGTAAATTTCACTAGAGGTGGGGAAAAAAACCCCACATCACCCACAAAACCCCCCGTCTGTAAAAGACACTAAATAGGGAAGAACAATTGATTTTGGAGCCAAAAGCATATACAGCAACAACACAGACAAAGGATAAGCCCTAGAATTCTTCTGATCCCTTGAAGAAGGGATATGCAGAAAAGTGTAATGCTCTATGGAGGAGACCTGTCAAAAATGCAATACGTAATTACTGTCTGTGATTTTAGGAGAAACTAATTGAAAAATTGAGTTGGTGCTTAAAGTTGAGGGTTATTGCTTTTGACATTTTGATGAGTTCTTTATTGAACAAAGATTTAAAGCATCGAGCTAAAAATTTGGTCTCGACTATAACCAGCTAAATGAAATATCAGCTTCATTCTAACAGCAGTCTGGAACTCATTGTGGTCTTCTCTATGTTGAGGTGTTGGCCGTGCTGCTCCACCAAGTTTTGCAGCCTGCTGAAGGCTTTGTGTTGCCTTAGTTAAAAGAGCTACAAAACCTGATCTACCTAGTTTAAAGATGACTTGAACGTGCATAAATGACATTCAGTTACACTAGTGACAGCAGTGGAAACATCTCATGTTTGATACACGTAGACAATCAATTGTGTGTGCTAATTTCTGTATTAGAATCTGTAATTTTTTTTTTTAAGAAACTATTGGCATAACCTGTGCATAACTGAACAGATTTACATATTTGCATGTTGTTTTGTCTTATGCTATAGCATCTCATCTGTGTTACTTTGAAGGTGGCTAAGATCCAGGGAGAAAACAGTCTTAGATGACTTTTTTCCTCTTCATGCAATTCTAATGAAGCCATTTATGTAGGCAAACAGTGTTGAGACAAGTTTTAACTTCTCTGAACATGCAACTTGTTGCTAAATTTTGAATATGGATTGAACACTTGTTTCCTTTAACTCTAGAAAATAATGCTAAGCAGTAGAATTTAAGAAATCTTTCCAATCCTTGAAACTTAAAAAAGAAAATAAAAATGCCACAAGCAGTTTAAGTCCAGGGAAAGCTGCTTAAATAGAAATCTGATTGTAAGAAAAACATATAGCAAGAGACGCAGTCCCACTCTCCTCTCTACAGTTATGGGAGCTAGTCAGCTGGAGTTGATTCCTTGGGTAACAACTTCAGGTGTTTGGGCTTCCAACCTATGTAAGAAAGCACAGGCGCTGTGAGGCAGTTTCCAAAAGGATCAAAATCATTCAGAATTCCTCAATGGAAGTTTGACTGAAGGAAAAGAAGATAGAGAAAAATTATCTCTAGAAATGCATGTTTTATTTCAGGAATAAATATGGAAAAGGGCACTAACTTGGATTATCCTTCTGCAGGCGGTTACTTTGTATAGATTGGTAGGTGCCAGCAAACCATTTCATTTATGCATATGCACTTGATGCACAAGTTATCTCTCTTAAGATTAGAGAAGAAATTCCTCTCCCTATCTTGCAGTTCAATTCAGAATATAAAGGTGTGACAAGCTGACAAAGGTTGCTAAAATGAAAACTAGAGAGAAAGCCATGTCTGTTAGCAATAGATATAATGCATCTGTCAAAGATAAGGTCACATTGTATTTTTAGGATTTAATCCCTAGTACATTTCTTTTGTATGCAATGTATTGTCTTTTTTTTCTTTACTTTTTACAGTACTTTTGAAGAAGATAATGTATTTAGATATTTTGTAATCCCTATTATGATCATAATGCTTTATTCTAATTTTCAAAAACCCTCCACAATTTCTGTATCTTCTTCCATTTTGAAGTACTACAGCATTTAAGGTTTGGGGTAAAAATAGGAGATATTGAATGGCATAGGAAGTGAACTGCAGAGAAGATGTAGTTTGAATATATGGATAGCATGAGAATTTAGGAGATAATGTAATTCTGCATAATGTAGCTATTAACTGCTGCTCTGGGTGAAAGCACTATGAAAGATTCATGGGATCCAAATTTGATTTTCTTTAGAGAAATAACTGTTCCTGACTCTTAAGAACAAACAACTTCAAGTAAGAATCGTTACATTCTTCAAAATAGAAGACTAAATGAAAAAAAGCAGTTACAGGCAACTGCAGTATCCAGAGAGGGACATGGATGTCTCTACCATACTCAAAAAAGCTGTTCTGTCTTGTGACACTGTCATTTGCAGTCTTTCTTTGTATGTGCCAAAAGACTTCGGGAGAATCATTGCTGCAGATGAGTAAGAGCATCTGTAATAGTGACATGGTGGGCTCCCTGGTACTTAATATTCCCCCGGCTCTTTCCCCTTCCTCTAGAAACTAAGACGGGTGGGTCAGCATATTTGGGGAGGGGGCTTTTTGGGGTGTGTCTTCTGTATAGGAAAATAAAGACAATGTTCCTCAAAATTTATGAGGAGCACTGTGCTGTTGAAGATGCTTCAAGAAGTAATTCTTTATACAGGACACGTGCAAGGGAAGAATATAAAGTAGAATTGATTCATAAGAAAAATGCTTGTATTCTTACCAGAGCTGCTTAGTATAAGTCTTGGAGAACTGCTTCTTTAGACTCAACTCCAGATCAAAGAGTTTGGAAAACATTTTCTCTGAACTTTTAATTTATAGTTTCTTTCCTTGAACCACAAACAAGGCTTTTGTATCAGAAAGTCTTAAATAGATGCGCAAAGCCTTTCAGTTATTTCACCCTGTTTAATTCCAGTCCAATACTGTTTTTCCTTACCTTGACTATGTTCCTGGATAGTTGTTAATTTCCTACTGATTGCTAGCTATCTTGCTTGATCTTTTAACTTGTGATCTTAGCTTGTGTTAGAGCAAAAAAAGTCATTATTTTTGCTTAATGTTGAAAAAACAACCCACCCTTACTATGATTTACTGCTCTTATTCCTGTGCTTAATCAGATTCTTCTATGAGCTTTGAATATAAAATATTTCTATTGTGATTGTCAGTATAAAATCCAATGCATATTAAGTTACCGTGTTGGCTTCAGTTTGAACTGTTCGGTTCTCATGTAGTCCTTTCAGACCTAGATTCCAAATTGTCCCATAAAAGAGCTTCTGTGTAAATAGCATAGCTTACAGATAAGGAAAGCAAGTCAGTAACATGAAATAGCTATGCATACAAAGGCAAGAAACAGAGCTAGGAGCAGAATTATGACCCTTCTGTCTGTATTTTTTAGCTATCCATTAGACCATTTGGGAAGGTTGTCTTCAGAAATTCTCCCTGATTATTTATTGCCCTCCTTTAAAAAATATTGGTTACAATCTGTCCATTGTTTTCTGTAGCTTTTGCATATGTACAGTTGTTGCTAGTGACTCTGGGAGCAACACATGCATAAATGGGGTTTAGTTTAAAGGAGAAAAAGATGCTGTTCTCTGGCAAAGAAGAAAATTTATTTATGTCCAGCTAGCCTTAATCAATTGGAGAGACAGCAGCATTCATCTCTGGATAGGCTGGTTCTTGAGAAGAAAACCTGCACAGTTGCATTCCCTCATTGATAGAGTGAGAAAACCAAACTAATTAGAAAAAACATGAAACGAGATGATTTAAGTTAAGCATATCTAGTTAGAAAATGCCAGTTGGCTTTGATGTTATTGGCCTGAAGGACACAGAATCTAGACTAAAATCCGCTTTTCCAATTCATGGGTGAAAGCTAGTGGAGTTTTTGTTTCACATCAAATACAACAACAAAATCCTGGCTAAAAAATGATAAATAATTTCCAAGTTCTTTCTGTAACACAAAAAAAATATTCCTATGTCACTGATTTCTGTATTTTTGTCCTTGCAATGAATTGTGCTAAGCTGACTTAATTGTGATGAAAGCTTTTTTTAGAACATTTTTTTAATTTTTGAGAGAGTCATACTTGTGTGTCATGCTGAGAAGATTTTGATTATTTCTAAGGTTTTCATATATTGAAATTAATTACATCTTGTAAAGTTTATCACAAAACTCTTAGTGTTTCTCTTCCTCTCTAATTTTCTATATACTTATAGTCTACAGGAAGCTCTTGACCATTTTAATAAGCTATTAGTAAGGTAATACATATCTCCTTTTGGTTGTAAAAATGTTGGTAGTGATTTGCAATAGGTAAGTGTTCATTAGAAGTAAGTTATGGTGTGATTTGTTTGAAATTTCCTTTTACAAACAGCAGACTCAAGTGCAAAAAAATGATTCTTTTATGATTAATGCTCTTGTATTAAAAAGCATGGTTCTCTGTGCCAGCAAAGAAATTGTCCTCCATTCAGTAGAGATTTTGTAATTTTTCACCTCATTGGTATATTAGTGAAATCAAAGCTACAGCTTCTGCTGAATTGGTAAGTAATTAGATGAGGTATGTAATGTTCCCTGACCCTTTTTTTTGTTTTTTAAAAAAATCAGTCCATAAAAATTACTTCTCCCTTTTTGCATTTTTATTGCTCTTCCAGTCATAGCTAAATCTATGGTTGCTTGTCTTACCATAATGAAAAATCACTTAGCAGCTCAAATGAATGACTTTTGTTGATAACAATAAAGGGCCTTGTTCACTGAAGTACTTGTAACAAATTTCTTCTGTACTTCAGGGAGAAGTTTGGGTATGCAAGAGGCATAGAGCTGATTTCTAAATATGACCATAGTCGCCATATTTCAGACTTGAAAATGTATGTCTTTGAAGAGGTCTTTTGCCAAGATTGTTTTGTGAACTTTGAAACTGATGTGGCACTGTTGGACTTGCACTGTGTGTAACTTCTTGGTTGACACATTGAATGGGTTATGTCTGTGCTTCATAATGAAGAGTTGTGTTGAGAGAGACCTATTCTAGCTCCGATAAACAGAGCAGTATGTGTTCATAAATAGTGTATGCAGGAAGAAGGACAGCCATATTGACAAGGCAATTAGCCCTAATAAGAAAGGTGTATTATGTCATGAAATGACAATATCTCTTTGTGACATGGTGATAGTATCTCTCCATGAAATGATAGTATTATATATTTGCATAGTAAGTATCAGGCACAGGATTTTCTGTCTTAAATGTATATAGTGCTGGAGCTTACTATGCTACAAAACTTCTGTCATAACTGTATTCTAACACATTTGAGATAAAAGCTGTCTATAGACCAATATCCTCACTCATTAGTTCAGTTTAGCATAGTCTTTTTTTTTTTCTTTTCAGAGTAGAATGTATAGAATACAGCTACAAGATAGTATGAAACAATTCTACTAAACAGTGAAAAAGTATGCCATGAGGAACTTTTGCTTCATTGAGAGTAAAGCTCCTAACTTTTGAAGGGCTAACAATGGAGACAGCAAGCAGAACCTGCATTTTGCATCTTACCTGAAAAATGATAACCTTTGGTACTTCCAGTACCACAACATAATACTTGTTCAACATACCCTCTACAACACCGTACAAGTCATCAGTTCTTGGAGACTTTTTAATCACTTGCTGGATTGCAGCCTCGCTTCTTAGCTAAAGTTCTATTTCCTAGTCTACTTAGCCACGCTGAGGAGAAAGCTCATAGAGTAAAACATATCAGAGAGGTGTCAATCTATTTATAAGGCAGATCTCACCAGTGCAACTTAAGAGCACTTCTCAGATGATAACTGGATGGTTGTCCAGATACATCTTGACACTATATTGGGATGACACCCAGGTAAGTAGCATCCTTCCTTCACCCTCTTATCTTCTGTGTCCGCTCTAGTTTCCACTGGATGGAAAGTGGCTTGCCAGCAAGGGTAGATCTATAACTGTTTGCTTTAGGCAACTGGCATACCTGGGACTGTGATTTACTCTCCAGACCATATTTGCCTTGTGATTTAGACACAAACAAATGTACCAACTTAGCTATAGAGCAACAATTTGAGCTGTAACCACATTTGACTAGTAATTATTTACCCTGTGTGGGTATGAAATACCTGCCAAGTTCCCAGCCTAGTGGGTTCAGGGAATATGCTCTATTTCAGAAACATTATCCTTTTGGGTCTTCAAAGTGAAACTGCATCCCACTTTGCAGTTTACGAGAAACTTGAAAATACTGGTATTGGTAGGAAATGTAATCAATAACTACATAATAGAGGGCACTCCATGAGCCACAGATCCTCCTTTTCCCCCAGATATATCTACTCTATTTGTCTCCTGAACAACCAAACCTAACTATTAGTAAATCTGTGCTGGCAGGTCAGAAGAGGAAGTTTGGTCAGGTTGCTGGTAGGTGATGCAATGCTGTGTGAGGGAGGAACTTTCTTGTTTTTCCTCCTTCAGGGTGAGGGAGTGGGGAAAGTATATAAAGACATAGCTGATACATAGCAAGTCAGGGCAATTGTGATTCGAGAGGCACAATTAGTAATATAATTTCATCACACTAGCAATAATTACTATAATTACTTCTATTTACATAAATTCTGCATTAAATGCTGTAATTAATGTTATGGACACATTGTGATTTATGGCTTGTGAAGTGAAAGATGATTCAAATAGAGCTTTCCCCTTGTACAGTGAACAGTGACTTCCTTTTTGAGGCTAAGAAATGTTTTATTTTTATACTTTAAATAACAACTTTTCTTTTCTTCAAGAAACTCGGCCAAGGAAGGCAATAACTCCTCTGGGCACAGTTCAGTATTCACTAAGAGCAAAGGAGAGGTCGGTCTGCTCAACTGGTCATCTGGAGCTTAACTGATCACTGTGTAAACGAGTCAAAATGTAGCACCCGGAAATAACAGGCACAAGGCAGAGTCTGAAAGGTAAAGTTCCCAGTAAAGTTCCCCAGCAGTGGGTACAAGTCCGATAGGATGAAATGTCAATATGGGAAGGGAATGGCACAGCACCTGCTGTTTCTTTTGTGGGGAGAATTAAGGAGGAATTGTGATTCTTTACTGAAAACTGGAGTCTGCCAGAGGGTGGATCTTGGAGCAACTGGTGAGAAACTAAATAACGAAGAGAAGCAGAGGCTCAGGGGTGGCAGTGTTGCTGCTGAGATAATGGAAGTACTTCTTAAGGAAGAGTCAGCTGGAGGGTTTGGGGGCAAATATACTGTGAAAGCAGGGATGGGTAATGTGGGGGATGGATGATGTCTTGGGAGAAGAAAAATAGGATAACTGCTGTTTTAGCTGGACTGGAAAAGGGCACGTAGAATAAATGGGTGACTACAGTCTGTCATGCCTACCCTCTGATTTATGGTAACCCCACATGGATTTGGAGTACATATAAAAAATTGAAAGAAAGTGGCATAAAAGATCAAGCATAGTGTGGGAAAGATGGGCTGGGGCACATGAGAGACTAACCAAGTTGGAATATATCAGTGAGGTGAGGTAATTAAATATATTTATGCTGTAGTACATGTTGCAAATGTGAACTGTACATTGAGAAATGGGGCTCCTGTTGGTGTGGACTGCAAGCATATGCTGAGGCAGTGCCCCAGTCCAGGTGGTATGCATGAAACCATTAGCTGCAATAATTATTTCACAACTTCTCTCAGCTGGGTTCAGGTGGCTAACAGGGCTGAGTGAGGCATTTGCAGGGCTCGGAAACAACATGCTTTAAAAATTTTAACTATATGAAACTGATGAAGATGCACCATAAATGGATTAAATAAGCACTCTTAAGGGTGTTTATAACAGAACAGATGGTTCCTCTTGGGCCTTACTGGCATCTTACTGCCACTCATACGTCTGCTGGGATTAAAAGAGAAACTTTGCTACCTGAAGGCTTTTGAGGAAGCAAAATGCCTGGCTTTGAAAAGGGAGCGACTGGAGGCTGCATCACATTAAGAAACCTTGGAGAGGTTTGGACTTCTGTGTAGATTTGTGCTAAAGAAGAGGTAAGAGGGGTGATGTTTCTGGGAAGGGTGAGTGAGGGAACCTGAGGAGCCTCTGCCATTGTGTGTGATAAGGAGCTGCTTGTGCTTTTCTGAACGTGCACTGGGTTCTGCTGCTGTTTCTGAAGTGGTGTGCTAAAGATACTGGCTGTGGAGCTGTGCTCCAACCCAGCCTTTGGAAACCCAAGGGAGGCATGAGGCAAAGGGATCAAAGTGGCAGGTTTCTCCAGGAGCAAGTGTGCTGTAGTGGTAGCTGCAGCATGGAGTCCTTATAAGGCAATCCTATAACGAAATCTTTATAGAATATTGTTCTGAATTATTGCAAAAAGAGCTGGAAGTTATATAATTGCCGTGGGGAATAATTTGTGGGCACTATAAAAATTATGGAGGGGGAAGTAGCTGCAGGTCCCTTCTGTTTGTCCAGATCTACGTGTTCAGCTGTACATCAATGTATACAATGGATACAAGATGTAGGGTGCCCGAGTCGAAACCTGTTGCCCTGCTATCTACACATGTGCTGGGTGGCAGAGAGCTGCTCAGCTCTGTTTAGCACGGCTGTGTTGATGTAAGACAAAGTGCTTGCTGCTTGAGCTGTCTCAGGAATGGGGTAAGTGAAATGGTGGGGCTGATATGCTGCTCTGACTGGGCTAATTAAGGCAATTTGCTGAGAGCTTAAATTCCTATCTTTGTTTTCTTGTTAGAGCTTGTTATTTTTGAGGATGTGTGAACTGTGATTTCTGAGAACTGTTAATGGGTTCTTTTGATTGCTTTCATTTGAGCATACAAAGTTTTATGAAGATATTATTCTTTCTGTTTTAAATGGCTCTGTCCTGTTAGGTGTCCAGACTGTTGGGTATTTCTTCATTATTTTGTTTATTGTTGTAATGAGGATGATAACCTTAGAGATACTGAGTGTTTTCTATGGGGAATTAAGCCACTGGAGGCTGTGGGCATTCAAGGGTGCCTGGCAGCTTAAACAATTGGGTCTCTTTTAATGTTAGTGTATTTGCTTAATTGTAATGGATGTGGACGTGAATGTACCTTCTTGGAGAAAGAGGTTTAGGAAACAACTTTTTATCACTTCTTCTCTGCTCACTGTTGGGGTGGGCGAGGGCAGCAAATTGCTGAAAACTAATTAAAAACGAGAATGAATAGTAAGGAAGATACTGTGTTTAAGATGGGAGAAACAAGAACTGTTGAGAGCTTGCTGCTCATGGTGTTGATCTCCAAGAAGAAAATTTCCTACCTGTCAGAAGTGGTATAAGCAAAATTCCTAAGTATGTATGTGTTATAATGATTGCCATGCAGAAAATCGTATGTAACATTTACATTAATGGTTTGAAATGCTTTCTGTCTTATTCTCTGGAGATTAAGAGGTCAAGGAGGAGTAACACCTTGTGACTTGCAGATAAATATTCAGCTTGGCTGAATATTAGTAGTTCCTAAATGGAAGCATGGGGAACACAGAGATGCCCAAGTTCCTTGGGTCTGCACCAGCATGTGTCTGTAACAAGGGTGACTGTGTTTGTGTTGTAATGCAGCCAGTGTCTGGTTAAATGGGGTATAAGTGCATATGAACTTGGCTGCTGTCCCCCAAATCCCACTGGTGAGTCCATGTAATGGTGTGTGATCCTGCTTGCATATTTGTTGACTTCTAGACAAAGGCAAAATGAGGTTTTCAAGTTGGATATGAGTTGAACTGCTGCTGTGATTTTGTGTAGATCACTTAAATCTACCTTCTCCCTTCATTTCCGCTGCCTCCCTGAAATGGCAATAATGGTCCATCTTGTCTATCAGTTTAGAGCATTGCTAAGTGCAAGCTGTTAATGTTTGTAAAACACTTAGAAAATGAATAGCTGTGTTGTGTGAGATCAATTTGCTACTCTTTTCTTACCACAGAAATAAAAGCCCATCAGTGTCAACTTGCCTCGGATCCGCTTTTGACCCCAGGCCTGACAACACTGAGGCCTGAGCCTGGGGAGGCAAGTTGTGACTCATATAGTGGCAATAGAGCTACTTGCTGTCTATTCTTCAAAAAATACACAAATCAAGGAAAAGCTTTTCCAACCTTGGACGTAAAACACTGCTTTGATTCTGTATTACTTCTTGGCAGGCAAGTTGCAGGGAAGTTTGTCAGGATTTAAAAAAACCAAGAGGTTGAGCACTTTGTGAATAGACTTGGGAATGGCAAAACAATGTGCAATATGCTGGAAGCCAACAGGGAGAAGTATGTAGGTGGTAGTAAAAGAGGAAGTTCCTGTGAAGGATACTGAGTACTGTCATAGTCTTGCCCTTCTGTATTTCTGCTAGTAAGTACAAAAACCGGCTGTTGAAATTAATTAATCTGACTTCTTATAGCTTTCCCTAGCTACCCCAGACAACAAATTCCCTTTCACAGATGTGGCATGGTTCTGCAAGTCAGAACCCAATGTTTGCCACTTCAGTTAGCAGACCTAGCTAAAGCCTGGGTCTTCCCACAGGACTGGGATTTAGCATGGCTGGCTGCTGCTATTAACATTAATTTGTCTGGCAAACTAACTAGAAGTGTCTTTTCTAGTTCCAAATGCTAGGATCCAAGATGACAAGGTGGCAACTATCTAGTCACGTAAGTAAAATGCATAGTTCAGGCTGAATTTTTAAGCTCTGGATTCTTTCAAAGAAAGTAAGAACAACATGGAAACTCTCTCAACATGAGTAGACAAATGCAGAAGTCCTAACTCGCTTTGCAAAATTGGAAGTCCAGACTGATGATTTGGTCCATGTTATGGTCAGGGTAAATGAGGTAATGTTCCTTTTTAGCAAAGCTATATATTTCATGGCTGAATCCAGTCAAGTTAAAAATCTCCTTTCATCAAAAATACAGACTTCAGTTGAAGGCTGGGATTAATGAAATTCCTGTAGGACTTGTAAGAATATTTATGGTGTATCTTCTACAACAATTTCTGGCTTCCTTGAACACCTCCTGTTCTTAGAGCAGACCCGACCTTGGCCATACCATTTCTAGTGAAGGAAAGTTGGAGGTCCAGTCTTCATGAGTGGCTGTTGATGTCTGCAGACTGGGATAATGGGGCTAACCAGGCCCTTGGAAACAGAACCTGCATGTATGGGCTGCAGGCTTCTAAGAGCAGCTTCTAAGTACTGAGCCAAGATACTAAATTCTACAGGAAATGCATGTGTGGAGAGATGATTACAGCAGTGGATAGATAGGGGAGGAAGGGGTGAACTTTTAAGCTATGGAATAAACCAGAGAGCTCAGATCACAGCAAAAATCTGTGCACTGGGCTGTTTCTGATAAAGGACCTGAAAAGGCAGCCTGGACTGAAATAGGGCAGACAGCATTACACCATAGTGCTCCCAGCTGAGAGCTCAAACTTTAAGCTTAAAGTCTGTAGCAAGTGATTTTAGAGACAGCAAGTTGGAGAAACAGTATGGAGTCTGGCAGATACTGGAAGCTTAAAGCAGAGCTAGATTTGACTGCTCGTTTGCTGATGGTTGCTTAGGCTGTTTTGTGAGTAAGAAATGACAACTCCTCCTGTTTTGCCTTAGCAACCGGATGCAACTGTGCTTTCCTGCAGAAGGAAATAGGGATATGTTCAAGCTCAGCCATATTACACAAAAGAATATATTGCAACCTCCCTTTCTGTTCCCTATTTAAAAAGCTCCCGAAGCTGTAGTGAATCTTTGCAAACTAAATGGGAGCAGAGAAAATTGGAACCGACGATCTCTCACTGAAGACGTATGTACTGTAACTTTACATTCAGGTATCCTTGAGCTGCTAATGTCACTTCCCCCTTTGGTAAAGTAAATCAGTTTTTTCTTGACTTTATTTGTTTGTTCCCTTTGTGGGAGCTGTTTGATCTCAATGTGGGTGCAAAATGTTTTGGTGAAGTCAGCAGTGCAATACTTGCCCTGATGATTCTTAAAATTGAATCACTTTTTGCTTGAAATTAAGATAAAAAGCGTCATCCACCATGGGAATATTTGTGTCAGGCAACAGTACAATGTGCTGTAACTTCTCAGTGCCAGTTGAAGCTCTTGAGGTTCTTAGTTGTGGTATGGGCAATCAAAAAATGGAATCTACAGAAGTCCAAGACCTGAGCTTAATTGAGAGAAACTGCTGGAGCATCTGAGGAAAGCTATTTCTTCTATTCAAGGTGTCTCTCCTAAAGCCTTTCCTAGATGGGATCATCCACATCTTCTTCTCAAAAATCAAGGTGAGTTCTTTGAGGTCCTGTGTTAGTGTTCCCTTTAACCCAGTAACAAGAAGGAGAGAAAGGGAATGTAAATTTTCTTTATGATGGCAAACTAAGAAATGCAACTCTCAGTATTCTCTTGATAAACCTGGCCTGATTCTATTATGGGAAAAATTCATTGCTCATGAGACACGCTCTAGCTCAATAACTTAGAAAATATAGTATAATATAAGGGATATTTTTTTTCCTTGCATAGCTGGCCATTTAGTTGTGGTTTCCTAGGAAGGTCAAGAGGAAAGGAGCTATTATCTACTGTGGCTGAAGCCTTTCTGATCTTGCTGGCTAACACAGTAGCTGGAAAAATTGTTTTCGTAGCCTTGAACTCCTTCTTTGAATTTTCTTAGCTTTACTGCTAACAAAAAGTAATGCTTGTCTGTGTTACAGATCAGTTGCTTTTTTTGTACTTTCTGTAGTGTTTTTATTGCCTTTAATGCTGCTGGCAGCTCAGCTGATGATTTCATGGGAGAATTGCTGCTGAAATACCTGGTTCGTGTCTGTAATGTTTGCTCATTTTGGATTCCCATACGAGATATTTTACAGCAAAGTACACTGATTATGCAACTGTGCATAATATATGGGCTGAGAAAGCTCCTCCCTTGGCTTAAATCAGCCTTAGTCTCAAAGCTGCTCCGAGGTTTTGTGCAGTGTCCCTCCTACGAATGCTGCCTGTACTGAAGAGTAACACCTTCCTTTCAACTGCATTTCCCCAATTCTTAGTCGTGTGTGTTTCATAAACCAAGGCTGAGGGATTTTGTGAGATTAGACCAGTGATCTTTATCCCTCTTGCTGGACTGCTGTCTCCATGGGGCTGTAACATAAAGGCTACTTTCATTCTTCCCTTGGCAGATTCCATCTATTGCGACTATCTCCCTCACTTCAAAAGGCAATCACAGAAAAAGAAATTCATTATGCTCACACGTATGATGAGTTCCTGTAAATAGCCTGTTGAAAAATATTCTTTGGAAACAGCAGAAATGGATTTGTTGTTGTAAGTTGCACCACCTTGCAGAATTTTGAGCAAGGAATTTGTGGGTAATTAAAACAGTGGCTAGATACATCAGGGAAAATAGTTTTTCATTTGGTAGACCGCAGATGTTTGGTGTATGCATACTAGCTCTTTCTCATATTTGGAAACAATTTTCTTCTCTGTTGTGACAGAATTGGCAGCAGTAGATGGGCACTAACTACAGAACTTGGAAGATGCTGTAGGTTGTTCTAAGGCACAAACAAGTTATTGAGTTGTCAGATACTTATCAGATGTTAATCACATCACTTCCTGTCTCAGCATTGCTGTAATAAGTTTCTTGCTGCAGAAAAGCTGTGCTTATTTATAGCTTGTATAATTACACATTTGGCTTTAAATTGTGAAGCAGCAAACCAATTGCTAATGGCCAACTGCTTTCTTAAATGGAAAAAATTATCCCACAGTGCAGGGCAGATCTTTGAGACACTGAAATAAGCTAACTGTGCTGGACCATGGGGGAAGAATTCTGAGGCAGTTTTAGGGGGCAAAGAGTCCAAATTATTATGGTCATCTGTGGCTTATGGAAGCACTTTATACCTCTAAGTCTTTCCCAAAATCAATCGTGACATCTGTGCCCTGTTTGGATATAAAATTGATTTTTAATTCTTTAGTGCTTGATTGTGCTCAGCACTCATAGATGTAAATCCATTTCCTACACATGCGAACACTTGATTATTCAAGGTGTCCCATCAAATTTGTCTCTAAGTTCTTGCGGATGGGGAGAGGTGTGGGCTGGTCTCCACCGACAGCACCAGTTATGCCTCTGTTAGAGGATGGCCTCCACCAAACACAGCTCACAAGCCCAATTCCCTGTGGCCTTGCTGCACATGCTGCTTGCTCTTACAACTTATGTGTACAGCACCAAACTATCAGAATTTCTTCCTGGCACATATCTGCTTTGTACGTAGTTTGTCATGAAGAATTGGTTTCATTGTTACTCATGTGTGTTCACTAGAAATGACTCGGTGTCATTCTCTTGGAGCGTTGCTTTCAAGCTGGGTTGGTTGGTACAGGAAAAGTGACAGTATTAAAAAGGCCTTGCTAAAGAGCTCCCTTCAAATGAGTCGTATGGGTTTCTATCCATCATTTCCATACTTTTCATATGACAGAGGTGCTTCAGAAAGATCTCTGTACTAGGGAGAAAAATCTTGAAATCTCTTGCAAATCTGAAGTGGTTTTCTTCCAATTACATGAGAGGAGATCACAGTTTGAGGCTGAAATGAAGTCAAATCCCTTTGAAGTGCTGAATAAATAGCACCAACCTTCAGAAGGATGAAAACTGACAATGCTTGAATCTTACTGACATGTAAAAGACGCATTGTTAGCTACTGGAGAAAAGGTAGGGTGCTTTTTTATTTTTTAAATAATATATTTCTGCTCTTATCCTTTTCTTCACATTCCATCTTGCCATGACCTGTAAGTTTTTCATGTGATAATGAGCATTTTTACTTCTTTGTTTAATTGGACACCACGTAGCCAAATAATTCTGTGGAACCCTTAGAAAACTTAGCAGAAATACCTGGATAGATGTTGATCTCGAGTCTAACAATAAGTGAAAAAAGACAGCTCAAATAAGTAGAGGTACCACTACCAATGACTGTTACTACTGTGAATAATTTTAAGCTTTTGTGCAGCTGCATTTATTTCTTCTTTTCTAATCCCTGAAGCATCGTGTAGAGTATAGAAATAGAGCCTTTTATAAATCAGGACTGTATAATAAAGTAGGGTGAAATCCAGCAACTAGAAAAAAAACTTCAGTATGTATGTGTCGGCAAACTTTAATTTTGCCTAAAGAATGTAACTTGGTGCTTTTTAATTTGTGGTGCAGATACAGCAAATCTGCAATTAAGCCTTCTAGCAGGTCTGTAGGACTGGTAATTGTTTTGTAATCCTTCCTTGGAACACAATAAGCGCAAACAGTAATCACAGGTTTAATGAGTATAATCTATCATAAAATACCTAACAAAACAGTATGTGCAATATTATCTTCTGGTTCATGCTTCATCTATTCCAACTGTATTAAAGGAGTGCAGCGATCTGAGTACCTACCTAGGCAGGAAGGAGAGAACAGACTTCTAAATAAGTAAACAGTATGTATCTGGATGATAAACAAGAAAGCTTATTCAAAATTCATTTTGCTCTTGTGGGGGTGAGTGGAAGGTTCTTCCTGATTGCAGGCGCATGCCCTGCTGCTATGCAAAGGCCTACTTTATCTAAAACTGTTTTTGAGTCATCACACTGAATATACACCAGGATGTTTAGAAAAGATTGCTGAATCGTGAACTGTAAGACTCGGTATTTTTCTTAAGTTCATCACTGCAGAAATTGTTATCCATGTGTTTGTTCTCTCGTGTTTTAATCACTTCAGGTTTTTCGCACATGCGTTTACCTTTCAAAAACCATACGGCATACTCGGGTTCTGACTTCATGTAAACCAAAGGGAGAGTTACTGTACAGCTAATTATACAGGCTCTAGTTCTACACTGCCCTTACCCTTACTCCTTTATGAAACACATATCTGCCCAAACTGACATTCCAGCTCTAGCTGTGTGATTCTTTTGGGGAGGCCATTGACACTGGATAACACTGAAATTGCTTTAAACTGAAGTTTCTGGCCAGAGTTCTTGAAAAGCTCAAAACTTGTAAAACTTGAAATTGGGAAGCCTTTTCAGCCTAAGATTAAATGGAACCTGGCACTACCTGTCACTTCAGGCAGACCTTGCTGACCTTTAGGTTAATTTACTCCATTGCTTACCTTCTCACCACCCTGATACGCCGAGAGAATTTGTCACTTGAAAAGCAGATAGTTGAAAAAGTAGTGCAAATGTGGTTCCCAAGGGAACACTTTCTGCCAGGACAAACGCATAAACTTAACATATTTTTCTAGCCTCTTCCTGAGCATACAGAATAGTATGCTATAGCGGGAGTAGTAGAAAGCTGACTTTTGTTCTGCAGACCCAATTACTGTTCCTTTTCTGGACTTCTCTTGTGCTGCCACCAGAGAGAAATGCCACCTGTTTGAAACCCATGTGTGGCAACTGTTGCAGGCAGTCTCTTACTCTTTCCTTTGATTTACATCAGTTGAAACCACTTAAAGGAACTGGTTATTCAAAAAGCTTACATGAATTTCTCTTCAGCTGACTAGCAACACAGTGTTGTTTCCAAGTGGTCTGCCAGTCTGACATCAGTATTAAATAGAATATCACACCTCATGGACTAACCGTCTGATTCATTGTGACAATTTTTTCCTCTAATGTCTGAAATTGTAATTAAGGGAGGAACATGTGGGAGAGAGAATAAAAATCAAGAGATAAAATGAGAAATTGGATTGCAGAGGCAAGGAGAGAACCTTTTAATTTATTACTCTAAGAGAAATATGGGAGTAATACAGTTACGGGTAATATTTAAACACCCAAGTGAAGCTATTCCATGTAAAAATATACTGAAGTTGTTGAAGACTTCTGTTCAATATCAGTTATTGTTCTACTTCATTTACAGCTATTAAGACTGATAAGTTCTGTTGTGCAGACCAGAGTAAGTTAGGTTGTGGAAGAGGTGATGGGAGACTCTGGCAGGCAGTAGTTTCCCGTCCTTTATGGCTTTACTCAAGGCAACAATGTGCTGTTGAACAAACTAATTTGGCTTTTTATTGCAGTTGCGGCCTGTGTGTGGTTTGTATCAGAGGTATTTAGAGCTTTTGACCACTATAGCAAATAGATTCAATAGCCAACTGCCTATCCCTGCCTGGCGTGACTCAGACCCTGTGATGATGAGGATCACTTTAAATCGGAACACTTTAAATCATAACTATGAAGTACATGAAATCCACCTCTCCAATTTCTAAGTCTTCTGAACACAGTAATTTATTCAGTATAGCACCTTTCTTGATAAGAAGGTTTGGCATGGGAATTTTGTCTTCAGTGAA
The DNA here is from genome assembly GCF_001431845.1 of Calidris pugnax. Taxonomy (NCBI): domain Eukaryota; kingdom Metazoa; phylum Chordata; class Aves; order Charadriiformes; family Scolopacidae; genus Calidris; species Calidris pugnax. Next base: position 2,863,830 of record NW_015090771.1, on the reverse strand, counting down.
GTCCTTGTTAAAAGCCGCTTGTAAGTTGGTGCATCCCATACTCTCGCTTGACTGTGAGAGGAGGGCTGAGGTGAGTGTCACCCCAGACAGGCCCATACTTTTCCATGGGGTGGATGTGGACAACGTTGAGCACACCCGCTGAACATCTCTCAAGTGACATGCTGTTGGGGAATCGGCTAATTTCTCACAGTACTTGGGCTGTCATTCTTCATCTGCATGAGTTTAGAGCACTGTCTTCTGTTGTATGACCATACTTTTTGAGAGGATACTGAATGCTGTGGCTCATGTTGCTTGAAGTAGGTTGTGGAATAAGGTTTATTCCTTGATAATCTTACCAAGGCTGGATGCCTTCATTTTGAGCAGAGTTGTGTGGATAACGGGAGTCCTGGGGCTCAGTTCTTTTTTTCAGGGGTCTTAGTGCAATGAGCTCACATGGAAGAGAAGATCCTGGGAAAGAGGACTTGTCTGGGAGCTGCCTTTTCTTGTGGTATCCCCTTCCCATTCCTACTATTATTCTTCCCAGTGGCTTCTATTATCACTAGAGCGGACAGACTTGGAAAACCGTAAGGGGAGAAGGGAAAGTTTGTTTGCTCAAGAAATTAACATTGTTCTTAGATGCCTGGGAGCTACTAGGAGCAGTGGGATTTAATATAATTTAAGACGATTCATTCCAGCTTCCCTTTTACCCAGGGGTGCCTATCAAGGACCCCATTCTTTGAGACCTGATGGGGCCTCCTCCAGATCCAGGCTAGTCCAGATCTCTGAAACACAGCCAGCAAATGTCCTGCCTCTGAGGGGATGGCTGTGCAACAACTTTAGATCTACAGCACGTTGGCTGTAGCTCGATAATTACTCTGTGTGGGTTTTACTGCTTGGCAAATGAAAGATCGCTTGTTCCTCAGTTACTGCTGGGTAAGAGCTGGCACACAGCAAGTACCATGGCTTTGGCTGAAGGGCTGTGAATCTAAAGGAGAAATGGCTGCCCTCTGGGCTGCATGCTGTAATCTCAAACAAGTGAGGCATATTCATAGAATAAAGGCATTTTCCTGTCTTTCTAGACAGCGATTTTTATATTGAATAAGATCTGCTATCAGGTACGCTCCCAATGTGGAGAGTTTGACACATCTACTAATGGGACATGAGGTGTGCTTGATTTTAAACCTGCTGTGATCTTACTTCCTACTGTGAGGAAAAAATAAATTGTGAGAACATAAGACAGCTAGTTACAAAATTAAATACATATTGAAAATGGACTTAAACCTCTAACCAATGAAACATAGAATGTGTTGTGAGAGCTGCTTGCATCTACATTTCCAGAAATAGTCTGTGTTTTGATTATTGTGTATATTGTGTAAATAAGTGCTGTGTTCTTGGTGCTGTGTCATGTTGCTCACCTTTTTCCTGAAGGTAGCTTATGCATTTCCCTTCTCCCTTGTAAACTGCTTTAGGCACAGACATCCATGATCTGGGAGTGCAACACTGTTCAGTGGAGTCTGATCACAGCAGTGATGTGTCTGTAGTACATCGAACTGGTTTTATATCAAATACTTATGTCACTTATAGAATGATGCTGAGACTTTAGTCAATTGTTTAGGTAAAAAAGCAACCTTTAAAAGGGGGTTAAAAAGAAATCTATCTCTTTGGCGGGTTATTCCAGAAGAATCTTTGGAATCTTTTACTAACACAGTTTAATACTGACAAGTAGCAGAATAATTTTTGAACTGAAAAGATAGACTTGAGGTCTGGACCATTCCAGCAGTGATGGCTTTGCTCCTGTTGGATATTTCCTTTTTTGAAGAGAAGCTCCAGATCTTCTCTTTGTCTCCTTACAGTAATGACAAGGTATCTTGGGGAAGAGTTTTTTCAGTGATTTGCACAGTGGAACGTGCTGAAAAATAGATTTGTTTTCTTTATTACATCTATGGAATGAATGCAGGCATAAGATGGCTTATGCAAATCTGCACCAGGTACAGTCTTTCTTTAGAAACACACTTGAGCTGTTTGGAAAATACAGGTGATAGCTTTTCATGTGACTAGCATAACTGCCTCACCATAATCTTTAGAGATTAAATCTCTTGACTAGAAAAGGCAACTCACTGAACTGACTTTTGGGGTATGGGAGGAGAAGGGAGGGAAGAGAAAGTAAGGAAGCAAAACGCTTTATCTTTTTCACCTGAAGAATGGCTGTAAGTGGTAGGAAGGACAGGATGGCAATGGCAATGAATCAACCGACTCCCTGTACCACTAGTGTAATAACTGAGCTTAATTTTTTTTTTCACATCTTCATACAGCTCTAAAATATATAGCAAATATTTCCTATATTCCATCCTATCACATGCTCTTCCTTCTTTTCAGGGTAAATTGAATTACTGTTCTCTGTAGGTAGTAACTTATGATGGCAGCAGCACAGTTGCTTTTAGTGAAACTAGTTATATCCTTTTCCAAAGCAACTCTGAGGTAAAGCAACACCATCTCCCTGTGCTTTATGAGTGGATGGCTCTTCTCCAAATAGGTTTCCACTCGAGTTGTGTAAAGTAGTGGGGTGTTCTTCCCCTGCCCCTGCTTCTCCACCAAAAAGTTTGAAAACTGTGCATACAAAAATGCACTGTGTTTTGAATTGGGAAGGTAAGCGAATGCAAAAAAGTGATTGCAGTGTTAGAGAGGAGGGCTGGGAAGGAGGACTAGAAGAAACAGGGGAAAGGACATGATATTTTCTCTGTATGTGGTGAGACCTGACTCCCCACCAATTCAAACAGCAGTTAGGAATTGTGAATCTGCTTAGGAGAAGCACAGCAGCCACCTGCTGCAAATTGCATTTCCAACAAGCAGCACTAATTAGTGTAAAATACTTCCTGGTGGTCCTCGATGGTCTTCTGAGTTTTCATGTTATCAAAGTTGTGTAGGACTGTGTCCTTACAAACTAGCCAGTGCTTGACAGACCCTTATCTAAGGAAAACATGCTTGCACTGTGTCTTCTGGGACTAACAGTGTGTTGTTGTAACATACAAATAATAAATATAATATTAGGGTAAATTAAAAAGAAGAGACTGTAGATACAGTAGAACTAATCTAGTTGCAAAAGCTCAATGGGAGGAAGAAAAAATGAAACATTTTGGGATGGGACAGTTAAATATCTTTATATGATAAAAATCATACAAATAGAACGGCACTTTTATAAGTATATTCCATAATTTAAAAAATCCTTTTGTTAAAGGATGAGTATGAATTATGTCATACTCATTTTTGACATAATGATGAATATGAATTATATCAGCTCTTACTGAAAACACTTTTACATCAGTGTAGCATTTTTTTGGGTATACAACCAACCGGGTTCTGCATTATAAAGAGGGTAAGATTTACTAATCTGTCCTAACTTCCTATTGGGGATTGTGTTGGCCTCTTGGCGTAGCGGGCATGACTTGGGCATGTGGAGTAAAACAGTGAATTTCTTCAGCGCCTGCCTACTACAATAAATTGCATTAATCTGGTGTCTATCCTGTGTATAATGGATTATTTAGAAGATCAGTCAACTTCCTGTGTATGTGTATATATCTTTAACCATAATCATTAAACACCCCAAACCTCCATAAAACTCTTAATAGCAGATCAAAGGGAAGAAAAGGGCAGTTTTGTCACAGAGAACAGGTATTTGGAGCTGTCTTTAATTCTTGCAGTGAAAACAATACCATATTTCTCTTTGTTTTAATGGAGGGAAGGAGATCTAGATGAAGCATGTCAAAGCAAATAGAACATCTGTCAACCTCAATTCCATTTTTACCCACAGTAAATAACCTTTCCCAAAGTTGATTGACTCTGAGGGAGATGTGGCAGGAGTCCTGTAGGTCCTGAGGTCAGGCAGCGCTGGAGAAGAGGTAGGAAGGAGTGAGTATGAGTGCATCACTTAGCAAATGTCTGAACTCAGGTCAGAAGAAACCAAAGCCTTAATGTTTAACAGGTACTCATTGTAACTCTTAACAAATTTGCCTCATGACAATAATTAATTGTGTTTGCTTCTGGGGCATAACTCAGAAAATTAGATGGCAAATTCCAGTGTGTCTTCCGACCAATAAAACATCCAGTGTAATGTGCAAGTATATTTGCAGATCTGCATTTGCTTTGAGTGGGCTGGGCTCGTGCTCTTCTGCTAAGCCTTTTCTTTGGCTTCCTGTGAGTTGCTGTGATTATTGTTGAGAGGTTTTGCAGCCAATGTGCTATATCCAAAGTGCAGAGGTGGGCATTCTGGAACCTTCTGTGGTGCAATGTCACCACAGTGCTTGTTTTCTTTCCCTAGTTCAGCAGGGACAGGAGGAGATCTTAAACTCCTGTTTTCAAAATGTTTCTCCCAGCACTGATACCTGGTGGCAAAGCTATATGTTACTTACCTTCCAGTGGGTTGTAGAAGAGTATCTGAATGCTTGCATTTGTACCAGGGCTTGTAGTGTTCTTTCTTGATTTTTTTATTTATTTTTTTTTTTACTTTAATCTAAACATGCCGTTTCCTTTATATTTAAGATATTGGGCTGAAGTATTATGCACACCATAAATAACCCTGTGGTTGAATTTAAACAAGATTTGGAATTCCTTACATTTAGTTGTTTTCTTGTATACATCTGCTTCCAGAATAAAATGAGAGCAGAGTACAGCAGTCTCTGTTAATGAGATAAGGGGCTTTTTTCCTACGGTTAACTGGGAATTAGCATGCTGTGAGGTAGGGTGATAACCATAAGCTACTCTCATGGTTGCTCTAAAGAATAGTCAGCAACATAAGAATTGTGATGCAAATAGGTATAAAACATCCAATATATATTCTTTTTGCCCCAAATCCAGTGGCTGAGATACGTCCTGAGGTATATTTTATGAATGTGTAAATCTTATTACATACACATGTCAAATATTCTTTTAAATTGGTGAATTCCTGGCATCAACTATAGTTTTAGCAACACTTATAGTGATTAATTTATACATATTTTCTTTCTATTAAGCTTGCCTCTTGGGTTCACTCTGTTGTATTTTGAAGGTACAGTTAATGGACATGTCAAGTTCATTCTTTTTATGTTTTTACACATATTCTAGCATTACCCTTTCTTACTTGACTTTCTGATTTTAAGAGTAGCAACCCCTTCCCAGTCTTTCACAATTACCCATAGATGCAAATCATTTGCATATAAGATAGAACAACCAATTTGAAGGCTGGGTATGTAAAGGTCGTTTAAAGCATGTTATCCAAAGAGGAAACAACTAATTTTTAATTTATTTTTTTTTTATAAATAGCAACGTGTTTTTGGCTTTATCCTCCATAATTTTCTTTCTTCAGTGCAAGATTTTTGCTGATGCTTTAGCAACAATTGCAGATTCAGCAGAATCTCTCATTGAACTACTCAGAAGTGATTGCCAAGTGTTTCTTCCAAGTTACTCATCCAAGCTCCTGCAGAATGTATCGTTTTTTCAAATTGGAAAGAAAAATATGCCTGATTTCAGAATATGAACTCAATATGGCTTCTTGTTGCCTTGTGACTTCAGTCCTGAAGCTTGTCAGGATCTTTCTCTCTAGGCTTACTGAGAGGCTTGGTTTATCAACACATCCTCAGTGCTCGCCAGAAGTTACCTGAGCTGGCTGGGGCTCTGGAGTGAGTACTCCTCGGCTGCCCCACGTAGTCTAATTAGCTCTACCCATGCTTAACGAACATGGACTGATACATTTAATGTGTGTGTGTTAGCCACGCTCATCTGCAGATGGGACCTGGACAAGCAGGGGAGTCTCTTTATTTTGCATTGTAGGCAGGCATTGCAAGAACTTTGGAAAAGAGGTGTAATTGAAGGAGGTCTCTGTCCCAACACAAATCTGACAAGAAGCTGAAGCCATGCTGTGATGCCAGTTAGGAAGCTGGCTATTAACAAGAATGCTATTGATCAAAAACAATTTGCCAAAATTAAAAAAGAATGTTGAGCAGATATATTATCTGGATGAATACTAACAAAGAATGTATCAGCTAAAATGTTAATCATAAATTATGCTTTCACATCCAGTGTTGGGACTGACAAGTGCAGTTCTATCTGCTGAGTGGAGTCTTTTTATTTCTTTATAATTTAAGTATTTTCTGGGCTTTAGTTTACAAACCTTGAGACTTCTTGCATCATCCATCCTGTTTTTCACTTGCACTGCTGGAGCACTGCACTCCCTAATATGTTAGTGCTTCAAAAAAAAAACCACATACACTGGAATTCTCCTGATACAATCGTTAAAATGGCCTTCAATGGCAGCAGAGTCTTCTCTGATGAGGAAAGTCTGTGCCGGTTTTAATACATTGCAGTTGTGTTAATGTAGGGGACAGAAAGTAAAGGGGGTCTCTGACAATATGATTAATTATAAAATAATTAGCTAGCACATCTGCTGGTTTCCCTGTTAATTCACATTTTGCAGTGAGCACAATGAGAAGCCATTTCATTTAAGGCAAGGTACTAATTTAAAGCTTACTCTCTTTAGGTTGTGGATATTTGAAAAAAAAAAAAAAAAAATTTCCATTTACATTGGACCTCTAGAGACTACTGTGTCTCAGAGTAACTTATGAAATTTCGGTTTAAAAATTATGAACAAACAGTGTAACTTAATGTTTCTTTGTCTGCCCAAAGAGATTAACACAAGGCTGAGTTGTTAGAACATGTTAATCACTGGCAACAGTGGTTTCAAAATAAATGTCTTTTAAGGCTCATTTATTTAAATATCCTAAAGCGTCTGAAGAGTGCTCTCCCCGTTATTTACTTCCCCTGCTGCTGCTAAGAAATAGCTTGTATTTGCTAGATGCTTTTCACAGAGAAAAGGTAGACTCTAGGAGGCTCGCAGTGGTTATGGATAATATGAATTCTGCCATCCTTGCAGTGCAGCCAGCTGCAGAGCTGAAAAAGTGCCACACGTTTCAGCAATGAGTAAACAAGTTAAGGTAGAATTGCCAAAAATGGAGCTTTTAACCCCCTTAGCTCAAGTTTTCTGGTATTCTTTGTCCTGGACAAGGCATCTGGCATGTGCTGTAATGCTCTTAAGTCTTAGTCTTGCAAATACTGCTTTCTATTTTAGCAGCTTTATGCTTTTTAGAAGTTGTGTGAAAACTGCTAATTGCTAAAGAAGACCAGAGAATTCTGGTTCTCCAAACAGTCAGAGGCCTTATGGTGGTCAGCTTCTCAGCACTGAACTTTCTTAAAAATGGGTAATTGGTCCTTCCTACAGTACACCCACAGTTTGGTGCCTTAGAATGAGCCTGAATGGCTGCTATGTGGACAAAGTGCTCAAGTCGGAGAACAGCTGGTGTCCTTTGGGCTCCAAGTGCATTGCTTAGACTTGGGATGAGTCTCCAAGCTCAACCTTGTCGTTCCCTGTGAGACCACAAATCGCAAGCACAAAATCTTCTAGGGTGTTCTATGCATGCACCTGTGGCAGGGTGGTGGCAGCCACACTGACTGTGATCCCCTGTCTTGGGTGGAAATATTTGACAGGGTTATGTTTTAGCAGTGATTAAAAATTTATTAATGATTTGAGGTAGATCAAGAGGTTGAGTTTTAGCAGCACTTAATCATTAACCTATTTAAAAATTTACGAAGTGATTTGTAAAAATGATTGAACAGCGACTTAATTACAGATTTGAAGATGACAAGATTCACACTGACTTACTATAAGGTAAAATCAATACATGCACACATAAGCAAAAGCACAGATCTCTAATTAATATATATATATATAAAAGCATGTACACCCTCTCCCTCATGCATCTTTGCTAGAATCAAAATCTTAGTAGCAGGTAACACCGAGTCAATGGGTACCCCTTTTAACTTCTCTGGGTGCACAGACAAATGGAAGAACACCCCCATCCATAAAGGCAGTGTATATATCACAAACATATAGGTGGAGAGGTGGATGAAAGAGAGACAAGTCTATAGTTAAAAATTTCCCTTTTCTCAAAGTAGAGTAAATCCTCACACTGCCTTGGTGCTCCTTAATGGGCAATAATTAAGACTCCAGAGGGCTGTCTCGCCCTGGCCCTTCAATTCTCGAGGTGTCTGCCTGAGCAGCATCCTGACTCGCAGCCCACTGCGATCCAGGAGAGCTCAAAGGGTCTTTACTAGGTAGGGTCTGAGATAATTGACTTTTGTTGGGTACTTTTCCACTCTGGTCCAGCTTGGATAATGGAATATTCTGGTACTTTCCACCAGTTACACAAGCCCAGAACTTGATAGATCTTGGGGTCCTGGTATCCCCTGCTCTGTGGCCATGATCCAGATGTTGTCAGGAGTGATGGATTATAGTTATTGTGTTCGAAGGCAGGAGCCATGGGAGCCAGGTGTGCTAAGGGGTTGCCATAGTGTTCTGGTCCGTTGATCTCCACCTTTTCTTTCATGTTAGACCGTTATGTAGCGTTCTGGTCCATGGTGCTTGGTGTGATTTCCTCCCCACCTGGGCCACACAATGGTACTGAGTGGCCTAAAGGAGGGAAGGGGGGAGTGTTGCACCACCACACCCCCTGAAAAAATGCACTTGGCAGCTTACAATCACAATATAGAATTAAGCCACATGCAATAGCTGCTATGCTAGGATATTGTGCCCTGCTGCCCGAGTCTCAGCTGGGGCTTTAACAGCAAGAGCATCCTTCTCTTTCCTCTTCATTTCTTTAAAAATGAAAGTAAATTTTGCAATATATCTGTAGCAGGTAGTCACCACATTTGAAATTGCTGTACTTACTTAATGGTCTGTATAATTTAGAAGCTTGGTTTATTGCATTCAGGGTTGAAAGTCTTCCCTTGATCATTATTTTTCCAGGCTTTGCATATCATGTTGCTATACAGTCTTTTGTGCTCACTGCTGGTTATCTAGCTGAGTTGTAATCCAGCCCCTCTGCTGCACTGAGACACAATGATTCATAAGAAACCCTTATCTACTGAGAAAACCAGATAGATTTAAAATGGCAGTTTCAATCTGTAGCAGCACTGGGGGTTGTTACAGTCTGGTTGCTGGAGGATTTACTGTAGTCTGTGTCACTGCAATCAGCTGAGCACATCAGCTGATAAGAGATTGTGGGTTTCATCTTGAAGAGATGGTGAACTGTCAAATAATGAAGATAAAGTAAGGGAATTATGCCTTTCCTGCTATTATGCACCATGTCAGTGCCCCATTATGTCTTCCCTTTGCTATTGCATATATCATGTCCTGCTGGTAATGCCCAAGTTCATGAAGTGGGTTTCTGAGAGCTTGAAATAGTGCTCGCAGGGCTGTTTGTACAGCTCGATGCTGGGCAGGCTACATTCTCTGCTATGTGAGGCAGAGCTGTACAGTATTGAACCCAGAGGGAAGAGGAAAAAGCGCTGCTAGAAAAATTTGAGGAGAAAGAGTGTGCCCAGGTGTTATAGTTGTGATGGTGTCTGTAGGAGATGATTGCTTTGTCTCCTAAAATTTTGTTGCATTGAATTTCTTCAGCAATGACCCTTTATTATGATGTGAAGTGGAATGCACAGAGACAGGAATGCCTGGGCCCCAGCCCCCCTCTTAAATAAGACAGGATTTTTCTTCCTGAACAGGGTAAGAGGCAGATACATCTGTTCCAGATGAGAAGCAGGATTTGACAACGTGACATGAGGTAATGGTTAACTTACCTTCATCTCTCATCTGATTCTAGTGCAGTAGTTGTCAGCTCTCTTGCCTGAGGACACAGTGGCAAGCAGAAGCATCTCCAGGTTTAGTCTGTCACGTGGGACAGGAATCTTTTTCATTCAGGTGATGGGATTGGGACTATGGCAAAGAAAATGTGACTTCTCCCTTTGCCTGTCCTTGCTCATGCGTTTGAGCTGTAGCTGGCCTGTTGAATAACACAATCCCAGGGGCTGGGGTGGAGACACTGTCTGCCCCTGCCTCCCCAAGGAAGAGCAAACTGGTCAGTGTGGGTCTCTGGGCTCAGCGGTGCGAGGCTTGTGCTCTGCGCAGTGCTGGCTGAGCACACAGAACCTGGCAGCTGCCTTTGCCTCTGGAGAGGATGGTGTGGTGCATCCCAGTACTCCTGTACGGTGGATCTGCTGGGCCAGCAGGGGTACCCCCCACCTAGAGACTGTAATGGGGAGCTGCCTTTTCCATTGCTGTTAAGGTAGAGCTCTTCAAGATCTTGGATTTCAGCTGTCTTCAGCTTCTTTGAAAACCCCACTTTCTGTGTTTGATGGTTACTGATGCTGCCTCCGGATCTAAAATTAGCAACTACTTACTCTTGCAAATAGCTCCTGGGGGCTGTTTCAGTGGCTTTGCGCTAGTTAGTTTGAGCACTGGCACATTACGTGTGTGTGTGATGTAAACCTGTGATGGTCCATCTTGTACGGCCTTTCAGAGCCTGCTCTCCCCACTGCTGCTCTTACTCTCTCAGTACCAGAGTCACAAAAGCCATTACTGTAATTCCAAATGCGTACGTGCAGCTGGGCTGTCAGCAAGGAATATATGTGGGCGAGTGGCTGAGGGAGCATGAATGAATGATTGAACAGAGGTAAATGCAACAAAAGGCGTGGGTGGAAAGAGAAGGCTTGAAATTGGCTCACCCACCACTTTAATATGTTCTTTACAATGATGTATACAAGTGAGAAGGGGATGGAGGGGTCTTTACTCCCCCAGCCATTTGAATTCAATGTGGTTTTGTCTTGGGCATATTTTTGTTTCTACGCTCTTTTTAGTAATGGGGGAAAATGCCCTTGCTGCCAGTATTCTTAAAAGTGTGCTTGAATTTCCTGAATAAATAAGCTGCAGCTCCTGTGGTGAGTGCAGGGAGCCTTGCTTAACTTAATGCTTCATGGAAAGCTACTAGATAAGGAGAGCTTGGCTGTGTGAGACTGAGCAAGCAACTGACTATGGGATTTTCTGATATCCTAAAACCCAAAGTGTTTAGCAAACAGATTAGGCCAGTGAAGCACAACAGACGTGCGGATGTTTCATTAGTCTGTTCAATTTGATGATAATCTGTGACCTATTCACACACACAAAAAATAGTATGTTTCCCACCACTGAACTGGTTTCTCTCTGGGCTGTGTTGGGATTTGGCTGTAGCTGGCTTGCAGAAATTTAAGGGAGAATAAAAAAGAACTCAATCCCTGTGTGGCTGCAAAAGGCTTAGCTGGCATGCCATGGGGAAAGAATGTCCTTTATGGCCTTCTGGATAGGCAACCAAGCAGAAGGGAGAAGGAAGAAGTATGTGGGTGGGATATTGGCTTCCCTTCCTCAAGGCACGTAGCAAGCTAAGATGGGAGGGAATGAGGGAGGCAGAGGCGCTGGGCTGAGCTGTTCACAGAGATGCAGCAAGTGTTTGAGCAACACAGAGCAGGAGACAAACCTTACTGTGTGGCTTCCTTTAAGCCAGGGGACTCAAGCACTTTCCCACAGTGTGTAGGTTGCTGTAGCCCTATCTGATCTCACTAGCCTTGATTTTCATTTATGCTAATTTGGTATCCTGTGGAAAACGGTACAGTATCTCAAATGTCTTCTATCAACTGCCTGTAAAAAAAAAAAAAAGGTATCTTTTACTCTTGATTGTGGTTTGCTTTGTAGCCTTAGAGTTACGAACCCGGTCAGTGAACTGAAATAGTCTCCTCCCAATGGTAAATCTGTTTCTTTTCACCCTGTTGTTGGTGCCACAGAATATGCATGCATTCTTCTGCATGTAATTCTGCTCACATGCCAGTCAGGAACACCACCGCATTTTGTTCCAACATTTTGCTGAAAAATAAGGGGGCTGTTTAAATTAGCTTGGAGAAGTGGAGCTTGCTACAACTGTACAAAATTTGGCTGATCTTTGCTCCAGGTGGGCAGTAACAAGGTAGGCTATGCAGGCCAAATTTCTGTGTTTTCTTCAGTAGTGCACTTTAAAGTAGCACTTTAAATTATGAGCTTTTACAGTCTTCTTTATTAACCTGGGTTATTTTGTACAAGCCAGACATCTTATGTTGAAAGGTGAATTAAAGACTAGTTACCCTATGAAATTTAGAACCTCAGGGTGATGATGACCATCAGGCACAGATAACTGACTGACAGTATTGTGGGGCTGTGGACAGAGCATTTGGAACAGTCAAATGTCACCTCTGGAAGCATTAGCTGATCTGTTTTTTAATTGGGAACCGATGTTTTTCTTAGCATTTAAACCTCAGCAATTTGTCACTGTATTTCAACCTTCGTCCAGTTAACCCTGGTCCTAAGCTGGGACTACTGACCGCTCACAGCCTGCTCTGGGTGGGCTGGAAAGAGAAGACTTGGGGGGAATATCCCAGCACAAGGGATGTTTAAACACCAATGCCCATGCTGGTGTTAAGGCATCTTGTCTCCTCTGGGAGAAGGAAGGGAGCCTGATTTGGATCCACAAAATTATTTACTTACCTTTTTTTATAAAATAATACTCCACCTGCTGTCCTTAAAAGGCAGAATAGTCAGGGTTTTACAGCACTGAGCTGTAGGAAGTGTTACTTACTGTTTCCAAATAGCTGGTGCTTGGTGGGGTACGGATGGCAGAAGCAGAAGTGTAGATTTCTCGAAGACTATTTTCAGAAGCCGACCCATGCTCTAGAATGTTAGAATCCTGATCTCAGCTTAATTTTACAAACAGTATGTGTTTTTACTCTGAAATGCCTCCAGTGTGTGGTTTTGTTTAACTTGCGTGTGTTTGCAAGGCATGCAATTAGACACAAATCTGACATCTAGAATGTAAAACTGGCAAAAGAAATAGGAACTGTATTCAGATCAGCAGTTAGAAATAGAGTACAAGGTGCTGTTAATGACACTTGTTGCAAAACAAACAAAAAACCCCATAAAAACTGAGATAACGCAATACTGTGTGATGGCAAGCGAATTCAGTGTTCAAGCTCACTTAGCAGCAAATACTAACAAAAAGTATTTGGAGAAGAAATAATCCTGCCTGGGAAGTTTTATAATGCATCTTTCCTACAAAACTCTTTCTACAGTATGTTCATGTTTTGTCAACTTCTACTTTAGGTGGGCAGGAGAAAATAAGAAATGATGTGACAATGCTCAAATGGTAATGAAATTACCTGACCAGAGGAATGTTGCTGCCTCTTTCTTTCCCTTCATTCTGCTGGTACCCCAGGTGTCTAATGCCAAAAACCAAAAATACTTCAGTCATTTTTCCCACAGAAGATGGATTATGTTAGTGGGATTTTAACTTTGTCTTAATAACCTAAGGCAAGTCAGGTATGACATAAAAGCAATTTAAAACTCATTAGATGAATCAAGGGGAGAAAGATCGTCTGTAGAGCTGAGGAGAAGTTTCTTGCCTATTTTGGTCTCATCACCTTTTGGCCAGTGTTGCTTAGCAGAGCGCTCACACCACCGCTGGGCCTGATACATTAATTGGGATTGAAACTATTGAAGAGGAAGGCTGTGGAAATTGTGCAAGATAAAATATGCACTGCAGTTTGTGGATTTGCCTGAGGTAACTGTGTGTCATCTGCGTATTAATCTCACTCCAAAAGTTTTTAGTCTGTTAGGGCTGGAAAAAGTTTCTTTTTAATGGTGTCGATACTAATGAAGAAGCTTGGTTGGCTCCAAAGGGATTTAATTGATCAGTAGAGACGGCATCAGGAACTTCATTTATTGCATCCTGTGGTTATAGATCGACTGAATTCACCCTAAAATAGAAGACTAATGTAAGTTGTTGGCTGTATTGGCTGTGATGGGGTTTTTGAGGGTATACTTAAATGAAGGCTTCCCTCTTGCACTAATGGTGCAATTTACGCCTTCCCTAATCCTTTCCTGTTCTCCACCTCCTTCACCAGAGCAGTCTGTGTCTCTCCATACTGTGAGCTTAAAACTGGGACTGGGAAGAGTGATGCGGGCTCTGTTTTGCAGCCAGGGGGCTGCTGGTATTTGCTTGTCTGGTTAACAGCAGGTGGGGAATTGTTAGGTTAAGCTGCAGCTTGACTTCATGGCATAACTGCTGGTACTTAATGGCTCTTGATTATTTTTTGTTTATTATTATTTTTATCAGACTTGAATGCCCTGCCATCTGTATTGCATCTTTGTTTGCAACAGTGGTGTGGCGTAGGGGAATACAGAGGATGCCCTGAAGCATCCCCATGCATGTAAAGGGGATTTGATGCAAAGCTGCTGCATGCTGTATGCCGGACGTTCAGGTATCTGCTTCCAACAGCCACATTCACAAGCTCATTTGGGTGCCTGCCTTCCTTGGGTGTCTTGGATTGGAGTTCAACAGCCACCGTGTTTGGGTGGATAAGGGTATAAAAACCTACCAATGCGAAAATCTGAGAGACAGGAGTGGTTACTTTCAGCGCTGGTGTTTGTTGGGTTATGTGCTACTGCCTCACGGTCCCCGATTGTTGTCTTTTGAGTGTGACTGAAATCTAAGCTGTGGGGTGGTGTGAGAACCCAACAAGTGGTGGCCCTGTATGTGACATAGGTGGATTCTCATCTCCAGAGTGAGATGAGGTTTTCCTGTCGTGTAAGTCAACAGCAGTGATGTGTGCCAACCCTGGCCTTGCAGCTACAACTGCCTGTTGTAACTTCAAAAACTACAACAAAATTTATCAAGTCTGCTTTGTGATCTCAGCTTAAGAAAGAAAAGGATGTTTTCAGAGTTTTTTTTTTTTCTTTATCTAGAAGTATCTTTGTATGAAAAGGCTTCTGATAGCAGCACTTAATCTAGCAGAGCAAAGTATTGCAAGCGTCAGAGAAGGGAGGCTGAATTAGCCAAGCCTTTGCTAGGCACAAGTCTTTCAGACAGCTGTTACAACTCTGTGTCTTGCCTTGAAGTGTGCTGGATCCAAGGTTACTTTCTGAGGAGCTGCTGTAACCCAACCGAGCTTTGTAGCTTAGTGCCCTGGGGTGAAGTGTTCTGGCATGTCTTCTGCCAGGAGTGAAACTACAGGTTCAAAATGAGTCATCTTAGCATTACAGTTGATGAATTTGAGTACTGGCCAACAAAGAAATACTGCTTTTTGCATATGTTCTTTTTTTTCTTTCATGAGGTTAGGTGCATTCTCTGTATAGATGGCAATAGTACATTTTTTCTGCTCGTAAAAATTTTCCATGCATTTTTATCTTTTTTTAGACAACTGATGTGGCTTAGATATTTCATAGGAGCAAGTATCTTAGGTCACTTGCATCTGCAAACAATTGCAGCTAATACATGTATGTTTTACTTTTTAACTCTGCTTTGCACCGTGTACCCTACCAACCAGGGAGCATCCGTGCTGGGCAGCCTCAAGGGATTCTTCCCTTGTGTTGAACCCCTGCTGTCTGCATGTGCAGGGTCTTTGCAGAAGTGGGCTGAGACTTTACTCCTGGGTTTTCTTATCTGTGAGAAGAGACTCGTCCAAGCCTTTGGAATATCTGTTGAGAGCTGGCAATGGTGTTGGTACAGGTCTTCTGATTTCTTGTGCTAGGAGTATGGCATAAACTGACAGTCCCTTCCCTGGGACTGTTTTCTGTCTCCATTAAACACTGCCCTGCTCTCTTGACGCAGTTCTTAATTTCAGTTACTGCAGCCCCGCATGTCTAGAATGGGATGAGGCTCATTACATCCCTCCACCACACTTGTTGATGGCTTGTCTTGGGGACTGTTCCTGGAATGATTCCCTTCAGAGTCGCATTTCAGTAATGCTGAAGTTTGTCAGGACAAAAGTTGGTTCCAGTAAATGAAGGGGATGAGCAGTCAGTCTTACGTGGTCCTGCCTCCCCTTCATTATTAACACCCCCTCAAGGACTGTCGGGACAACTCTTGTCATTTTGCTCCTCCTTTTATCACAGTAGAGGTTCCCTACCAAGACTGAAACAAGTCTTCAGCATCACTTACATTCCTGCAAGGACTATAGCTTCTCTAATAAAATGAAGGCAGGACTTTAGGCTTATTCTGCCATATCTTACATTGGTGTTGAAATGATGCAAATATTTTTTTCACAGGGTGAACATCCAGCAAGGCTGTACCGAATGAGTCAATTAGTGGATCTCCCAGCTTACAATGAAGGTAATATATTAAAGCACCTACAACAGGGATCTGGTGTCAGTTGGGCGTCAGGCTCTTACAGTGTACTTAATCATTCATGCACTGCTGAAGAGACACTTGCTGATGTTTCCTGTTAGTAATGCACATTTGGTTAGCAAAACTTTGGGACTTCCTTTGTGTCAGAATGTCTGCTTAGAAACGTGTCTGAAGTTAGTGACGCACCTTGGGGATGTGTGGGGAAATCCTGCTGCAGAAAACAGAGTGTGAATACTGAACGTGAGAAGGGCAGGGACAGATACTTTTATTTTTGTAAAAGTATAAGGATTTTACTTGTAGCTTGCACGTAATTAATTACACTGAGATTCAGTGCAGGAGGGGGAGGAAAAAAAAAATCGTCCATACCTTCATTTCTGGCCTGGGGTCTTGGCTGGCTGCCTCAGAGGATAGGTGGGTGGGAGTCCTCTGTGTGAGTGTGTAAATAAAAAACAAATGACCAAAAGCCCTGATCTCAACTTGTTGCCTGGCCAGTGTCTAATTTCATACCATAGAACTTACATCGTTATGGATTGCATACAATTTTTCAGACAGACTTTGTATGCGGTCAATTGATCTGAGATATGGGATGTGTAAGTAAGTCACTGAAAGGGTTTTGGGGGTGTGTATGTGAGGCTGTGTGGTGTTTTTCTTCCTTTTTTGTGTTTCTACATCAAAACACTGGGCGTCAGAGGAGATATTAAACTATTTGTGTCAAATCCATCATCAGTTGAAGATCAGAGTGATAAAAGCAAGAAAATCTGCAGTGTAGCAATAGTATTTCTTTGTTAAAGTGGGACAACGTCTTCCACATTGATTTCTCATGGCCTTTTGAGACTGCTCTGCTCTCTGTTGGATGGCTGTATGTCTGTGACAGTGGCAAAAGCAGCCGTCCCAGCTGCGGGAACTGAAAATACTATTGCTTTTTGAACATCAGGGCTCAAGTTTAAAGTCATTTCAGTGACAGCTTTAGGTACTTTAAATATTTGCTGTTATTATACTTCTATTGTGCAACAGTGAGACACCGTGTCTGTCAAACACTAGGTGCACTTGCTGCCTGAAAGAATGACACAGCCTTAGAAAATTGTGGGGAGATTAAAAAAAAAAAGGCAAAAAAAAAAAAAAAAAAAAAAAAAAAAAAAAAGAAAAAAAAGAAAAAAGGAAAAAAAATAGGAAAAAAAAGAAAAGAAAAAAATATTTCAGACTGCTTTCCAATGCTGATGAGGTAAAACCCAACCTACCTACAAACCCCAAAATATCTTGTTCCCTAAACATATAATCCAGATACTGGATAAATTGCCCATCCTGGTCACCTCACAAGAGGCAACAAAACCTCTTTTTGAACTTAGTAAAATTTTTAGCATTAGGTATTTGATGATAGCAAACTACATTAAGTGTGATATGGTTGTCTTGAATATAAACTTTGAGAGTTGAAAGAACAATTGAGAGAAAAAAACCTATAGGAATATTGCTTTAATGATGAAAAAAGAAAAAAAAAAAAAAAAAGCAAGCTGGATGTGCTGCCTGGGAGGGCCAGCCTGAAATTTGTCAGTGGCTTCCCTGGCTAAAGCTTGCTTGTGAAAATTCCCTACTAAGCTAATGCTTCACTGATGAAAAATTCAAGCGGTGGCTCTGCCTGTCCTCTCATACCCTTCCTGTTCAGGATTACTGATGCTTTTTGCCTTTTAAATCTCCCTGATGTTGCTGAGGCTTGAATTTGGCCTTTAAAATTCTAAAATCCTCTTTGCTGTCGTTACCCCATAACAATAGTTTCTTCTGTGCTTTGATTTTTAGGAAATGGGAATTCCCTGGTTGTGTTCCCGGCTGGGACTGGTGCTGTGCTTGGTCGCTGGCGCTACTGTACCTGCTACGCTTACAGCCCAGCTGGGATGGAGCAGCAGAAACAGAGAACAGGAGCTGCTTTGGTATGGGGAATCCTAAACTTCCCTGGGCTGGAAGCTGTGGCGTGTCATACTGGGCATTAGACATGCAAATACTTGTACGTACATAGACAGAGCATCTGTGCCTTTTGGTTTTTTGTTTTTAATTTCCCAAGGGGAAGTACCTCTGGCTTCTAGTTTGCGTGTTTGGCAGTGCTGCTGTATTGCTACACTCTTTCTTTTCCCTAGGAAAGCCACGTGGTTCCTCGATGTAACTGTGCTTTAATTTTGCAAGTTTCCTATTGTATTAGTTTATTAGCATTGACCTCAAATCTGTGCCTTTCTCAGGTTCCCTCTCACTGGTGCGGAGGAGCCACTGGGCCACTGCCTCAGCCTCGGCAGCACTAAGTGCTCTGGATCCTCCTGGGGGGTCTGTGAGGACTCACCCCCTCAAGAACAGGCCCTGCACCTCCTCTGCTGCAGAACTGAGCAACAAACTTCTGAAAAGACACCAGGTACCGACATGATAAAACTTTTTGGGTTTTGTATTCTCTTTCCTATTTATATGTATGTTGACTCCTCAGGAATGCTTGCCAGGAGATACACGCACTAGCCAGGTTTATAAGAATATAAATTGGTTTTTTTTGGGAGGGAGGGAAACCTCTTAAGGGAATGTAACAGCTTACAGACATTTAAATTTCCAAGTTATTTTCCCTGCCCCATTTCCACGTGGGGAGGTAAGTCTTAAAACATCCCAGCTCCTCTCCTATAAAGCCTGATGGTCTCACAGGCCTCAGATCCTAGACGCCGACTGTATTTCCAGATCTGGGAGACATTATGTATGTCAAAGTTTTCGCTGTGGTCCAAATAGCTCAAGAGCAGCCTTTGTATGGAATACAAAGCTGTGTTGCCACACTAATACTGAAGTCACTGAATATTTATGACTTCATAGCAACACATCTGCAGTATTTGTGGGAGTGTTTCTAACAGAAAGGGGGTTTTCCCCAGAGAATCAGCCCATTAAAATAGAATTTTAATTAGCCTAAAGCTGTATGTGGGATACAAACTTGTAAGATTCTGTCATTATTTTAAAATCCCAACATTGTCTTTTTGGCTTATTTTTATTTGTAACATTTCTTGTCACAATAATTTGTTGAAATTGGAATAATAATATGACTCTTAAGACTTTTAAGTCTGAACATCAAATCCCCTCCCCTCTTCCAAATTTGGGTGTCACATTAATGTGTAGTTAAGGAGCAACATTTATTTATGAGTATCTAAGTAGTTTTTTGTTTTTCCTAACAGGTTTAAGTGCGAGCATCTCTTGGTACATGCAAAGCAAAGATTCAACGCTACCGAGAGCTTGAGGGGAGGCTGCAATGAGCAATTTGGGTTCCCAAAGATGTCTGTGAATAATGCACCGTTAAGAGGTTAGTACAGATGAAGATCTCTGTGGAGGCAGTTCTGGCCAACAGCACATTCACTGGCTTTTTAAGAAGGCTTGTGCAAAGCTCTAATAACCAGGGTGGGGAGAGTCTCTTTAACCTCCTACTTAGCTGAAAGGCAAAATATTCTCTCCTACCCTCTGCAGGTTGGATGAGAGCTTTTTCTTTCCCCTTTTTTTGTGTATGAAATAGGGCAAGTTGTCTTGCATACTCCTCTGGCGTCACACGCTCACTTAGATTTTTGCAGTATATATCACTGTGGGAATGCAAAGCATTAGACCCATTAACCATATTCGTTCCTTTACTTTTGCTGTGTAAACACAGTAGAGATTCTTCTGGTTTTGGTCTGGATATCACCTTAGGCAACTTACTTATTTAACAAAACACAATTTCCTTGTAAATCTGATTCTTGTAATCACTTTAATGCATTAGTAGATCATTAGTACTGATTTACATAGTTTGACTTTAGAAATTAGCTTTACTTTGAGTACAATTATTTAAACTAGTAATGCAGTACAAGTATTATTCCTAGGAAAGATAAATTTATATACAAAGTTTATACAAAGATGTCTCAACAAAAAGTAAATACTAAATTTTATGTATTGTAACTTCATAATCTTCATAACTTTTCATTATCTTCCTCTCTTGTTCATAAAATCTACTTTTAAACAACTACCAAGCATTACAGAAAAATTGAAATGAGTTTAAAAATCATTAACCAAAGCACACAATGTATCTTTTGTATAAATCCTCAGCTGTCACCTTGAAAAATAATTAAAAAAAAATGGCAAAGAAAAAAATGTAAAATTCAGTGCAGAATTTACAAGAAGTCTTATTAATTTGCTTTAGTGATACTGGATTTCTTCCAGACTTGGCCCAGGTGAGAGGTTCCCAGCCAGCAGAAGTGCAGCGCGGAGCACGCAGCCAGGCCCAGCACGGAGCCCTGTGGGACGCCCAGCAGAGGAACCAGCCGCCGAAGCATCGCGCTGTAAGAAAGAATGAAAAATTCCTGGTCACGTTTGTTTAGAATAAAATCAAACACTGCGTTAGAGAATCAAGACCACGGTCTACTTCAGATCCACCAGCTGGATCTTGGCTCCGTTATTCTTCTCCCCTCTCACATCAGGGAAGTGCGATGATCTACAGGTAGGCATAAGCAACAGAGCTAAAAAATCTGCACTGCAGTTGGAGGCTCGACTGTTTGGAGAGCCAGAATGTATGAAATAGAAATGTAGGTTTTGAATGGTTTATCTGCAATTTTTTGTAATAATCAAAAATCTCCCTGTGATTAGTCAGTTTTTTTACAAGAAAGGTCCAGCCCTCCTAAGAGATATAGACTGTATTGTCGTGTACACCACTTAATGTAGTTCAGCACTTTTAGAAAGAATTATGAAGTCTTAAAAAAAATTAAAGACAAGACTTCCTTGTGTTGAGTTTGTACTGAAAGCATAAAATTCAGACATGTAATTAGTTTCTCAGAGGACTTTAAAATTTCACCTCAATGCATGTTTTCCAGTGCATGTGGGTAATGAACGTTCCCTAACTCTGTTATTTTACTGTTAATATGACCTCCTTGAAAGTGGTGTAAAAGAGAAAAGAATGAAACCCAATCCCCAAACCACCAAGTTTTTTTTAATCTTGCCAGGGCCATTCTACTACTTTAGAGGCACACGTGCTCCAACTGTACAGAAAAACTCTGCTTTTCAAATAATAGTATATTTAGTACTATGGTATTATAAGGCCTCTAAACCCATCTGAAAGAGAGCTATGGAGAGGCCATACTTTGCAGAGGAGGAGAAGCCTGGAGTTTGATGTGGATAATTCACAATCAGAACTGATTGAATGTGCTGGATAAATTGTATTTTGCAAGTTCTCCCACAGAACAATTTTCTGGAAGTGACAGAGATCGCCTGTTCTGATCCCCGGGGTAATTCCCGCTCCCCCATTGCATGATTCATTGCACTTTAGTGATCTGCAATTTCTAAGCACCTCTGCTATTACCAAGTTTTTCATAATAGCTTTTTCCAGCTTCAGAGTTTTTAACATTCAAAGCTTTTTTACCCATTTAGTGTAGGTGACTCCAGCTCCACACAAGGAAACAGCTCTCTCAGGAAAGCCCATGTAGGAGTTGAGCTGCCTCTTGGAGGAGGAGTGATAATTTTTCATTTTCAGGTCACGCCATAAAAATAATTTTTTGGATCTTACAAGCTCTTTGGAGGCGGAGGGGCCTGAACAAGTGTTTTAGAGGACAAGCAGCAGCAGAGGAGGTACCTGTTGTTTTATGGTGGGGGCACTGTATTCCAGAGAGCAGGAGGGCAGCTGGCTCCAGAAATGAGACACGGAAACACAGCTCTCGCAAGGAGCAGCTGCCCTCTCCTTTACATCAGAGAAGGGTGGCAGAAGAGACCTCACTGAAGATTATTCATTTTCAGTGCCGCAAAAATAGCACGACAACAGTATAACATCTCATTCCTCCCACTTGGAAAAGTTGGAGAGGCAAATTGAATCCAAGTAACTTAGCTAAGAAAGCCTTTAAAATTGCATTTTCTTCAGGAATAAATGATATCATTTTGTTACTGTGAACAAATATTATTTAATCACTTTTATAACTCTAATAATGGAAAATTACAAATACTACTCATATATAAAATGGTAAACTTGAATTTTGAAAGTTTCAGGTCCTAAACTCATGTGAAGGAAAGGAAACGGAAGAAAATCTGACTGTTGAGCCCTGACTGTTCTTGCAGAAATCAACGAGGCGTGCCTCCTTCATTGTCAGAGGAATTAGGAAAAGAAGTATTTTTCCAGGTAATTTTTTCACTATACCCTCTTCTCAGAATGAATCCAAGGTAATTCATTAAGTCTACAACCTCAGATGGTGACCTAAGTTCAGTTCCTGGTAAGTTTGTTCTCCACACAGATGTTGAAAATGGAACCTATTTAAGAAAAAAAAAAACTACAACAAAAAAAGCCACCCCCAAACCCCAATCAAAGCCGTAAACCAAATTTACTCTTACCTCCTAGCAGGAAGCCTCATGATCAAGTTTCATTGAAAGGTAGACATACTGCTTAAAAACTGCTATGAGATATGCATGGAAGCACACAGGTAGCAAATAGTAATTAAAACCCCCAACTATTAAAGACCTCATTAGATGCCCAAACCAAGCAAATTCTGCTGTTTGGAGAGAGTATCACCACCTCTGAGCTTTCCAGCACTGAAATGACCATTGGTCTGCTGGTTAATCAGCATTGCTGGACACATCCTAACCTCTATGCCTTTCAACTTAATTTTAATATTCAATGTGTTTGATACTGCATGTGAGATTGGTTTGTAGGACTACACTCTCATACAGCTTTTAATTGCATAAGCTTAATTAATTGCAATAACTAATGGGAACTCTCTTCAATAGCATCCCTGAGTCAGGTAAGTGTCTAACTGCCTGCAAATCTGCCCTGCAGTAACAAGAATAGATTGACACCTGACAAAAAAGAAGTTCTAGCATCAACCACAATATATGATGATGAAGGTTTAGCTTGGGAAATCAGACCTCTGAGATGCACTTCCATTCTTGTGTCACACAGATGCACTCTGACGGAAAGTTACTTCCACAAGTGTTAGTTTCCATGACAAATAATGTCTGTGTGTGCATGCGTTCATATTCGTGCTCTTACCTCTGCTAATTAGGCATCTGTTCCTTGTCTGTTGGGTTCCTAGTTGGAGAAAAGAAATAGATGCAATTAATAAATAGTCATACATATCAATGATAAATAAGGCCAGTGCAGAATGTCTTTCAAGGGTGAATAATGCACAAAATACATACCTAGGATGAGTCACTTTTTATGTGTTTTAATTCAAATGTGAGTACAGCACATGTCCCTGGGAGCAGGGGAGCAAGAGACATCCATAAAAACAGGCAGGTGTTGTGTGGGAGAAGGACACGAGGTAGATTTTGTACAAATCTTACTTCTAACAGCATGGCTGGTTTTTACTGGTGGCAATTAGGAGAGGCTGAAGGGTACAGGGATATCCAGTTGTCTTGGTGAATGCCTCAGTCAACAGTTTGAGTATAGCCTTGTCTCAGGAAGACCTGATTTGGTGACAAATGGGCCAGAGACTGATTTTTGTTATTTTCTAGATTTTTTTAAATTTAAGCATCATATGAAGCTACAAAATACTTAAGAAACTGGAAATAAGCCAGGGTAAAGATGTAGCTTTGCAAGTCCAATGGACACTATTGTAAACTACAAACAAGTAAGTATTTTCAAGACTAGAGGTCCTGATTGAAATGCATACTGCTCAAGCCATGAAGGAAAAAAATTAAAGAATTTTTTTTATGACTTCCTCCTTCAGGATCCCAAGTTATTTCAGTTTTGCTCACTGGGTACTGGGTTGTAGAGTTCCCACAGATCTAAACCTCAAAATTGGGGTCTTTGTTCATCTTCTTATCAGAGACAATGGAAATGGGTTAGTGTGCTCAAAATTAAGTGCTGCTTTTTTACTTTTCAGGGAACTCTGCTTAGACACTCCCAGCAAACTGGAGTGGCATCAACTGATGAATAAGCAATCTGTTAGCAACTTGGACTGAAAACAAGGTGCAGATGAGGGGTGAGGAATGGAGCCAGACATTTAGGATAGAGAAGGTAATCAATAACCTGCCATTGTGTGAAAGGTGCATAGTGCTCTTTTGAGTGTTTTTTGGATGAAGCCGAGGAAGAGATTTGGTCTTTGGCAGCTGGTTAAGAAAACTTAATTAATTCAGACCTGCATTACTGTCATAGGCATCTACAGAACTGGAAATCAAAATCCAGAAGAAGAAATTCTGTGAAGGATGCCTTTACTGCAGTGGATGACCTGGCTGTTTCCAGTGCCTTTCAGGAGGGGGTCAGTATTAAACAGGCTAGAGCAACAGAGAGCAAAGTTGACATTCTTGGATATGAACGCCACTGTCACTGTAAGTACCTGCTGACTGTAACAGCTAAGAAATAAATGGTTTCAGTTCATTTGCCCATGGAAAAAGCTTTTGACCTTTCCACAGCGGGCCACCTACCTTGCCAAGGATCCCAAGACTGGAACTGAATTGGTCATTTGCTCCACGAGTATATTTGTCATTGGAGGACAGGTAAGCATGTGACATGTTTCTCAAGACCTACCTTCATTTAAAACTATTATGTAAGTTGCTGGTATTGAAATAATAATAATAAAAAATTCAAGCTTAACATTTGCTTAAGGCAATACTGTTCTTCTGAAGTCCATCTGTGTTACAGTTTGTCTTCTGCAGCCTCTATCTTGCTCATTACCTAGCAAGGAAGCAGTGACACCTACTACTCAGTTCTTGCTGCTATGCCAAGAGCAGAGAGAAGAGAGCATGTCATTCCTGGTTTTGATAAGGAATTTTACACTATCCAGCTGTATCCCTAAAGACCAAGCTGAAGGTTCTACAGAGATTAGCTATGAGGGGATATCTAACTACAAGCAATTCAAACCCTCTTATGTAGTTTCTGCAATCTCGCACTTATTTTTAGATGCTGGATGACTAAATCTGTGGGATGTGGCACATAAGGTGCCATCATGTAACTGCAATAGAAGGCAGATTTTGAAACCTCATTTTCAGAAACAGCTAAATGAGATTCACATAGGTAATTCAAATAGCCAAAGATGTAGAGAGGCATCATAGGTTTTTCAAAAATTCCTATGTATGTCCTATGTATGGACATGGAATACATGTGAAAGCTGTATGTTTTTTAAGACTTTAAAGGAAATTTGTTTGATCATCCTTACATAATTGTTGTCTAAGCTGCTCTCATTCACTCTGCTAGTGGACATGCACAAACCCACGGCTCTCAAGCCTTCTCTTATGCTTAAGGGTGTAGGCAAGGAACCAGTTACCACAGAGTAAGCTGAGGACTAACCATATTTCTATGCTCAAGGCTCGTGGGACCCCACAGCAGCAGCACGCCTCCACCTTAGTGTGAGAGCAGCCCACACCTGCCTCTCTGTGGGTGTGTTCTGCCTCTCCTCATCTAGTAATGCCTCCCAGAGGAGACCTAAGGCTGAGGACTTGAAATGCTGAGACATACCTCATCAGCTCAACCGGTCCAGTTCTGTTGCTCTCACCATTCTTCCCTGTCTCCTACTCTGTAGTACTTCACGGTTGGCAAGGCAGCTTTCCAAATAGCATAGGAGCCCCACTTACAGATAAAGCTTCCCATAGGCAATAGGTTACTACCCGTTCAGTACTTCTGTGGTGGCAGGAAAGACGCCAAGGAAAACTTTAAATACCTTAAAAAAAATCTGTGCCACTCACATTTCAAAATGGAGCTTTTGTCCCCAAGTCATTAATGTATTTCCATGAAATTTTATCTAAGGTATTTTTTGTTGTTCTATTGGCTAACACCTTAATTCCCTTCTTGGAAAAAAGATAAGATATTATCAATGTTTATAGGCAAGACCGTATATTTATATTATATAGTAATGAAATAAATCGTTGTCTGTGCCTGTACTTTCTGCAAATGAACATTCCACATGCTTAGTTCTTATTTAGTTGTTCTTAAAATAGGTTTTTGTAGATATTTCACTCCAAGACTGACAGAAATTTTTGCTTGGTGGTTGGTTTTTCTTTTTTTTTGGTGTTACTCAGTCCTATATTAAACTGTTGCAAAATAAGACAAACTTTGAGATAGCATCAAATGTTATAATGGAAGACTGAACCGAGTGCCACTATCATTAATAACTTTCATTACGGTGGAAGCAAGATCAAACTTACCAAGAAACGAAAAATTATGTTCCATACTAATTTATGGGAGATATTGTCTTTTCTCATTAAAATATAATCAAATTCCTTTTCTAGCAGGCTTCTGATGTGATCTTAAATCCTCAATCAAGTCCTCAAAAACTGTCTATGAAAAAGACTATCCAAATCCTGATTTCAAATATGGAATCTGAGAGGGAGGCCTATGTTTTTAAAGGTACAGATGGAGAGTCTGTGTACAGATGTAAAAAACAGAATTCATTAAACAAATCTGAGAAGTGCTAACATCCATACGTACCGCTTTGTTATATGGCGTGTGGAACAAAACATCTCTGAACTGGATGCTGTCTGGTCTGCCTTCCTTAGGAACTACAAAAGAGAAAAGAATGGGATTGTCATTTTTGTTTCAGGCAACTTATGTCTGGACTGAGGTAGTGGTCTTCTAAGATCCTTCTTTACTCTTGCTATCAATAGGGCAAGCTCCAGCTGTAAAGGCAGTTCCATCTTGAAGAAGTTCTTATTTTCTAGAATTTAAATCTTTGATAATTAAGTGCACTGTTGGACAAGTCAAGGGCCTCCATAATGATTCTTGTCATTTTATTTCTGCAGTGCAAAGCTGCATCTCAGGCTGTAAGACAGTGTAACAGAGAGTGGAAAGGTCAGGATCAGAAGAGAACACAGTGATCATTATCTGAGTTACTGGATAATTTCACAAAATTTACAGTTCTGGTGTTGATACTACATTTCTACTTTTACGATTCACTAACGGGCAGCTACAGAGGCAGGACCGACATCAACTTTAAAGAGAACCCTACAAATACTTCCCAAGAATCGCCCCCACGAGCTTTGCCTTGCCTATAGAAAACAGACCATAGGAACAAATGCAGTGATCCCAGGCTCTGAGCACCTTGTGCAGGCGCTTATAGGGACTGAGCCTGTTGACTGCTCAGGATGCTGCACCCCTACCCACCACGGAGGACAATAAACAGTCTGGACTGAACTCGGCCACCAGGGCAGCAAGAATTTCCCTCAATGACAGCATCTCACAAGCCCATGTAACTACAACACTGTCTAACAGAGTAACAAAAGCAGTACTGTAGATTATTCTTCTCTCTTGCAGTAAGGAAATAATACATTTAGGTGACAGTTTTAAATACTGATATACAAATGGGACTAAGTCCAGTGTGAAAAAATAAATACTAAATTTCCCTTCCAAGAACACGTATGTACTAATGTCTATAGAAAACACAGACCTAAAGTCAATACCATCTAATACAAACTTTTCATAACAACAAGAGAAAATCATTTGCAGGAAATGCAGGTGATTTATACTGCTGCAGATGACATTCAATCACAAAGAGAACAAAGCATCTTAAATGACTGACGGTACAGCTTTTATTAATGACTCACAACACTAAGATGCTGTAGCAGTGGAAAATTCATCAAGAATTTGCAAGTGCAAATTGATAGCTGATTTACAAATAAAATATTGAAGCCATCAAGTAAATTGTTCTAAAGAAATGATCTACCCTAATTGTGATGAAGCAGTAGGAAATGGGCTACAGAAGAGCAGAGCCACAAAGACGTGGTAAATTTTCTGCCCCATTAACTCTCAGTGAGCTCATCTTTGGGATGAAATCTCGACCCTGCTGAAGGCCCGATTACACTAAAATAACTGAAGTGTGGTCAGATACAGAAAAAGCTCATTACAAATTCAATGCCCCATCCAAAAATCTGGTTATGCTTTGGATCAGACCTGTGCAATAAATACACTTACAGTTCAAGGCTACAGTGTTCTGAGAGGTAAAGAAAGTGCAACTTACTATTCTGATTTTCCTTTTCCAGTCTGTTTCCGATATTGGTGTCTCTGAAGTGGTACACTTTTTCCTTCAAGTAAAAAACAAGCATAAAACCAGCATCAGAAAAATCAGTTATAGAAATTTACTGTAGAAATAATAACTATAAGAAGTTGGAGTCTTTAGCATTCTGAACACCAAGTTTTTCCCTCTCCAGAAAAATAATTTTAAAAGACTGAAAAAAGTCTCTGATGGCAGGGGGGTTGGAACAACATGATTTTTCAGGTCCCTTCCAGTGCAAACCATTCTATGATTCTAAAAGTAGATGCTAATTTTAGCATTTAGACCTAAGAGCCTTGTGGATTTTTTCATATCAGTAAGTTATATCAATTCCACCGTTAGATTACAGAGGTGTGGGAGTTTATTTTTCTCCTTTTGACAAGTGCTTTTTCCTCAAAAGTCCCAGTGAAGACTTCTCTAAGGTACAAAGCCAAAGCCAAGTCAGACACGCAACGCAAGGTATAAACCACCGCTAGAAAGCAGCTTTTTCCCTGAAGCAGTGAAAACAGGCCAAGTAAATCCTCCTCGGAATACAGGTTTATGACTTAGGGCTGCTATCTTTGTGCAGATTAGATATCACCTTCCTCCACAAGTAATTCCCCTGACTGACAGACCAATACCAGCAATTCCCATCTGAGCGCTTGGCCACGGACAGATTGGGAAGGGGCACCCACCATACTGGGGTGCTGCTGCCGACCAGCCCGGGAACGGGGCTCCTAAACCCTTCTAAGGCCCTTGCACTTCTGCTGCAAAGCCTTCCACTGTGATGGCAAAGCTCATGCTATTTCTTCAATAAATGGAAATACAAGCACTTAACCTCTCCTTGCTGGCAGCATCCAATAGCTCTGCCACACTGTAGAGCAGCAGACTAGCTTTGGGTTTCCTCTTTCTGCCTAAATGCACTTAAAGGACAACAAGAAAATATTTTTAATGCACGACCTCATATAAGATGAGGGCAGAACCTCTCCCTCCAGCTGTCTTGTTAAAAGAAATTAACAAACCTCCTCACCCTGCCTTTCTCCTTGGCCTCTACCTTGGATGCAGTTCTTTCAGCAACTCAGTGTGTGGGCTTGTTTTGTGCACCTCAATTTACTCCATACATTGAATATAAAGGAGCTGAAGAGCAGTGCTGACAATTGGGAATTTCACTGAGTAGATTCAACACTGTCAGAACAGCATAAAGCCTGATGTAAGTCAATATATATTAACAATGTACACTTGAAATAGTTAGGTTCCTGTTAGCCGACACTATTCAATAGCTCAGTCAGTTTGTTCAGCTACAGAAGGTTTGTGATTTCATAAAAGATGCACAGACCTAAGCATCACCAAGCAGTTTAGAACAAAAGTCTTAAAAGATGAACATATTTAACTCAGGATTTTAATCAAATGCAACAGCACCTGAAGTTAGGCAAAATAAATTCAGGGAGCTTCTCAAGTCATCAGACAACAGCGGAAATAGGTATCTAGAAGATTCTGAACCATAAGCAGCAAGTTCCTTGGGAGCTGATGGGCCTATAAATCACTCCTCTTATTTTTGACCTCACATGTAGGAGCCAAAATACAAGTTTGTTTTTTCGGAACTTCTGATCAAGATTCCCTGTCAAGAAACATAAATTTCAGACTCGTACCTGTTGAGTGGGCTGTAGTCTCTGTTTTTCATTCTGCCACTGTTTAAATCTGTCAAGAGCGTCATCCACAGAAATCACCCCCTTTTTCACCTGTTCCTGCAGGTAGATGAGTTCTTCCTGTTGAGCACGGCTGTTGTGTTTCACAGCACCATCACTCACTGCGTCAGGGTGGCCTCTGTGTGCTGCGACAAAAAGTAGAAAGATAAAGGTAGAAAATACTATTAACCCACTTAATTCCTTTCTCTTTATGACACAAGCACTTTTTTCAACAAAGGTGTGTAAGCAGTGATTTCATAATCTGACATCAATAAAATGAAACTGTCTTTAGGGTGGCTCCTCCCGCGCCCCTTCACAGAATCACAGAATTGTGGTGGTTGGAAGGGACCTCAGAGATCATCGAGTCCAACCACAAAAAAAAAAAAAAAAAAAAAAAAAAAAAAAAAAAACAAAACAAAAAAAACAAAAACAAAACAAAACAAAACAAAAAAAACCAAACAAACCACCACACCACCTAAACACACAACAACAACCAAACCAAAAATCCATCACCCACCCACTCAGCAGCCCACGACAAACCAATAATCTTGGGCACTAGAGCATGCCCTGAAGAACCATGTCTACACGTTTCTTAAATACCTCCAGGGATGGTGACTCCACCACGTCCCTGGGCAGCCCATTCCAATGCCTGACAACCCTTTCAGTAAAGAAATGTTTCCTAATATCTAACCTGAATTTCCCCTGGCATAATTTGAAGCCATTGCCCCTTGTCCTATCATCTGTAACTTGGGAGAAGAGACCGACCCCCGTCTCTCTACAGCTTCCTTTCAGGTACTTGTACAGAGCGATAAGGTCGCCCCTCAGTCTCCTCTTCCCCAGACTGAACAACCCCAGCTCCCTCAGCCTCTCCTCGTAAGACTTGTGCTCCAGACCCCTCACCAGCTTCTGTTTGCTTTTGTTTGTTTGTGTTTTTTTTTCTTTTGTTTTTTCAAAGCTAGAAATGTAAGAGATCAATGAGGATTCTACCATTACTCTTTGGCAGGAGAGCAGCATCTTAAACATTTCATTCATTGCTATTGCCCTGATCCATGGATTCTCCGTTAGTGTCAGATCAAGTAAGAATTTCCTTCTAGCACTGAAGGTACAGTACTGACATTTCAAGGAAATCGTTGCTGTGTTAAGACAACAAGTACCCACAGTGCCTTTCTTCTCCTTCCATCTCCAACTTCACACATTATGTTTCTCAAAAGCTGGGGCTGAAATTTGGTTCAGAAAGCATTTTGAAATTTCACATGATTTCCTTCCCCCAAATTATTCAATACAGTGCAGTGACATGAAGACATTGCAGCCGAGTCCTCCCAGGGATGACGGTTCAGGTGCAGAACCGAAGGGGAACGAGAGGGAGACGTGTCATCAGGCTCTCAGCTTGGACCAGGGAGGTGTAGCACCGCGTGTCTCCAGGACACTGACACTGAAATGGCTGATTTTCAAACACACGAGCAGCCCAGCGTGAGGCTGCTGCAGAAGTGCCATAAAGCACCTGTTTCACTGCACAGAGAACACAGCCAGGATAAAAGTTTAAACCCTAACTACGATTTGGGTCAGTTTTTCTGCTGTGTTACGCAACAGTATCTTTATTTTAAGAGAGGAAGGACTGTGCAAAGAGAAATATACCAGGGAAGTGAAAAATCAGCTACTGTGGCTTCTCCCACTCCCTCCTTTTGGTCATACGAGCACATATTAGGCATCAAATTCTACTCTTTTGCATCTCAGCTAAATGTTTATATTTTGATGGAGTAATGACCCTAATGCCTTGCATCTGATGAGATGCTTTGGAGATCAGATCGGTTTAGGTAAAACTGCATTCGTCACATCAGCAAAAGAGAGTGTATGTATTTCCTCAGACCCATAAATACTACTCTTTTGTGTCAGAGACTCATAGAACAGTTTGGGTTGGAGAAGACCTTTAAAGGTCATCTAGTCCAACCTCCCTTGCAATGAGCAGGGACATCTTCAACTAGATCAGGTTGCTCAGAGTCCCAACCAACATGACCTGGAATGTTTCAAGGGATGGAGCATCTACCCCATCTCTGGGCAACCTGGGCCAGTGTTTCACCAGCCTCATTGTAAAAAACCTTCTTCCTTAGAGCTAGTCTAAATCTGCCCACTTACTCGTCCTGTCCCTACAAGCACTGCCAAAAAATTTGTCCCCATCTTTCCTGTAGCCCCCTTTATGTACTGAAAGGCCACAGTAAGGTCTCCCCAGAGCCTTCTCTTCTCCAGGCTGAACAACCCCAGCTCTGTCCTTTCTTTTTCTTGGGTTTAATCACAATGGGGGAAGGAAACAGAAAAGCGTAAAGTAACTCTGAGTCTACAAATCTTTCCCAGAAGGCTGTAACTTTTATTTTTCTTTAATCTGATCTCTGAATGCTGCAATGCCATTAAGGATATAAATCACATGTGGGAACATAGATGCTAAATCAGTCAAAATCAAGTCACAGCAAATCTCTACTAGTTCTATTGAAAAGCATCAAGGCAGTTAAAGACCTAAATTAAATTCCTTACCGAGCTTCCTGGCATCGCAGTACGTCCTGTCGTGGTCGCTGGGCACTCGAGTGGCCTTTTGCTGAAACACTACAACAAAAATAAGAATATGAGGAAGTTAGTGAAAAACGGCAATAAAAGAACATCACGTTCTGAACGAAAGGAGGCGGCTCATGAAAGCAGGCTGGAATAAATTGCTTGTTCTAGCCTAGGAGTACTCAACTCACTTGTCAGTCTAATGCTAATTACTTGAAAAATTGTTCAGTTGCACAGAATGGGAGGATTACTGATATTACAGATACCATGACAAGAAGCTTTGAAGAAAATAAAATAGATGTATCACATTAACATATTGTTTAGAAAAAACAACTAGATCTCTGTGTCCCTCACATAGTACAGACACCTACTGCAGCCTGTTTCTTATTTTATGGGGAAAGCTAAGGCAGAAAACCCCAGCAGTACTAGGTGAGAATAATGACAATGCTTCAGAAAGAATACCTGTATATTTTTGTCTGCTTTAGTCAAGTTTTAGGAACAGCAACGCATCATCACTTACTCCATTAGCGCAGCCCATCACCCCCATTCCTGTAAGATGCCCAGAGTAGGGCCAATCTGGATCCATCCCAAAATGCTGCACTCAAACTTCTGTTGGCAGCACGTGGAAAACCCAGCAGGTGGGAACGGCTCATAGCCAACGTGCCAACGGAGCAAATATTTGCTTGGGGACCAAGCTTCTGGCTCCTGCTGCCCAGGGAGACCCAGTGGACCTTGGTTTGCTCCTTGTCTGCCCGCCCAGGCTGCCTTGTACAATGAGTCCACTTCTCTCAGGGAAGCTGGAAAAAGGGATGATCAAGGGTGCTGTGACATCTCAACTGCTACATGCAGCGCTGAGAAAGGAGCAGTTCCTAAGTGCAGAATAAAGTCTTTACGCTAAGTCCCGAGTAGGCTTGTGTGGAAGGTGATGGTGAATGAAAACAGCTGGGGACTTGATGTTCCTTAAAATGTCCTCAGGCTAAATGGAGAACACTAAAAGAGTAAAAGAACTCTACAGGCAGCACACTCTGCCGATGTTATGTCCCTAACTTCAGCCTAACGCTGACAGATTTTAACTGTTGCCATACTCTTCTCTGGAATTCTCAAAGAATCCCGCTAAATACAGTTGCAGTGTTCTCTTCTGTACTTGAAATAATATTCTCTTTTTAAAGAAGAAGTTAAAGTAGCCAGAACACAGAGGTAATGCAGGCAGCCTGAATTTCACTGCATGAGGAGGAAAAGGGATAAACTCAACCACGTCCCTGATTGGAAAGCACTTTAATTGATGGGCTTTACAATTTCTGCTGAGTTTTGCAATGTTGGAGTAATCAGAAATGGAATTACTCTTCCAGTTCAAAGTAGAATTGTTAAAACCGCTTTACACGCCGCATCTTGCTGAAATTATTTTAGTTGGCAGCAAGTGTTCAGTGTGGGTGAGGTCAAGGAAAACAAATTCCTGTTTCTGGAATGCCCGGAAAGACGTACGCACACACCGCGGTACGGCTGCCACAGGCTTAGGGACGACTCCAGCAATTTACTCTTTCATTCCCACATTCCAATTACTTACCAACTGCTTGACTACACTAGTGCAATGAAACAAACAGGTAATCTTGCACAGGGATATATTCTGTTATTTCTTATGGAAGATAAAGTGGATATTCCTTCAGTAAAGCCATATTAATATAGCAATTTTTTAAAGGGTCAGAATACCACAGTCCTTCAACTGTGGAAGAATATATATTTTTATATTTTCACAGCCTCTCTGCCATAAATAATCCCATTTAAAAGTTGCAGTACTTCTATTTTGCTTTTTTACTTAATGTACACCCTTCAATAACATCTGTATGATCAGAAGGACAGTTCTTTTGAGCTTTTAATCACATTGTGACTGGCTAAAGTACCCACAGATGCTTGTAATCAAAATCTACAAATCATAGTCCTGACCTGCTATTTGCTATATAACTTTTATAATTTTTGTCTACGATTTATCTCCTCTCTCAGTTTCTTAGAATTAAAGGAGGCAGAGAGAACTACTAAGTAATTCCACTTAATTCTCTCTCATCTCTTCAGTTGCTACAGGACACAGATGAAGTTCTTTGCATGCCCTAAATACATTTTTATGTCTTAGGTAGTAAGATTGCTTTTTAGGAATATAATGGAACCTCAGTATTTCTCCAGAAAAGCCAACTCAGAGAGTAAGAAAGTACCGCAGTATTTTCTAGTAGGACAAGAAGCCAGAAAACAACATTTCAAAAATGTGACAAACCACAAATTTTGTGGCAAATATGCAGAACTCTGGGAAAATCCCTAACAGAAGGCTGGGAAAGTGAGTGGGATCCAAGGAGCTCTGAATTGCCTTTTTTATCTCTTTTCTATCAGACTAGCTACAGATGTTGTTTCAGGCTGTCTGCACATGCAGGTAAATAACCTTATAAGACTTAAAACGTGATTAATATTGTTTTCACCACAAATAGAAGGGCTAGAAACATTTGAAATCTAAGTTTCTTGTGTATAATTCTGTACCAAGAAGAACATGTTTTAGTCAAGAAACTGTGATGAATATAAAGGGTCTAGAAAGAGAATGGAATTTTTTACAATAGCTGCAGGTTGACAAAAAGAACAGGCATTTGATTTTTCAGAATTAATTGAGGTTCTAACACAAAGCTGTGACGGTGAGGATTCACAGATGCACTACCACATTTTAAAAATTGCTTAGCGATAGACCAGTAAGAAGTGATACAATTAGAACCACAGGCAATCAAAGGGCAGAAAGCATTACATTATGAGAGAGGACAACTCATATCAGTTAAGAGACAATGACCAACCAAGATACAGTTTCTAATTTACATTTTACTTTGCCCATCTAAACTATGGGGGATGTTGCCTAATGTGTTGTATTAGCAACATTATCTCTATAAATCAAACAGCAGTGTGCCACTGTACACTTGTCCTAGTTTTGGCTGGAATAATTTTCCTCCTAGAAGCTGCCCTGGTTTGGATTGAGTGTGAGAACACTGCTGATAACGCACACCGCTTTAGTTGTTGCTAAGTGATGTTTACGTTAGTCAAGGACTTTTTCAGGTTCCCAAAGCAGCTGAGAGGGAGTCCAGACAGGACAAGCTGACCAAAGGAATACTCCACACCATCCACATCATGCTCAGTGTATCAGTGGGGATCAGCTGAGACAGGACAAGCTGGCCAAAGGAATACTCCACACCACCCACATCACGCTCAGTGTATCAGTGGGGATCAGCTGGGGTGCAGGAGAAATCCGCTACGGCTGCTCGGGACCGGCTGGGCAACTCATCCTCGGGTGGTGAGCAATTGTATTGCATCACTTTTTGGGGTATATTCTTGTACCATAATTATTATTTTCTTTTTCATTACTGTTCTATTTAACTGCCTATATCACAACCCATAAATTGTTTTGTTGGTTGGGTTTTTTCTCCTCCCTCTCCTCCCTACCCTACTGGAGGTGGGGACTGGTCGGGGGAGTGACCAAGTGAGCGTGGTCATTCCGCTGGGCTCAAACCACAACCACTAATGATTCCATTAAAGCTACACCCAGGAATACCACTTCTTCTCTGGAAGAAGACGTGAGCTACTCATACTAACCTACTTACTCAACAAACACAAAGGAGAAAAGACACAGCAAAAATAAAAAATAATTAAAAAAAAATAATCAATAAACATCACTAATTTGAATTCAGTTCGCTTAGAGAAATTCAAGATGCATTTTTCATCAGGTCCATTGAGCTGATGTTCCAAACAAAATTACCTATCACCGTGACCATTTTATTTAGGAAACATTCAAAATTAAAATCCAGGGGAACAAAAATCTTTATAGAAACACAAGGCTAAGTGATAATGCAAATTAATTAATACACTAGGGTTGCACTTATTAACACATCTCAACTCAGTTGCAAATTACAGCGAGTTTGTAAGCTTCCTCCTTGGTCTTAGTAGGTTTTTGCTTCATTCATTTTAGAATTGCCACACAATTAACTCACGATTAACGGAGGACTGGAGAAGGAGGGGTGAACTGCTAGTTGGGACAAGTTGCGGGGAGAGGCTCCTATCTTTGCCCACTCCATTTTTTCCCCATTATTTAAACATTTTAACATTTAAGCTGTGTGTGCATAGTACCCAGGCAAATAAAACTTGCGAGTTCTTTTTCTGGTAGGGATTAGACTGTAAATTAGATGTAGCACAGCAAGGGATGACAAATACACAGAGAATACTAAGGAAGGAATATAGTAGAATGATGCTTATTATTCAGGAGATGAGAACTCTGCAGATGTTTGTTCACATCTTTTTAGGTCTCATTTTCCTTTTGTCTTTTTGTTTGCTAATGCACATCAGCATGAGGAATAGACAGAGGTCACCAACACAATGCTAACCCATACGTTTTGGAAGGATGATTGAGGGCCACTCCCAAAATTTATACAAAATATCTCCCATATTTAAGATTTAAACAAAAAATTCTAGTGATTCATAACATGAAATCAACTAGGGAAATGGGACTCTGTAAACAGTATGGCCTTTTCTATTTTTCCAAGGCAACGTAGCTAAGCCCAGAACAAAAGCTGCATGGCTCTGGTCTGGTTAGGTCCGAGCCTTGTGGAGAAGGGATGGCTGGGCTGTGCAAGGTGACAAAGGCTCAAGTCCCAGAAGCTGTCCTGTCATGGCACCACAGGTGTCTGAATGCACTTACACTGTCAGAAGGCAAAGGGAAAAAAAGACTGTCCAGTTTTGACTGCACTGGTGTGAGAAAACCAGTGACCAAATCTAAACTGGCAGAGAAGTTCTGATCTGTCCTAAATGCGCTGCCTGACACTCAAGGCATTTCTGAACACACAACAGTCCTTTCATCAGAATAAAGCCTCGGTGATGCCAAATGCAGTGGCAGAAATACCAACTGGCCCCACTGCTCTGTTAATTCAGTGGCCCAGTGCACGCTGCCCCAGCTTTTCAGCTCCAGCATCGCGTCCTCTCATCACAGCTTCTCCAGGCTGTTGTCAGCCCCTGCCTTCCACAGCCACATAATTAGTCAGCCCAGATTGAAAACACCCAGTTTTCTCAGATCAAAAGTAAAACGACTTTAGAAAGAATGGCAGTGTAATGACAATGTGAAAACATTAATCCAAAAATAAACACACGCTCACCAGCAATTCTCTTCCCAATTTGCAGTGAGGTTCTGAGTCTGTCAGACACGAGCTGGAATCTGTTCGAATCCCAGCAGCCTGGGTGGGGAAGGGACCTCAGGAGACTACGCAGAGGTGACTCCCCTACGCTGAGGCAAGATAATACAAGTAATACCACAAACCCTTCTTACAGCCAGTGAGAAGAGCAGGTAAGGGTGGGTAGTGGGAGATGCCATTCAGAAGGCGGTGCCCATGCACTTGCCCTGCCATACACAACGAAGAGAGCTCTCCCACTGTGGCTTTCTTGACAGAAATTTAAGTGGATTATGGAAATTGGGAGGACTTTAGGGACATACGCAAGAATATGTGCTCCAGCATGTAAAACCTGAGCACGCCGCTGCAGTCCCATTTTAATTCAGCAGAGAAAAGCAAAAAGGTGAAGACTCTGTATCTGCCTTTTTTTCCCCCCAGAAATATGCTCTCTAGAACAGTTTGCTTTCCAACCAGGCAGCATCCTATAAATATTTTCTCTCTGTGCACCTTATTCAGTACATGTTTCAATCTACCAGAGTTAAGACAGCAAAAAAATCTGATTGAATGAACACAGTGGGTGAGGGCAGCATACCATTTCCCAACCAGGTCTGTGGAAACAGCCTAAGTGCTCTAAGAGAGCTGAACAGCGGTTCCTAGTATTTTATTCATGGAAAAACACCCTTAAGTTGGGGATACATAATGAAATTCATCTGCAGTGCAGTACTTTATACTCACTGTAGGAGAGGAAAAAATCCCTCTGTGGGACATAAATGTTTTGAATGGGCTCTGAGGCTTCACTTTGGAAACCCCTGCTTTAGAGCATTTAAACAACCCGCATCATAAGAATTACTAAGTCAGGAGTGATCAGTGTAGTTCCCAGCAATCAGCCTGGTAAGTTTTCAAGACACTAACAGTTCTGTTTTGGATTTTGGTTTTTTCATTTCATTTGGGTTGATGTTGTCTGTTCTGTACACGAGATGTTCTGCCTCCTGCTTTTTCTGCATACCCTGTGATTTTGATGAGCAAGGAGAATGCTATTTTCTTCTGGGATAGTAACTGGGAAACATATTTTTCCACTCCTAACCCTGATGTGAAGTCCCACAGACAGCTACCTTGAAACAGCAGAGTGTTTCCAGCGCACAGAGGGGAAGGGTGTTCCTTCAGGGCTTTGTGAGATGTTTGGGAAGGAGCAAAGGCTACAGCGTATTTTTCTTTATGCTGCTGTAGGAGAGGTGTCCTTGCTGCAGAGAACCCCTCTTGTACTGCTGGTCTCTGGTAAAGCATAAATGATCAAACCAGGCCAGTAATGTAATTCCTAAGCCCGGAGGCAGTCCTGGTGGGTCAGACTTCAGACATGGTAGGGAAGCATCACAGAAACTCATGCACCTGTCCTAGGAATGCACAGGGGACTTCAGTTTCCAGCTCAATCAAAGCTGGTATCAATAGGGAACATTAAAATTGCACCCTAAACTGAAAACACAACACCCTCATACATTTATTTAACAGTTGTTTTGGCAGCACACAATTGAAAAAACACTGAAATAACCTACAAAGGAATACTAAGCACTTGAGGAATGGGAAGGGAGCACACTAGGAGTGCACACCATCTGGACAACAAGCTATTTGGCACCAATTTGCAGCTCCATGGGTTGATGAGCCTTTCACACAGAAGGCAGAATTCTTGCAGTGGTCGAAATTAAAGAGCAAACGTACTCTCTGTTTGTTAAAAATGTAGTACGTTGAGCAGTGTGCCATACGGTAGTTTGCATGTTCATTAAAATTTGAAAATAGAATAATTGAAACTGAGTAAAAGTGATTTCAACACTTACATTTTACATCTTTCAGCTCACTCCTGTTTCCCAGAATTCATTTGTCTGCAAATTCAGGTCAGATGCTCAAACTGTAAATTGTGATGGTTTGGTTATGACAACTTGCATCACCGAGTGTCTACCGCCTAGGTTTTGAAGTGTAGGTCCTGCTCTGAAAGAGATTCTAAAAAGGGGCTTGTGAAGTCCCATGTTTGCTTTCTAGAGATCAGCAGTTCCTCTATCCTTCTCTGCAGAGCACCAAGTAATAATCTACATGGAGCAGGCTTTCTGCTTAGTGTTAACTTCAGCTTCCATGGATTTGAAAGCTACTTATTACAAAGAGGGCTATTTGCTCACTTTCTCTGTTGCTATTCTCATAGAAACACCACTACTTTTGCTTAAAGGAGAAGATTCTCTTCCGTAACTTCATGGACCTCACCTGTGGTGGAAGCCCTCATGAGAATTCAGCCACTCAATTTGTCCTGACGGATACAAAAGAACTAAATTAAAAAGGAGGCACCAGTGTGCAATCTGAGGCAAAAGGCATTTCTGCTATGCAATGCTTACGCTTTTTTTTGCCAATAAACGAGCCACCTCTGCAGGTACATAAAGGGCAAAAAGAAATTGGCCTCTTGCATCTCTGCCTGGCACGATCCCAACAGCCCCTGCAATCCCTGGAGCGTGAAGGCTGCTCCTCCCAGAAACTCCCAGAGTACTTGGGGATGCTGTTTGGGAGAGCGTGCAGCCTCACCACAGCCCTCCTCTGCGCAGCACGCTCCCTTCTCTAATCCCATTTTTCATGGCTCTGAAGATCAATCAGAACTGTGCAGTGAAGACGACCCGTTTCTTGCAGGAATATTATATAATTTGTTTTAGCAGTTAAAAGGTATTTAGCAAATGGCAAGCGAATACAGAGGAGGGAAGAACGCCTCAGTTAATTAACTAAAAATTGCTCTGCAGAACAGGACTTACCTCTCCAACAAAGCCCCAGCATAACCCCAGACAAGTCACGTAGGGCAGCAGGGGAGCTCGTCACTCCCTGACATTAGGGTGTGAGTAGACACACTAACGATTTAATTTAAAGTTCTGAGTGCTCAAAGTGGCCACTGAAAGCAATGGAATCTCTGTTTTGAATGAGTAAAATAATACATAATTATTCAATCCCAAAATGGCATCTTAGTTACTTCATATTGGGCACCCAAAAACTCAACCGATACAGGAAAAATCAAAGGATTTATCACAGGGAGGGTCTGAATCAACACACTGGACCTAGGGCAGGCACGAGTTATACTTTAAACAAAAACAGGAATGAAAAACACTGAAGAGTTTTGCAAATTATGCTCATCCAAAATATCTGGGATAAATATCAGCACAGGGCTGTGTGCTTAAGGACTGTGTTGAAACATTTGTGGCAGGGAGAAAGAAGTAAAACTACCTCAATTCTAACTTTTTGATTATTTGACTTTGCAACTTCTGCACTGCTCTTTTTAACATAATATATGAAAACAAAACCCCAAACTATCACCAATTTATTTGAGGGATGAAAAATGTGTATATGCACTAGCCAGAGTAATTTTATTTTACACTGATTAGATTAAATTATAAAGCAATGGCTGCAAACACATGCAGATTTTAATGATGTACTGGAATGAGATTTTCTGGTTCTTACAGCCGAAACAATCTTTTTTTCCTATTATAAGCAGTTTTAATATAATAAACTGGAAACTGGGATATTGCTGGACTGGATGAAGAATTTTTTAACCACTGTGGAGAAGGACAAAAATTACCAATCCAAGTAGCAAGAAAAATCCTTCAGCTGAAGATATATCCCTTCTGACTAAAATGTCACTATCTACCAGGCTGGATGGGGCTTTGAGCAACCTGCCCTGGTGGGAGGTGTCCCTGCCCATGGCAGGGAGGTTGGAACTGGATGATCTTTAAGGTCCCTTCCAATCCAAACCATTCCATGATTCTATGATCTCAGGAATCCCTCCACAAAACAGGAGAGTGAGATACCCCAGGCCTGGAACTAGCAGGACAGCCAGGGGAAGCAGAGGCCTGAGTGGTCAACTGAAGTGTTCATGAAGCACTTCCACTTTTCTCATTTTTTATATAAGTAAATGAACTTGAGCCAGAGGCTGATTCCACAGATAAACAGGGAAATAATTTGTCTGCCACTACCTGCTTATAAAAGCAAAGCTAAAAACCTTGGGGGTGTTGTGCATAGAGAGATATATAGAGAGAGTATAAAAGAACCACAGTCCCATCAAAGCAGCTCCTCTGATAACCTCTTCCTTACTGACCGGTTAGGGTAGACAAAGCAGAAACACTCTACTGCAATAAAAGACAGTGAAAGCAATCTCCCAAATAATGCATCTTCACAGTAAGGGTTATCAAGTCACTGGCCTGTCTATGATGATGGAGGGCCAAGATTTGAGACACAGCTCTAGCCATTTCAGGACTTTTGCAGCTGTAACAGGCCCCTCTATACATCCCTTCTTGGAGTACACTGTAACTACTGTAATGATTCATCCTTATACCTCCTGAACATGCTGAAGAAAGAGCAAGTAAACGATGAACACATTATCCCACACATTGTGGCCCTCACCTGGAGTTACACAGCCTGGGGGAAGACAGCTAGCTAGGGAGAAGGAGGGCCAAGATTTGAGACACAGCTCTAGCAATCTCAGTAAAAGCAGCCATTTCAGGACTTTTGCAGCTGTAACAGGCCCCTCTATACATCCCTTCTTGGAGTACACTGTAACTACTGTAATGATTCATCCTTATACCTCCTGAACATGCTGAAGAAAGAGCAAGTAAACGATGAACACATTATCCCACACATTGTGGCCCTCACCTGGAGTTACACAGCCTGGGGGAAGACAGCTAGCTAGGGAGAATAAAATAAATCACTAACTGAAATAGGCACAGAAAGGGAGGTGTTCCTCTGCATTTGGTAGGATGATTTGGGCAGTATTAATCCTGTTTTAGTGCCAAACATGCCCCGGGCAGAGTAAGCCATTTGCTGTTCCTCTGTCCTTTCTCAGCCTGTTTTCCCACCATTTATTCTTATGTATATTCTTATACATTGGCAGGTTTTTGTAGAGGAAGCTGGAAACGCAGACAATATGGATTTTGGGGCTTACACAGAGATCTCTGCAGTAGGTTCACAGAAATTCCCTTTGTTATTTTGATATTTGGCTTCCATCTGAAGCAGACTACAAGCCACCTCAGATCTCTTCCAGTCTTACATTTCCATGAATAAGCTCAAAAAGGTCCCCCAGTTTTCCCAGATGTGGTAAAAGAACATAACCCTTCCTCAGGTGGCCATTTCTAGCATCTTGCATTGGAGAAAAGATATTTGAAAGAGTTCTCACGTGGGCATTTCTCCCTGCTGTTCTGATCAGAAAAAATAAAATATGGCTAAAATCTCTGTCTTAGAATTAAGTAAAAACATTTTGATAAAGAAATTGTAAGGAAAGGCAATTCAAATACCACAGTCTGTATTACACCGTTAAAACGGACACACTCACAGCTAGCCCAGCGATTCTTATTTTTCCATCATATTGTTATAATTCTTGTAGAATTAAACCAAAAAAGTGATGCTACATTTTGATAAAGAAATTGTAAGGAAAGGCTATTCAAATACCACATTCTGTATTACACTGTTAAAACGGACACACAGCTAGCCCAGCGATTCTTAATTTTCCATCATAGTCGTAATTTCTTGTAAAATTAAACCAAAAAAGTGATGCAGAGATGTAAATTGAAAATTAACATTAGTCAGAGATGTTCTCGGCTCATGTGAACGGTGAGAATAGGTTGACTAAAGCAACCAGTTTTTTAGTTTGAAAGTAACTGAACAAGGATCTTTTTTGAAAAAAATATTCATCAAATAGAAGAGACCTCTGAACAAGGATCTTTTTTGAAAAAAATATTATTCATCAAATAGAAGAGACCCGTCTGTATTCTACCAGCAAATATTTACAAAGCAGCAGCACTAACCTTGTACAATATAGGGGGTGTTCTCCTCTCTGACCGGCGAAAACACAGGACGAGGGGCAGGGGCTGGTGGCCTGTTGATGATAAAAGACCTGCGTTCTTTCCTTCTCCCCTCCTCCTTCTCAGCCAGTATTAAGTCGTACACACATTCATCCAGCTTCGCAAAAGTATACGGGTGTTCCTCCTCATCTTCTTCCTCACAGGTATCTTGCTCTTCTCTATAGCATGCTGTTATGAGTCCATCACCACGTTCTCTTTCACTTCTGTCCTCCACAAAATTCCTCTCTGAAACAGCACGGAATTGTGTTCCATATATAGGGTAAAGGAAGGAGATTAGGATTTAACTTAAAGCT
This sequence comes from Calidris pugnax, assembly GCF_001431845.1. Lineage (NCBI taxonomy): Eukaryota > Metazoa > Chordata > Aves > Charadriiformes > Scolopacidae > Calidris > Calidris pugnax. Next base: position 2,820,342 of record NW_015090771.1, on the reverse strand, counting down.
CTGGAGTTTCCTGAAGTAACTCGGAGATGTAATTTCACTTCTAAACTAAAGTGCTCTGATTTTCAGAGGCTTCTGATCATCTAAGTCAGTGGAGAGCATGTCCCAAAGGAATAATCCCAACTTCAGGGCCTCCTCATGATTTCACATCAGATTCTCAAAAATAGATGCTTAGCTATTAGTCCCAAAATAAATGAGCTTATTTAAAAGAAATACTGAGTGCCCCAGTTGCTCCCACAAACATGTTCTTTAATGGTGAAGCCAAGTAAGGGGTACCTGTGGCCCCTGGCATTTTGGAAAGCCAGGCTATTTGTCAGCTGTTGCAACACTGGCTTAAGAATTACAACACATTTTAGAAATGTTGGACACCTTCTCTGTCCCATTTGGTTTGAGGGCTTTACTAAGACGTCCTGAAGGATAAGGTGAAAAAATTTTAAAAAGCCCCTTACAGGGGAGATGAAATTTCTGACCTCCTATAATCTATGCTAAGACTATCCAAACCTCCCACCCCAATAACTTCCCTGACTCTCTGTACTCCCAAAATGTCAATATATTTCATGTTACAACTACTCAAAACTTGCTTTCCTTTAGCATTAAAATTTTACAGCATTAAAAGGAATCGGTGAGTTTCCTGATACCTGGGTTTGTTTTGGTTTGTTTTGAAAAAAGACCCACAAACACTCTTAGCACAAACTGCTACGAGCTGGAAGCTGTTACTGAGGCTAGTGTTCCAGAAATGTTTATAACTTCCTTGTGCTGATTACCCATCTTTCCTGCAAAAACAGGAACTTTCCTGCCTGGAATTCCTGTACTGAGTCATGTTTTCCCCTTGCTGTAATCTGCCTGTACATGTGCATGTGCTAAACTAGGCTGTGGTCACTACTGGTGGTCTCAATGCTTTGGCTGCTATTTAAAGATTTGTTTTATCTGTTTATGGGCTCAGAGGAGCTAAATAATCTTTGTCAGTGGGATATATTTATAAATGGGATGTATAATTTATAAATGGGACATATTACTAATATTTACTATCAACATGTATTCTGGATAGGATATTAAAATGTTTGAAAGCAACAAGTGGGATTAATATACCTGCCGTATTTAATATGAAAAATATTTTTTTTGTCCATGTCACTAGAAAAGTTCTTTCTCTGCAGGATATTCTTTCTTTTAACTCCCACAGGGGGCACTCTCACGCCACTGCCAAAGCAAAGACATCAAAAAGAGGGGACTTACCTTTTCGGTATTCCACAGCAATATCTAAAGCAAGGAGCTGACTAAAAATAATGTAGCAACGACTCGTTAGGGCTCCTCTTTGAAAGCACACATCAACCCCATCTAGAGGAATTCTGATACCCCCCGACCCATTCCCCAAAGAAAAGCAAGGCCAGCACTTCAGGAAAATACACAGCATTTTAGATGAACCTCAGCAGCACAGGACACTGTCCCTGCTGGTACCCACCTACCAACACCCAGCGTTTGGCAGAGAGGGTCCCATCACCACTTGATGGTACAGCCACATGGAGAACTGTTCCAAGACAGGCATTTATATCAAACTACGCTAACAAATCCTGCATGCCAAACCTCACCCCTTCTTTATGCACACATATAGCTGGAGCTCAGCATTTTGTGGGAGGCAAAATGCATCTTTAATTTTATTCTCCCCCTCTTTCTCTTAGAATCCACCTATGCCTTCCTGCACATAGCCAGCTTTTTTTTTCACAGCAGAAAACAGGATGAAAACGTACCTATAGCAGGCTATAAGGCTAGAAAGCTATTTCTATCAACTTCTGTGAACTTCAAAGTGCTCGGTGATGGTAATTTAAGACTCTAATAGGTTATGCCACATTTGGAAACAAAGTTAGCAGTAATAAGCAGTGGAGAAACTGAGAAGCAATTTGTGTGCACACTTATCAGTAGTGTCTGTGACAAATAAGTTGTTTTTTTTCCTCTATGTGACTATTTAAGACTGGTATTTAAGCTTGAATTCTTTACCATACTTATTTTTCCTAATGAGAAAAAGTGGTAATCATCCCTTCTGAAATACAGGCAAATAGTATTTTGGGCTTCTCATCACTTGAATCAAACTACAAGACTAAATTTTAGGTTTTTACTCTGGGGTGGAAATATTAAAAAAAAAAAAGGAAAAAAAAAGGCAAAGCATTTCATTAAAGGTCACAATTTCTCCCTCTCTTTTCAATCTGCAACGCAATACACTTTTTTTTTTTTTTATTTCTAACCACAACATTGCCTCAAATGTAATCAAATACTATGTTACTTCTCTCCACACAGTCACTTTCTATTAATTCTACCTGTGAAATTCCAAGCTGTATTAAATCAAGATAGTATATAATATTTTTAAATGTTAAATACTTAAAACAACTTGACAAAGATACAAGCTCAATCTTTCGTTTCAAGCTTCTCTTGGAATCTATTTGGAAACTCTCTGAGATGGGCAGAGTGAAGAAAACCTGAATTCTGCAGCCCATACCATACATAGTATTAGCTGACAGACCTGGTCACACAATCATAGAATCATCTACGTTGGAAAGGATCATCAAGTCCAACCATTAACCTAACACTGCCAAAACCACCACAAACCATAGAATCATCGAATGGTTCAGGTTGGAAAGGACCTTAAAGATCATCGAGTTCCAACCCCCCTGCCCTGGGCGGGGACACCTCCCACCAGACCAGGTTGCTCAAAGCCCCATCCAGCCTGGCCAGGAATGGGGCATGCACAGCTTCCCTGGGCAACCTGTTCCAGTGCCTCACCACCCTCACAGGAAAGAATTTCTTCCTGCACATGTTTGCATCTGGCAGTACTTTCCTCCCAAGACTGTACCTTGTGATAAATTGTGCAGATTGTCCTGTCTTAGGATGCCGGGCAGATTTCGAGGGGGAGGAGGTGGTGGCCTCTTACAGATGAAGCAGCTTCTTCTGTCCTCTTCGAGATCATCAGGTATGCTGGCATACACATCGTCAGGGCTGTTGTGAAAGCTGTACGAATCTTCCTCTTCTTGATCTTCATCTTCTGTCTCCTCTCTGCCGTCTTCTACATCATCTATCTTTTCCTCTTTCACCTCAGCTTCTTGATGGAATCTTGATCCAATTCCATATTGATCTCCTGGGTTCTGCTTGGCTTTTAATGCTAAAGAATGTATTATTTTATTTAAAATTTGCCATCTGGAAACATTTCCTGTTTCAAGAATTCCCACGGAAGCAAGACAATGGCTAATAAAACTTTTATGAACTGATACAGTAGGAAAGCTGTCAAATACACACTGTCAGTGAACAGCTTTTTAAATATTTACCAAATCAAGAGTGGAAGTTTTGATTGTATCTTCCTGCTCTGATACACACCATCTTGGTGCATGCCATGTTAAACTTTTCTGGAGTTGCTGTCAGAACGAAATCACACACACTCCTGTAATCGGTACGGCCTGACTTGCAATGCAGCACAGTGCACCACTTAGTAAAACAAAGCCAGAGCTCACACAGCTGTGTAACTGCTTTTTGTACAGTGGGGTTTGGCTAACCAGGTTTCTAGCCCACATTTTCAGAGTGTCTATCATTTACCTAGATGTGCTAAAGCAACTGGTTTAAACTTAGCAAACAAGAAACAACCATCTCATACAGAATATGAGACAGTGGAAAAGACAAAATTCTCAGAAACAGGATAAAGTTTAGCATTATAATTCCACGATACTGTAAAACATACGCAAAATACATGCCATCAGTAAATGCAAACAAGCAACTTCATTTGCAGTTTTCAAGGAGAATTCATATGACCACACAGATTATCAACAAACTTGTCATCAGTCTGTGCTTACATTTATGAACATCAATCTACAAAATGTCTGCTATCTGTGCTTCCCCTTATGTGAAGGCTCTTCTCTGAGAACTTGGAGAATTCAGCTATTTTCTAGATTCAGAGCAGAGACCACAAGTTTCCAGAATTTACCAGGAGTGGTGGTTGTACTGAGGTCTTACTGAGTGATGATTTTGTTATCGCAACTGAACCCCTCACCTGCCTCCCCCCTTCTCTTTGGGCATCTGCCCCCTCTGGAAATTGCAGTAACGTGGAAATGGAAAGTATTAAAATAATCTGCCTCCTCTGTTTGTCCATAGTCCCACTCACTCATTACAGCACCTGCTTTGTTACTGACCAAGCTAACAACGTGACTTACTCGGGGCTGGTTGAGTTTCTGAGCCAGACATAAGCACGTAAGTGTCATCGTCTTCTGCTTCCTCGCAAGTGGTGAAATTATCTGCTGTATTAATCTAGAAAGAAAAACAAGGGAGAACATTTGTTTTGGTGACATCATCTCCTACCTTCACACTCTGCTACTGGTATAACATTCAACGTTCTCCTAAGGGGAAAGTAGAGACAGAAACATCATGCATTTGCAACTATGTAGTGGTCTACATACTGCAGGCAAAAGGAATGTGTGTATCTGGGTGCATATAAAGGACACGAGGTTCTGCCATTAAGCGATATCCAAGTTTGCATAGCAAGGACTGAAGCCAATTGATCTCCCCTTAGCACTGTGCTGGGCTGTCCAGACAGCTCCAACTCTGCTCCCAACTGTGAAGCACTCACAGGTAACCAGAAAGATCGGTAACAAAACCAGAAAGTCTATAGGACATTACTGAACAGTGCAAGGGTGCACAGAGTGCAAGAGAACTGGAGAGCTCATTACAAACAGTTCCTCTATCTAGTGGTTGGTACCAAAAGCCACACAGGCACTGAAAAACCAGAAATGGGACTGCACAGCATGTCAGTAGTTCCACCTCAGTGCCCAAAAGGTAGAAAAGCATGGTTTCTTGTTCCTCCAGAAACCTCCTAAGTTCACACAGCGCTATTCAAAACTAGCCCCACCAGGGTCAGAACAATCAGTTCCCTAAAACTTATCAATGTATTTCTTCAAGCAGAAGAGGTACAGACTCCTGCTCACCTGTAACCGCCAACAGCAAACTCATAACACAGCTACAGACAGTTCTGTTGTCTTAAAACATGCAACAAACATTTGTTAATTGCTGATTTTCAGAAACAACTGGAATTTCCAAAGGTGACAGCTTTTCCAAGGAACCCAGCAGGACCTTGATTCCCATGCAAGTCTAATATGAAACTATCCTGCAGAGGCAAAACACAGTCCTCAATAATCATTCAGGAATTTTGAATCACAAGATGTTAACTCTGAGAGTTTGACTACACCAACCCCAAAGCAGGCAGGGAAAGAGCGTGCTCCATGTACCATCCAGTCTGCAAGATTAATTACAGCAGATCAGCACCCAGTGAAGTTAAGAGGAAGAACTGATGAGAGCTTACACCCTTCTGTGTGGTGCAGAAACCCATTCCCATGAGCTCATGCCAGACTCTCAAGAAGTTTGTTCCTGGTACCCTGCTGCCTCCTGGCATCCAGAGCCACTGTCTCAGGGACAAAGTCCTCAGGCCTTAAATTAGTATCACTGTGTGAAAGGAGAAAAAATTTGGAGAAATAGTGTTTTTTTCTGGGGAACTGAGAATGCCTTCTTCCCTGCTGCTCTTGTACACAGCCACCTCATGAATGCCAGCCTTAAGACAGAGCAGCCATCAGCCTGTGCATCAGATGCCTCCCTGGCCCACTTTGCTGCTTTAGGAATACACCTGGATCTCCAGAAAGGAGATTGAGAGATGATGGACAAGGAAAAGGCTGAGATACTAAGTTTTTTGCCTCAGTCTTCACTGGCAACCTCTCTTCCCACACCACTTGAGTGTAAGGACCGCAAGGCAGGGACTGGTCATTCCAGGTCAGGTCGGAGGGGGATCTGAGCAACCCTACCTAGTTGAAGATGTCCCTGCTCATTGCAGGGGGGTTGACCTAGCTGACCTTTCAAGGTCCCCTGCAAGCCAAACTTTTCTACAACTCTATGATTTCTAAAGCTAAACGTGCCTTCAACAATAAAGTATTGATCTCCATCTTCTATGCCCATACAACGTAAACATCAGTGAGAGAACCCTCTGTTTTGTTTGAACTTCCCTGTTGTTTATCCCTTAACTCTTCACAGAAACAGGATACCTCTTAAAAGCCTTTAAGTTAGAGCTTTTTGGAATATTTATTTTGAAAAAGGTTCAGGCCTCCGTGTGCTAAATGTAACCGTATAGTTGGGGGAAAAAAGGGCCTTCTGATTCGTTCTGCATTTCTCCTGTGAACAGGGGATGGGTTCTAAAGAAATCAAGCAAGCAGGGATCTAGATGTATTAAGCTCTCCCACTACTGCAGTGAAGTACCACAACAGAAAAATTATTTCCAGGTATTCACTTCTGTATGTATTCTGTATAATACATAAATTACTGATAAAAGCCTCCTGTGACACTTGGCATGACAACACCATGCAACTGAAAACCACGCAGCATCTCCAAAGGCAGTGACAATGTCCTTTGAGAATTTGAAGCAACGTAGCTAAATCAGAACAATACCACGGCTCAGCCTGCAAACCTCACCGTGATGCCCCGAATGAACGCCCATTACTTTTAGGTTTGGAGTGTCTTTTATATGGGCTGGGTCAAGTCATTTGAAAGAAATAGCAGAGCCAGCGTTATCTTTCTACAGTAGAATTTAGGGTGTGGGGTACAAAATGTACAAAAGCCTAAACTTTAAAGCCTTTTGAGTCTGTTTGGCTGAAAATGGCTCTTTGATTTACACTGAGATTTCTTATGGATGTCAAGCCATCTTCCAAAGGAAGAACTAGCTTTATTGCAAACCAGTACTACAAAATAAAAGGTATTAAAAAGTTGTTGTTAGCACAGAACCGCTCACAACAGAGAACTGAAAAGGGCTCTGAAGGTTTGAAACTCTAGTTTGCGAGTTAGCAATAAAATGTCCTTACCTCAAGATGCACCAGGAAAGTTGGAATGAGTTGAAAGTCCTCTGAGAGACTGATGATGTTTCAAGTTCTAAGATTAAATGCCACCTCTCAACATCAAAAGGTAGATACTTAATTTTCTTTCAGTTATGTATTTTAACTGTCTTGATTAAGCTTCGTGTCAAACTGAAGACTTTCAAAACCACCAAGTTTTTGAATAGCTTCAAAGCTGTCCCTCTTATACAAGGCCTGAATTGATTTACCTCAGCTATTTACTCAGGAATGCCATTAGCAAGATTATTATAACCATTTTTGTCAGCATTTTTTGCAATGCTCTTCTGAAAAGCCACCCTATTTAAGGCACGTTTTCTAAATATTTCCTCCTCCTTATACAAAGGATTCTCTTACCCATCAAAAATATTTCTCTCCAGTGAATAGACACTGAAAGGGAATCCTTCCCCCGCTCCGGCAAGGACCCACACCATTGAAATTGGGTGCGTTGTACGTTCTTGTACAGCAAGGAGTGAAACATTAAAGAATTCAGAAGAATCTAACACAACAGAGATATTGTATCAAGTAATGGCAAGAGTGAGAAGCACCTCACTTGTAAACTCACAGTAACTCACATGTGAATGTATCAATCACAGCTCACATTCCTTTATTTATAAGATATAAATGGATATATATGAAAATATATCCGTATCTTATATCCCTAGAAACAAACACATAATTCCTTATAGTACATTGCTCAGCAGTGTTCAAAATCAGATCTTCATGTTTAAATTGGGTCTGGGACAATGCTTAGGGTAATAATTTATTAATTCATGTGATTCTTATGTGCTTGATTCCATTGTTTTCCAATTGTCTCCTATTAGTTGTCCTTTTCTTCCAGAAAATTAGCCCTTAATAAGTTGAAATTCAACTGTGTATCTCTCTCTCTCTCATTTTTACAGTGAATAATTACATCACTTGCTAGTCTATATTCTGACTCCCATCTCTATTTCATCTTCTTGTACTGATATTTCTTAAAAAAAAATTAGATTTATGTAACAGAGGCTTCCACGTCTGTGTTGTGATTTGGGAATTCATGCTTTCTCCTACATCCTCAGTTTTTCTGGACTGCAGCAATTAGGAAAACTGCTGGAGAAAATCCTTACCATTGCTTGTAAAAGTGTCATTGATCCTTTTGACAACACGTTCTCTTTAGTTAAGGCTGAATTAAAAAAGAATTATTATTCCATGGAAGTTAGCTCCCTGATGTGATGTAGGATTAGACGTGATATACACAAATTGTTGTATGGGCTAACAAAGAGTTGCCTTTTTTGGTTTAAATATCAAGTGCAGCATTAAAATGCTGACATGGACTCATCAGTTTTATGTCTCTGACTTGACAAATCTGCCACCCTTTCTGTTAATCATCCTCCCCTTTCTTGCAGACTTTGTCAAGTCACAGCTCCGTGCTGTCCAGTGCCACTGTATCTGATAGTCCACGTGCTGCCTCGGCCAACTCCTTAAATCTGAACAAGGCACATTATTGCAGAACCGGTTAAAACGATTCTGACTCCCATCTCTATTTCATCTTCTTATACTGGTATTTCTTAAAAAAAAATTTAGATTTATTTAACAGAGGCTTCCATGTCTGTGTTGTGATTTGGGAATTATTTTTGCATTATTTTGCATTATTGCAGAACCAGTTAAAACACTAAATGAAGTGCATATTCTGTGGGGCTCTGCAGTGAATCCTCCCATTAAACACTGGAACTTAAGGCTATTTTCTTCCCTACAGTAAGTCAGACTCTGCCAGGCCTACCAGAATATACCTCACAGCATTCTCCCCAGGTATCCTCTGCTTCAGGATGGAATGATGGTTTTGCATCCTGTATAAAAGATGCTTGAAGACCATCATGTGTTCCTTCCTTGAGATGAGATTTTCTTTCCTGAAAGTCAGTGTGTTCCTGGCTGAGCTAGGTGATCCTCTTCTCCTTTTCCATACAAATTACCTTCTTGTAGCCAGTATATCCAGTAGGAGAGCAGAAAAAGGGCAGCTCTGTGCGGCCAGTCTCACAAAGCCCGTAATTTATAGGATTACCACAGGCTACATCTAAATTTTAATTCTAATCTTAATTCTAATTCAATTTTCACACCCTAGTCAGTCCACATGCCAACCAGTTTTCTCCATTAAGCCTTTTTCTGGGAGAAGCAAGACACCAAACACTAGATAAAACTCCAATTACGCAGGTACACAGACACCTATGCCTTTGGGGTCAGTGAATCCTAAGGAGACAATCTCTATTTTCCGTAAAAATCATTATAAAAGAAATGAAGCAGACATAGAATTATTTGCACTTATACTTTTGGTGTCTTTTCTTTCTTTTTTTTGTCTCTTCAGTGCAGACCTCAATACTGCATGCAGTCCTTTTTCTTAAAAGTAATATCAACAGCTTTGAAAACCTGGAAGCAGATGTGAACTGGAAACATTTCAAAACTTCAAGTAACTGGCTAAGAGTGTGTCCACCCAAAAATCACTACACTGGATTGTGGAGCTGGAAGGAATTTGAAAAATCTTTCTATTATCTAAATTGCTAATAGGGCACTGAAGAGTACAGGAACCAGGACAACTCTAATCAATAAACCTTTCCATTTTGACAATGAATGGCTGGAAGGTAGCCTTACAAAAATATTTCTTATTGCTTCTGATTTCCCTTGTTAGTTGCATTTCATTTTGTGCCTTGGTCTTTCCCACAATGTCCTTAAATGTCTGTGCTACACACTTCTGCTTTTGACCTTAGTAACCTGACACAGTTTCTACTTCCTGTGGTCTTCATTCTCCTATTTGGGGTTGTTCTCTTACTACACTTTCAATCTTTCCTCACAATGAGGTAAGTTTGCACTTAGATATGCTTTTTTTTTTCTTTTTAATTTTAAAATCTACTGCTATTACGTTGTTCTCTTTCATTTCCATCACAGGAACTGAATATAATAATGTATCTTAGACTGCTCTCACCAGTATTACCCTGTCTGGACATCCTCAAGGACTTTCTCTTCTTTGTTTACAAAGAAAAGAATCCTCTAGCTATTTCCTTCACCTCAAATGTCAAAACCTTACAAATGCATTTAAGGACTTGCTGGATAATGTCTCCTGCTCTATTCCTTTCCAGGCAGACACTGGTGACCTGGACCTCAGAGCAAGCCTACACATCACTGGTACACAAACACAGCACTTTCTCCTCTCTACCCTTGGCTGTGTTTCTTCAACAAGCTATACTCTTTCATATAAATTATGTAAATTATTCCATCAGCTATCCATTACATGAACTAATGCAAGTTTGCTCACATAAAAGAACTGTTTCCTTATCTTAATTCCCATATTTTTTGAATTTTCATACAAGTACCTAAGTTTTTTCAGCACTGGCCTACTTTTCTCTTTCTTATTACTTCTTTAGGCTAAAAATACCCTCCAAATGAAATTGTAAAGAAACTTATGCCTTCTCAGTTTGCAGGACACAACACAAATCACTACTGATCAGCATTTAAGATTCTAGAAAAGGTAGATAACGTAAGCAACCTAAGTCTCAATTAATTTTTGAGAACAAGCCCTCATACAAACATCAAAAGTTCTCTACTCCAATAGAGAGGGACATGTTTTTCATCTATCCAATTCAAAGCAATGGCATGAACACCAAAAGAAGATATGCTGGCTTCCTTCTAAAAAAGTATGCTGGATTCCTCTAAAAAAGGTCCACTTGTTTTAAAAAAAACCCCTCAAACCCCCAAACAAGCAAACAAAACCCCCAAGTTTCTACACCCTCATTGCAAAGTCTCTTCTAAATAATTTAAAAAGAAAACTATGAAACTTTTTTTTCTAAGTGACATAACTTTTCAGTAATTTCATGTCCTTTTACACATTTTTTCCTAATGGAAACCTTATTGATCTCTTCACAAACTGCACAACCGATAATCAAGATTGTCTCTGCTCAAAAAAAACCCTCATAGAAAAACCTCAGCGGGTATTCCCACAAAAATCTACTTTCATGTACGCTGTAAAAATGTAGAAACAAATTAAAAATCATCCAAAACACTGCCACACTTCACATTCTATGCCCTGTGTTGGTGTTTCTGTTCTCAGGAGCAGAAAAATATTCTCTCAGATTATTCCATCAGTTTGAGTTTCATTACTGAATCATTTGTCAGTTTTGACCCCAGCATGTTTACTTGGAAACTCAGCTCCCCTCCTTACAGAGCATTAAAGCATCAACATCATACATTTCTTACCCTTACGCTGCTTCCAAGTGCCTTCTACACGGCCAACTTTGTCTGCATTTTAATCTTAGCTGGTTTTGGATGGGCAACACATCCACATTTCTTTTAGAAGGGCCTTAAATTCTGCAAAAGCAGGACTGGACTCCAAATCTCTAAGTCCTATCAGAACAATGATTTTAAGGCTCACTTTATGGAGTGCTTCAGGATGGTTTCTGACGGACAAGCATTTCCACTTTGGTGACAATGAAGACAACCTTGCCTTCCAGTAAGAACTGATATTGGGATGAGCAGGGAGAGCCCTTCCCAAAAATCTTCACAGTTATCACTCCTTTTGTCTGACCCTTGCTAGGGTCTGGCCTATACTATGCCCTTTGTCACTGGGCCTGCCAGTGCTTTCTAGAACCCAAAAGTGAGAACTAGGTACACTCCAGGAGTTATTTTCCATTTGCACTCTCAGGACTTCATGAAACGCAAGCAGACAATTTGACACTTTCATTCAGTTCCACCCCTGTCCCCGAGCTACAGCCTAGTGACCAGGCACTCTGGTTATAAAAATGTTTCTAACTCTCAAGTCTGCATTAATGTTACTAATATTCACATATTCTACAATGTAAAATATTCATCAAAGTATTGGAAGTGTTTAAGTATTTATTACTCATTTTTCCCAGGGCCCTGTATGAGCACCTGGAGAAATGACTGAAGAAGCCAGCTTCATAAAACTGATTGCATGCATGAGGACAGATCCAACATTGCTCTTCATTAGCTTTATTAATGTTAAGCACTTTTACTACCCTATTTCCTTGCTTGATAACTCACACTTGCAAAAAAGAAAAAAAACAGATGAGAAAATACAGATTCCTCTCAAGCATGAGCACAGTAAAACATTCAATACAGTGTTATACTGAAAGAAAAAAATAAAAAACAACCAAACCACACTTGGGAATCTAACCTGGTTTTAAAGCTGGGCAGGTGGGAAGAAAGGGGGTGGAGAGAAGCTTTGCTGCACGTGTTCTACCACGAAATGCTAAAACAGAGAGCAGTTTTAAAGCAGTGGGGGCTGAGTAGCCTGGGGGCTCCATCTACCTCTTGAAACACTTGAACTTGGCCTCCTGACCTCAGCAAGACTTGTCTTAGAGAAAGCCAAGAAGAGCACATACAATCCTGCCAGCCAAAACTGCTGCCTTCTCCCACCTTCCCCCTCTCTGTCAGAGGAAGCTGGGTGATGTGCAACGCACTCTGCCTCCTCAAAGAGCAGGGCTGAGCCACACCTGATGTACGCCATGCTCCTGTCCAAGGTTAGCTCAAAATTAGTCAGTCCAAATCAGGAACATCTCATGATCTAATGGATCTGTGCTCTTCTTATGTTCTGATTAAACTAATCCTAAGAAATTAGAACAAAACCCCCACATACTAAATTAGGTAGAAAACCAAGTAAGGAAACAGAATGACAGTAAAAATAATATTGTGACATTCACAATAATTTGTAAAAAACTTCTGCACGTGGTTTGACAGAAGTCCCAACAGCTACCATATTTTCTGCAATGCTAAAAAATAACAAAGTGTTAGAATTCTCATTGCAATGTGCTGAAAGTATATAAATGTACAAAACTACCAAAGATAGACAATTACATAGAATAAAAGAAATGAGACAAGACAAACTCCACTGCCAAAAATCTAATGATTTTGGAATCAGTTTGGAGTAAATGTATGACTGAAACAGATGACTTGCAGTGCATCAAGAAACTAAAAAAATTAAAACATCAACGAACACCCAATTTTGGGCTCAGATATTTTAGTAAGAGCAAAAAGAATTGCTTTGTTTGAAATAATCTATTGTGATCTTAAGTAATTTCCTTCTGGGCTCTCGTATTAAGCCATTTCATTTGCATGTCTGCCTTGAACTTCATTACAAGCCGATTTACTGCACAGTGTATCAGCCAGCCAGCGGCCCTGAACTGATCCCTATTTGCATCATTATTCTGTATAACTTCACACTTACTTTGTGTGCCTGTCAAATCAGAGTGAACTTTCTGCAACTTTTTCTTAACTCCTGCTTTTAACTGAATTTCTGGAAAAAAACAGCCTTCCCTTTGTACAAATCCACCACCACTGAGAAACAAGCAATAAACAAAAAACAAACTAAGTAAAAGCTCAGTGTGTCAACCTGTGACCGTATACCTCTTTGTGTTCTAACTGTCCATTTATTATTACACAGCCTTCATGACTACAGATTTGAGAGAAAAAACATTACTGCAGGAGGAAAAAAAGGGACCTTTAATCACAGAACTTAATTTACTGGTACATACAAAAATGCCTTTTTTTTTTAAAAAAAAATCAAATCACTGCAGTCTCTATTTGAAGAACTTGTGCTCACTTTCTTTCTTCTCAGCATTTGTGCTGTTCTCTAATCTAACTACTGAGTACATCAAGGGATTTTTCTTCTGAGCATTCAAAAATAAAATTCCTCCTCAGACTCATTTTAGCTCATTTCTCCTATAACGACAATTCTTGTTACTTCACTTTTCACACACCCACACGACTTTTTGAAAGACTTTCAAATCTTGTAGACTACTGATTCTGCTCAACAAAATATCCACTGCTGTTTGACAGGCTGTATAATCAATGCAAACTCCACAAAAGCACTCCCATCTCGCCAACAGGTTAATTTTTCAATCTAGCATGATAAGAATTTTACTTGTTTTTCTCTTTTTTTCTAGGTAAAATAATAACCACTCTCCAGAGAGCTTCTCTTTCACTTGATGACAATTACAATGTTTGAACTTTCAGTGCAGTTAGTGAATTACTGCTCCCTTAGCAGACCAACAGGTAGTAGAGAGAGGAGGTGGAAGATTCATTATCTACTGTTTGTGGATGCTGTGAGATGAAGAATCCTTTTAATAAGCACTCCCTGGGGGAATCTGAAGAGGATTCATAAATATAGACATCCTGGGTCTAGCTGGGGTGGAGTTAACTTTCTTCATAGTGGACCTTATGATGCTGTATTGTGGATTGGGCACTAAAACAGTGTTGGTAACACACCCATGTTTTGGTTACTACTGAGAAGTGCTTGTACAGCCTGAAGGCCTTCTTTTTTTCCTCCTCTGTCCCCCTCCCAGCCTGAGATGGGCAAGAAGCTGGGAGGGGATGCAGCCTGGTGGATACTCCATGCTGTGTAATGTCATGCTCAGCAATAAAAACAGTGGAGGAAGAAAAGGGTGGGCTTTTTGGCTTCCAAGGTTGCTGTTGTTCAGAAACTGACTGGGCATCGGTCTGGCTGTGGGAGGTGGCGAACGATTTCCTTTGCTTCACTTGTTTTTTTTCCCCCCTCTTTCTTTCACATACTCAAGTGTATTTATTTCGGCCCACGGGTTTTCTTGCCTCTGCTCTCCCCATTCTCTCTCCCATCCCACTGGTGGCAGGGCAGAGGGGGCGAGTGAGCAGCTGTGTGGGTGCTTAGCTGCTGGCTATGGTCAGCTCACCACACTAGATAAGTATACCCCTGTAAAAAGGGACATGGTGTGGCATAACAATAATTTCTAAAGCTTTTCAGGCTATGCCAACTTCAGCATCAGCCACTGTGCAGTGAATGCTTCCTCCCATCAGTTCCTGATAGTTCCCAAGAAGCCACTGCCCAGCTAAAAACCGCTCTGGCATAGCTTCTTCCAGACTCCTCACACCAAAACTCACCCTGGAATAGAAAAAAACATGCTATACCTACTGTAGAGGTTCCTCAGCTTAAGAGAAAGAAAGCATTTGCAGTGCCTGACAGATAGGGAATAAGACAGACTTTTATAGCTCATACCTACTTATTTCTGCTTTTGTTTCTCCTAGATGGTACATATTAAAATCTTTTTTTAATCCAAAGCAAGAAAAAGTTCATTAGCTCCAAAGAGCTCTTTGATTCTCTTAGCAATAACATTTAAAGGGAACAATTTTGGCTTTGTAAATCATAATGATGTTTCAGATGACCATAATATCATCTAGGCCTGTGAAATGTTTCAAACACTGCAGGGGCACAGCAGCTAAATAAGAGGTAGATAGAAATGCACCTGAAAGGGCAACCAGGTAGTGGAAGAACAATATTTGTGGAAAACTTAAGATTAGCACAATTGAAAAACTTATGCTTAAAAAAGAAGAGGAAATAACTGTTATTTAGCAAGGTTTCGGACCACTGAAAAATATCAGTGACTCTACCTGGAAGGGAGAGAAGAGGATGGAGAAGGCATTAAGTAAGTGCCTCAAACAGTCCTACTACAAGCCCCTTGTCTTTCAACCCCTTCCCGGTGTAATGAGGACCAACGGCCTGGCTGAGGAGAAGAACGCGTGGTCTTTCAGCGCAGTGTGGTTCAAAGCCCTGTGCTCCAGGTTACTTAAGGGTATGTCACGCTCCAGAGTCAAAGACAGTTGCATACACGCTACTGGCAGAGCATTTATCATTTATCAGTGGGCTCTAGCTCTCCAGCATCAATAAATAATCCCCCCTTTTTCTGCCCTGTACTCTGTGTATACACTGCACGGTGCTACTCTAACTTCTTAAGCAGATGCTTTATTTTGCACAGATGAACTACATTTTAGATGCTGATAATCACAATATTGTTTGTCATTTGCACTCAAGTAACAGAAACTTCTAGGCGCTCTGCTGGCCTCTGAGATTCAGCTCTTTCCCTCTGATCCTGCTGCATGCCCAGAAATTTTTCTCCTTTCACAGAAACCACTAAGAGTTTTTCTCTGTCTAGCCAACACTTTTTAAAATACCAAATTAAAGGGGAGTGGGATAAAGTGCCTAAATCTGTAAAATGCCATGTTATTTCTAGAATATGTTCCACATACACGTGCTAGCAATAGTCAGAGTTTTTAGATACAGGTTTTTATATTCAGGTTCTTAAAATCATCTTTACATTCCTAAACAATAGCTAAGTTAAAGAATGAGAACAGCAGTTGAAATAGCAGTTATTATCTGTACCAAACTCAACTGTGTCAATTAAAAAGCTGCTGTTCTCAGGCTGTGCACATACATACCAGCAAAAATTAGCTACTGAAAACATTTCTTCTGTGGAGAAAACATTGGTACAGCATGTGGTAAAATTAGGCACTTTATGAGAAATAAAAGCAGGAAAAAAGGTAAAACACAATTTCCTCTTTGAAACATGTATCATGTAAATTACCCCCCTAGTCAATCAGATAAATAATTAGTCTCTGCAGAATTTAGTTTTCAAAGGCCAACCAAGGTCTTTCTCTTAATTTTGCTTAACTCTCAACAGATCCAAACTAGGTGCATGTATAGGCTTTCGGATTCAAATACCATGAAATTGTTGATAGTATCCTGGCTGTTCTGCGTTATTGTTTTAGTTCAGGTAGAGCTGCCCGTATAAACTGAAGGACTGGGATACTGCAGTCAAAGCAATAGAAAGCAAACCAGAAGACAGGCTCTGCTAGAGACTTCTTCTCTTTTTGTAAAATGGAGATGATAATGCTTTCATTCTGTAAGCAAGTTTCAGGGCTTAGTAACAAACCTTTGGACATCAATTTAAGTGAAAGCTCTTCTCTGTCTCCCAAAAAGACAATCTATGCATTTCATCAGTGACCTCTACACTGCTGCCTTCAGACAAATCATTTCCCTTTAAGGTGCTTTGATGCTTTCACATGTTTTGGCAACAGTTGGTCTTATTTGATATCTACACATTTACTACTTTCAAACTGTAATCTGTTGTCTTAGAAATATATCTGGATGTACAGAAAACAGCCAGAAGAGGCAAAAAATCCAGTCTAATTTGGGTCCATTTTACATACAGCACGCAAACAATATTAAGTTCATCTTCATGGCTTCTACAAGCCCTCTGACAACCCAGACCTCCAAACAGAGGAGAGAAGTTGGCAATACAGATAGAGAATACCAAGATACTTTTGCAAAAGTCAAACGAAGATACTTGCAACTTAGCAAAACAAAATTCTTTTCAATCAGCTGTTATGTAACAGAAAGTACCATTGTGTTTCACTTGAATATTTCTATGGAGAGAAACTCTAGCGTTTGAGCAAAAAAATTACACAACGTGGAACATAAGTTCACAGAAGATGCTACTGAAAGCAATAAAGGTTTATTTGTCCTAATTTTATAAGGTTTTTCTGTATGACATGCTCCCGTATCTTAAGGAAAATACGTAGCCCTCTTGGCTTTGTTTGTTCTATGAAGAGCAGCAGCTAAACAGTGAGGAGTCACCTGTGCTTTGACAGTCTTCCAAGAGTAGATGTATGCACTTCACCATGTACTTAGACTCTCAGAGACCTATTGTGAAACCTGCTGTGGTACCTGGTCTCTGTCTCTAGATGAGAGCAACCTTCTTGATCTATGGTGTTGCACTTGTTCCATGTTCACCCCAGCCTGCCAGCAGCTGTAACGGCTTTCCATATAAACCAAACAAATACATCTAAATAGGTGTTACCTGTGGCACTGTATCCCTAAGAATTTTGTACAAATAAATAAGGGTTGAACAGCACAATGTGCTGGATTGTACGATGCATTTCATAAAACTTGCCACAGCTGAGGAAAGGTTAAACAAATATGAGTGTTTTTCGTAAATCTGAAAGAAATACATTCCCTGACTGATGACTGAAATGCAATTAGTTGCTGCTTGCAAGAAGAAACCTACTGAAAGCCATAAAAATTATTTTTGATAGCATGACACTTGTTGAGGCCTACTTCTGCTTCAGGAGGCAAGAGAGACGTAAAGACAATTTATAACTTTAAGACACCAATCTA
The DNA here is from genome assembly GCF_001431845.1 of Calidris pugnax. Classification (NCBI taxonomy): domain Eukaryota; kingdom Metazoa; phylum Chordata; class Aves; order Charadriiformes; family Scolopacidae; genus Calidris; species Calidris pugnax. The sequence goes on along the minus strand of NW_015090771.1, from coordinate 2,802,483 downwards.
TGTAATTTCTGTTAAAAAAAGTCTGTAATATTTTTTCTTCTCAATTTAAGAGGGTGGAACCAATCAAACTTAGGTAATCAGCCTTCTTTTATGCTAATGACATCAGTATTAGAAAATGCTTAGCAAGCACAGCTCACTAAAAATGTATTTGACAGCCATTTTAAAGGCAGCTGCTACGAGATTAGAACTTGATATGAATATGGATCTCAAGTATTACCTTTTCAGTGAGCACTTTCAGTTCTCAAGGCCACAAAGACGGAGCCAAGAGCAAAATAAAAGCCAAGGCAGAAAGAGGCTACGAAGTAAGAGAGAAAAAGGGAAAAGCATCTTACATCTGACACTCAGCGTGGATTCCTACAGCATCATGTTCTTATTTAATACCAGCAGTGTTAGTCTACGGTGATTACCTTTGCTGTTGCTTACATTTTTTTAATTCACAGTCAGGATCCAGAAGCTTAGTTACTCAGCTTTATAATTTCGAGCAGAGGGCCAGGTTTTGCATTTGGCAGACATACCTGCTGCATTAGAAGAAAACAAGATGCTAATGAACCTGGGCTGTAATACATTAGTGGATTGGTTTTTTCCTGCTCCCATCTCTCTCTCAGACACCTCGTAGCCACTACTATCAATAATACAACACTATATAACAGAAAAGCAATATAAGCAAGTAGAGATATTGGAGTTACTAAGCAATTGGGTTCTACCTTTCACTTGAGTTTTCGTAAGAGAGTTTTTGTTTTTTCCTACCAGGACGTAATTTTTAACTAATTCATTGCCCTCCTTCTCCTCTCCCTCCAGTACCTGCCAGAAAGTAGCTATTGAGTGTAAAAACTGGGCAACTTTACAAGAGGTCAGGAGCTGGAGGGACCCCAGCAGATGATGAGTAGAACAGCAGCACCCAGGTACGAAAGGAGTCCTATTTTATTCTTTGCCTGGGGCCTTTGCCACCCATGTTGCACACACTTTGTGCCAACATATGCATGCAGATCGGGGTAGATCTTAATGTGTGGTAAAATCTATGTCAACCTTAAAGAGACTAAAATGTTTTACATGGAACTCTAAAGCTTATTTTTTGTCTAAATACATGTAGCAGTGTAGGAAGAATGTTTGAATCTAAAGGTCTATAAAATGCACCTATCAAATGGGCCTGCAGAGGAATAAAGAGTTCTAGACAAACGGACTACTGCTACCAACTATCACTTCAAGGTCACTTGTCACAGCTGACCTGTGACATGTGACAATAAAACCCAATAAATGTGGTTATTCTGGCAGGCAGGAATAAAAAAAAGCAAGACAGAGAGGGCCCTGTATAACCTGCTGCCCATAGCACTCTGGCACTGTTGTTCAATGGCCTGTTGAGTGTCCTGCCTTGTCTGTTTCCCTGTTCCAGTGTAATTTCCCTTTTGTGAAGATCCAATAATGCGTATAAACACTGACACACAGCTCTGTGATGGGCATATCTTTGATAGTCACGTTTCACTGAACAAACTCACACTCTGGGTAACTTCATACAGCAGCGTATGATGCTGAGGAAGTCTAGAAATTGGATTTATTGTGGAGGGTGGAAAGTATTTTTAAATAACCTCTAATACTGAAGGGACCTTATTTATTGTCACAGAAAGCAATTGTGGAGAGATATAACTTTGCTGGTTGAGGAGGAATGGGTGAATAGGAGACCTTAAAATTCGATATATTTTTAAATTCAAAAGCTTTAGCAGACCCCATAAAGAAGAGACAATGCTATTGCAGGGGAATTACCATTTAAAGAATATGAAACCAGCATAAGCCAAGTGTTTTTCATATGAGTATTTCCAATCCTGCCTAAAATGCTTGAAAGTTTAATTTCCCCATGAGTGCTGGATGGCCTGTTGTACTGCTGAGTGCTGAGGAACCCAAGAATTAAAAAAAAAATAAAATTAAAAAATTAAAAATTGTACTGCTGAGTGCTGAGGAACCCAAGAATAATAAAAAAATAAAAAATTAAAAACACACCTAAGGGGCAGGAGGGATATACAAGACCAAATATCTAGCTTTAACAAACTGGTTAAAAACACCCAAGCATTCCTGAAAAATAGGCAGTCACATGGTAGATTACTATGAAATTTGCAATTTTGCTCAATTTGCAGCCTGTCGTTACTTCAGCAGGTGGGCAGACAGGACAGACTGACAGAAGAAAGAGCTAGAGATGGACAGATGAGAAAAGACCTTGGGGTCCTAGTCATGAATTCATTGATTTACTACACTATGGAACATCATGCTGAATCATGGAATGGTTTGGGTCTGAAGGGACCTTAAAGATCATCGAGTTCCAACCCCCCTGCCCTGGGCAGGGACACCTCCCACCAGACCAGGTTGTTCAAAGCCCCATCCAGCCTGGCCTTGAACCCCTCCAGGGATGGGGCATCCACAGCTTCTCTGGGCAACCTGTTCCAGTGTCTCACCACCCTCACAGTGAAAAATTTCTTTGTATTATCTAAACTAAATCTTCCCTCAGGAAACAGCAAGCAGAAAAAAATGTGCAGGAACAGATCTCACCAGTACAGAAGACACGTGGCTTCAACACTTGGTCATGGCTGCAGTTCAGTATTCCATGGGTACCTTGTTAACGCGTCATACCTTAGGGTGGTTGCAGACTATTGCACTCGTGTTTATTATATTTGAGATGAGCTCAGTTTTAAAAAATGAAAACCAGCTCACAAATACTGAGCAGACCCCAGCTGATTCCATTATTTCTTTACCATCAGTTCAAATGGGATGCCTCCCCTTCAGCACAGCAGATTCTGCGGTCATACAAGCACTTTGTATCACTGATACAATGGAAATACCAAAGGAATTCAAACACTACCTACGTTTTCCAGCAAAAAGATAAGTTAAATTTTGATACTTCACTAAAAACCAACTCACTAATGATGATGGTGGTTTGGCACTTCCGAAGGAAGGGAAAAAGAACTGAACTACAAGCAGATCTCTTGCTTGGGATCTTCTTCCCAAAATCTGTACAAGACTCATAAACCTCCAACATGCTGCCAGAAAGCAAATCACAGAACTGGATTCCATAGCCCAAGGGACGCACACCTCATGTCATTTTCCCTTCCCACAAGAGAAGACAAAGTAGGAAAAAATAATAATGAAATCAGATCTCTCTCCTGTGCAGTTCAAGCTGCACAGTTTTATAAACTGTGGAGTCCTCTTTGCCTTAGATTTGTCTCTGAAGTGAGTGAGCAGAGGCAATAAAATGTCTAAGAGAAGGACGAGAGAACACACGCTACCAAACTCACTGTCTAATAACAAATGATTAACCACAAGAGACTGAATTGAGGTTTTTATACTTTATCAGTCGTCCAGCGTAGAAACTTTGGATGGTTATTTATCGACTCAATTAAAATCTTAATAGATGAATCACAACTTTGCATCTATGACCAGGCATTGATATTTCTAGGGAGAGGAAGTTTTACTACTTAAAGTAACACAACTTTTACATTGTAGTAGACCAAATTAATTACTAAAGTTAACACAAAAGACCCATATTTCAAAGGGAAAGTAAATGTTACTTGAAGGAAATGTTTTCAAGGAAATATTATGGTGTTCTTCTTCACAACCCATCTACACATACTGAAAGAGTGACTCTGACTTTTTTAATCCTAATTTAGTGAAGTAGGCAATTTACAAGCTTTATGGAAAGCTTTCATTTACATTTTTATATTTAACTTTGTTTTGCTCTGCATGTTTGGCTGTTTAACCAGTCAAGACATTAGGTTTCCCCTTTTTTGACAGTTTAACTTTTTGATTGCCTTAATGTTTAAGCCGCAAATGCCGAGTTTAGAAAAAATGTGCAACATCCAAATTGCTTTTCTTGGCATAAGAAAAACAAATAGAAACCCATTAAAAACTAGAGCTCTGCAGAACCCCGAAGTATTGGTACAGAAAGTGCTCAGGGAGGGGCTCATGTGCCACCAAACACCTTGGGAAGCTTTAAATAAAGAATTTGTCCTCATAGTTCTGTGTGCAGGATTGTGCAACCCAAAACTCATGCCCAACTACGCACCCTTAAAAAGCAAGGAACTAACTAGGAGAAACCTATTGCAAATGAGAGAGAGATTTTAGGAAATGAGCTCTCTCTTCTCTAATGTTTAATACTTTGAAGGTCTCTTATCTAATCAATGTACCAGAAGACTGTTTACCAGCCCAGTAGATTTTCAGGCAACATGGTATATAGCCAGAAAAGAAAAACTGGTCAGAGAAATGCTTTGTGCAAACCTTTTGTTTCACAAAGCATCTAACCAAGGGTGCCAATCTCTGAAATACATTATGCTTTTCATTATACTTTTCTGTCAAATTAATCCACGTGAATATAGATACAACAGTCTACAATACTGTGCATCTTCAGACATACCCCAAAATAACACGCAGAATGGATTAATGCAATATAATTACAGAAGTTCATCTACATCAGCACATCTAGGGGAAGACCCGAGTCTTTGTAGGGTCTATATGCAAACAGGCTTCCACTGAATTACAAGGCAGAAATTAATTAAGCAGCCTAATTCTCTTCTATTTACAGTAGTAAAGGTGTCAATGTTTTCAACTGTTGCAATGTTTAAGTGCAAAATTCAATACTTGAAAGGCATTTAAAAAAAAAACCAACAACCCTCCCCAAACCTCCAAAGAATGTACCACAAAATTATATATAGTCACCAAAAAGAGATAAAATGAAAAAGAGACAGAGAATGAGAGTGAGAAAGAAAGAGTAATAAAGAAAGGGAAAATAATATTAAATCAAGCTTTTCAGCAGAATAGTCAGAATATTATGCTTCCTCGTCAGGCAGAAGAGGAGGTAACTCTCGTAACTCAAATTTAGCAAATATTTAGTTGATGTTCTTTATATGAAAAGAGGGGTTTGTATGTACACACACACGGTATTTATGAAACCAGTTATGACGACTGTGGCTGAAGGTAAACAGTCGTTAAGGTTACAAGAACTGCTTTGCAAATGTAGCAATTCCTTAAACATCAGTGGAGCAGCACAGCCAACACCAGTCTTACACACTTAGCAGAACCATCTGAAGATAAGGGTTTTTTTTAATTTCTTTTCTGAGGTTCAAAAAGAAAAAAAGAAATTGGGATTATCTGGAGAGAACTGTGGTGACTCTTGTGAAAGAACTGGAAACACCAGAAATGAGAAGATCCTCCAGGAGCTCCAGTAAGCAAGTGGTAGAAGAACCAACCTGATACATTGACTAAACTTGATGCAGAAAAACAACACTGTGCATGCAAAGGAAGGGCAGGAGTTGACCTTTTTTGATCAACAAAGTGAACTTCCTACCAAGTCAGAGGAGAAGTATATAAACCATGACTCAACACCCACTGAGGCAAACAAGTTTTGCACTGGCTTTGGTGGATCTCATAGCACTGATACCATTTTTACCTCCTGTCAACCACAAACACCTCCCCTTAAACAACTTCTTCAAAACCCAACAATTTTAGCACTGTGCAATTTCTACAGTTGTGAAGAAAAACATGTTATCTTCTACTCAGTCTCACAGAGAACATCTTGCTGTGTTTTTATCATAGCAGACCTGTAGAAAAAGCTTCTGGCAAATATAGAGAAAAAATGGCTTTTTGTACTTTTCTCATATTCCAAGATGATTAAAAAAAAAAAAGAGCTGAAGCTGAAATGTGTGGTATTTAAAAAAAATAATAAAAATCTGCTCCTTTTCTGACATTTAGAGCTCTTAGATACCTACACAAGGTGCTATTTGGCCTTGAGTATATCCTGCCTGCTGGATAGCCACATCTCTGCTTTGATGTCCTATAACGTTTAGGCTGTTTGGTTGCATTTTCCCTAGATCTCTGCAAAAACTCCCATTTCTTTTTCTAGTGCTCTTGCTGGGTAGTGACTGGTTACTGTAACCTTCTGAGGTGTGTGGTACAAGGGCTATTGGAGCATGAGACCCCATAATTCCTTAGACATTAATTTGTCAACAGCTCCAACCTTGTGCATAGGGGACAAGCTAATGCTGGTACGGTCTCTAAATTTTTCAAGAAGTCCAGACTCTTTCCCTAAAGCAGTAACATAAAAAATACAGATATCTGTGAAACACAGATGCTCACGTGCCCTACTACACTTCAAATTCCTTGCCATATTTCAGCACTCCTTGGGCCTAGGTCAGAAGTTCAACACACAGATTTCTTGAGAAAAGGGAACCAGTTTTCCCTTTTTAAAACAATCTGTTTCTTTTTCTTCTCCCATCCAAACCTCCACATCGCAAGCACTTTTCTTTTATAACCCCCACCCTCTTCACCCAGGGACTCTTCCACCAGCCTCCTTAGGTGATCCAATTCCCACCAGCCAATCTGTTGCTTAGTTACTACTTCTCTGTGTTTCAGACTCAAAAATGATCTGTCTGGGGCAATAGCCAACTTTTTGTAAAATATCACTCTATTTAAATACATGTTCATTGTAGTTAAAATGACCTGTTATTTTTGCTTTCTGGCACTGCAGATACGCTCCCTCTTCTCCCTGGTAGATTTTATAACAATACAGAAACAGAGGCTGCCAAGAAAGAAACCCAGCTCCAAGTTCAAAGTGGGATTTGCGGCTTGATGCAGACTCTCTTCCCAGCACGGAAGAGAAGTCCTATGCTGCACAAAAACTGAAACAAAACCACCTGGATTTTAACAGGGTGTGACAAACCTGGGGAACATGCTCAAAATACGTGGTTTTGTTCTAGATGGAGCCGATTGTGCCAGCTGTACTTTGCTGTAATAAAGTGCATAACACTTCCAAGATGCTAACACTCTGTGATGCAAGGTGATGTATGAACTTGTTCTGCTGTTTCCATCGGAACTCAAATCCACTACAGTTTGACCTTCTTACACAGCATCTTTCAAATTTCATCATATCTCTCTTTTTTCCTCAAAACCCGCAGTTACCTGCCTGATTCTTATTTCCCAGCTGTCAGTTGTAAGCCACACTAATTCCCTCTACCTCTGCTGAACTACTCTAGATTCCTGAAGCATCCATGAAGGAAGAATCAAGAATTTGAAAGAAAATGAGACACAAGTTTTTCCCCTCCTCGATTCCTGCAGGCAAACTGTCTACAACATGAGATTTGATTAGCACTGGACTTGTGCCTCAGTCTGTGTTCTTAGAGAGGTTGCTTGTGGTTCCAGACTGCCACCAAACACCTCTCAAACTCCTCCCTATGCCCAGCCATGAATTTCACAACTGCAATACAAAATGTGGTTTTGCCTAGATTTTGGATTCCTTAACATTTTTTTGTCCTAGCTCCATGTGGTAAGAAGAGTGTTGGCCATCAACATGCCAGTTTACCTTGCAGATACACCACCCAAAACACACATTCCTCACAGAGTCACTACCTTTTCTCCAGCTAAGCACATGAATATGAAACAAAGAGAGGAGGCTGCTTGTGGGAGATGTACTGACAAAGATATAAGGCAAAATCTTGTTTCTGCCCCCATCTACCAAATAAGTTAATAGGAATACTTCCACTCTCTTCAGCAGGAATTCCATGTCACTCCTACTGCATCGAGAGCTGAATTTTGTAGACAATTTAGAAGAAAATTACAACATCAGGACCTCAAATAAAAATGACAATTTAAACAACAGGAAAAGAAAATGAATTTAGCAATCAGTTGTGCCATAATATTAGTACAAGGTTCAAAAATTATTACGTTTACTGTAGTAACTATTTCCAACAGCCTTATTTTCATTAGACAGCATTATATTCCTTGCAAGAGAAAGGACTACTGACAGTGAACGAAGGCATGAAAACTCTGGCCTCAAGAGGGTTAAAAATAAGCTAGCTGATAAAGGTACACAAAAGTAACTTAAAATAGCTAGAAAGCTGGAAGCAAACACAATAATCTTACACAGGAAATTGTTTCAAGATTGCCGTTCTAGGCGTCATTTTTATTCTGGAAAGCAGTTTTTATTGTTTGCCTACACCTCTGTCAGCGACCAGGGAGGTGACCTCCCAGAAAACACAATTGCTCCCCTCCCACACACATGCCCACACTTCCCACAGAGGGACCTTCCAGAGACCCTGCCTGAGAAACCAGACTGAGAGACACCCTGCCGGGTGTCTGCCCTCTTAATGTAAATATAGCCTTTCTGTATTTTTCAGATGCTGTCCTGCAAGAGGCTCTTATTCTGGAGGCCATGTATTTGCCGTTAATGACGTTACAGTCGCAGAGAGGAGGCCTGCAGGTTGACAGAAAAGCCATTTATTGCCCAGAAGCAAAGGGCCACAAGGTGACATGTTCTGCGCCCCCAGGCACGCCAGCTCTGCCAGCAGCAGGACCTGTGTGCCAGGTGGGAACTCGACAAGGCTGGGGTGGGTTTCCCTAGAAGTGGTGTTACAATTCTCTGAAATTATCAACAAGGTGATGACATTAAAAAGGGCAGTAGGGGCCAACAAAGTATGAAGCTCAGCTTATGCTAAGTACAAAGTTTACTCTCCTTCCAAACCCAATCAAAGTCCTTCTAGTGTTTATATTGTGGTGTCTGACATACCTCCATTATGTCTCTGTTGTACCTGTGCTTCCACCCCTCAAAATCCAACCTCGCTTGGCATTGTGAAACAACGATGAAATTGCAATAATTCATAAAAAAAAAAAAAAATAAATCAATATTTTCATTGAAAAGAGATAAAGGTTCCACAAGGGCTTTTACTATTGCTGCCAATTCTTACACTGAAAGCTGGAAGATGATATAGTAAGGAGTGATAATATGCAAACCTAAAATAGAAAGCTCTCTCTAAGCAACAATTATAGCTTAAAGTTGCTGAATATTTGTGACTGAGCACACAACCCTTGACTGTATTATATTCTGTGGTGAAGATCCTCAGATAGCGATTTGGAGTCTGGAAATCAATTGATGTCAGCTAAGGAGCTGCCTTTTGAGAGTCTGAAGCTTATATTAAACTGAGACTACCAATGTGCTTATTTACTTCTGTACCTCTTGACTAGAGGGCCAAATATTATTCAAGGGATTTAATGGACTATATTAATGACTACTGATACTGTTCAGTGTGCTATTTTAACTATTTTTATACTGTGGTGCATAATGTAACTTCTACAAGCAGCTGCATAATCCACTGTCCCGATGCATTATTATTTTCTCAACTGGTTACTCAACTGGTCTCAACTCCCTGTATCAGGGAGTTAATAACTCCCCTGATACACACACAGACTGCTAATTCTGAAACAGTGTTCTTCTGTTACCTGTGAAAATTGCACTTTTATCCTGAATTGCTTTTTAATATTAGGGAAAACAAGGAGAAACAAATGCAATTTCCCCATGAACGACTGGTATGTGTATCTTCCTGGGGACAGCCAGTCTCAGAGCTGCAGTCAAGCACATGCTTTGTGTTTAGTTTTTACAGGCTTTGACCAACAAAAGTCACTTCAAAGTTCTGAACACATTATTTTCTGGTCTCAGAGTTTCTTTGTATTCAGCATATTTATATACACACTTAAGAGTCTCTTCTTACCAAAATACTAATTCAGTGTATTGGGAGGAAAAGTGACATCATACTTAAAGCAAGAAAGTAGCAATAATCTCTTTGTCTCTCAACATCGGCAGAAACTGCAAACATTATCTCCCAGGCTATATTAAGCAGACACTACTATGCTCTTGCTTTGTCTACAACTAAGGCAACTTAGAACTTCAAAATCAATGTGAAGTAACCACAGATTTGTGCAGAAACATCTAAATCAGGTCAATGGAAGCATATGTGCAGCACAGTCCAAAACACGCAGCCAGTGTTCTCTCCCTGTCCAGCTGGTGACCAGCAGTGGCAGACCCACACAGCATTCCCAAAGCCACACCAATGTAGGAGGAGGTTTGCCTCATTTCCCTAAAATGGCACTGCCTCCTTTCCCTAAAAACATTGCCGTCTACAGAAGGGTAAAATCCAGATAAGGGTAGACACACATCAAAGACTGAAGCCTAGAGGGAAGAATCTGGGGACTGTTAAAAGAAGAAGTGGGAATTAAAAGCCATTCTCCCATTTTGAGGTTGAGAGGAATGAAATTGTAGCTCCCGGGGTGCCTTTCTGCAGAGTATTCTGCTGCCTCCGTGCCTGCTTTGATGTGCAATGGAAGCTGCATTTTCCCTTCCTCTCATGCACTGAAGCAATTCCTAATTCAACACACCATAGACCAATTCAGCTTTCCTAAAGCAAACGAAGAGAACAGTAAAGCCTAAGAGGTGCTTGTACGTGTCAAGCACACCTACACCCATGTACCCCATTTTGCAGGCACAGAAAGTACAGACCTGCCCTGCACTACTTCACCACCAGCTCTTTAAAACAATACACTCTACATTTTCAACAATACTCCTTTGTTAAATAACAACCCAACAGTTTCAAGGCCTGCGTTTCATGCTTTCCCCATTAAAGTGCAAATCTCTGCCTTGACACAATGAGAGCCAAAACAGAATTCTGTACAAGTGATGCAAAAGCACAGAGCTTGTGTCATCTACCGATAACGACGACTTCTACAATTATTTTAATTGCTTTCATGTTTATAATTTTATGCACACATTTCCTTAAGGTGGGAATAATTTTTAATATAAACTTAACAAGAAAGACACATGCTGAAAGACATGAGCCTAAATTAAGTTTTCTGATCTCAATCACAATAAATTCCATGATAAATTAACAGAAAAAATACAACAAGTAGTAAAAGAAAATTAATAGGAGGGTTCTAACCAAAAAAGACTAACCTGGGAGCCTAGCAGTTCCATGAAAAATACCAGACAAAAAGAAATAATGGCAAAGAGTACAATCACAACAATGGTAATATATAATAAACCATGTCTTTTGAAAGATTAATGCTGTGACTAGAACTTTGCACCAAAATTTCTTGAGCAAAAAATTGACTACCTATAAAGTTATCTTTTACATCTTGTTCTGGTACCTATGCAAATGAAAAAAGCCACAGATCTTAAAACAGGCAGCAAATTTGCCCAGTTACAGAATTTACACAGCCACCTGAATAAAAGAGGAAGAAACTTCAACCATGGGGGACTATAAACATAGTAATTTATGAAAATCCATAACTAGCACTCATCTCTGGATGACTCTCAAAGAATACTGCTGTAAATATTGAAATGCTATCTTAAAAAAGGAACCATAATTCTGCTCTTCTCTTTGAGATCTAAGCGCTGTCAAGTGTCTTTACTTCTTTTTAGTCTGGGGATCAAGCGATCACATTTATAGAGGGAAAACTAAACAGGCAAATTCTGCTGTTAGAGCACGTCAAACAAAGAATATTAGTGAGTCTTGAACCCACTTTCCTTTTCCATCCAAAAGTCAGTCATGGGCCAATGTCAGACAGGGTTCTCTATCAGCTCTGGTTGCATGTCCTTTTTGTAACAGCCTGGTGTGTCCCCCCATGCACTGCTTTATGAGAAAGGATTGCCCCATTAGCCACTATCACTACTTACCAACTCAGCTGGAACCCCAGGGCAAACAAATTGCTTTACAACATTTCATTCCATTAGAAACAAAAATGAATATACTGGGACAACCCAGTCCCAAGAGTAGACATAGGGCAAAACACCTTCGATGCTCTTCATACCAACTATTTTCAGCTCAAGAAATTTCCTGAGCCAAATATGATTTCCCTCTGCTTGTTCACCCACGATTTTCTCTTCCAAGTACTAACCCAATCTTTCCTTGGCCTAAGGGATACACTTTGAAACTCTGAACATTCACAGCACCCTGTGGCAATGATTTCCAGGAGTGTCTTCTGCTCTGTGAAAAATAATCTGACTCGCACTCAGCTCTTACCATTCTCACCCAGTGCTCCCTAATTCTTGCACCAGAAGAGATGCCGATGGAGGGATCTTACTCCCATTTACTGCCCCCTCAAGATGCCTCTATCCCTCCCATCTGATATTCTCCACCTACTGTTGCACTGCTGAAGAGCACTACTTATGCAAAGCAAGATCTCCCATAAGCATATATTCTGATAGAATTGCATCAGTCTTGGCCCAAGACCGACAAAGGACTCCTAATTTTACCTATACTCGCTGTTTTGACTGTGATTAAATATTAATTAAAAGATCTGCCTCAGTGCTCATGTAATAGTATCTCTTTTTCCAAAATAAACTACCAGCTCTTTAGCTGACACAAATATCCAGCTCTGAGAGCTGCTCCTTTCCCAAGGAAATTGCACCAAGTAACTCAAAGATCTGTAAAAATACTACTACAGCTAAAACCTCTTCTTGACAGAAGTGTCAAGTTCTTGACAGAACTGTATTTTATTCTTCTGAACTTCAAAAAAGTGTCATAAAAATCCTCCTGACTGTTTCTGAATTATAAAATATCAAACAACATTCTTCAGTTCTACACACATTAAAAATTCTTGTTCAAAAGACTTAAGAAAATACTTTCCTGGGACTGGAATTATAAAGCAACTTTTTCTAACAGTCCAGAAATCATGGAATAACTTTTGTCAACATGACAGTCTTTGGTCACTAAAATTCACCTAACTGAACATTTTCTCATTATACACAGCACTAAATCTATCACATTATGCCACACACTGCTTAGAAAATTCTGCTTCTTATTTTAATAGGGTGATGTCTGATATACAAACCAAACACAGAATTACCTTTGGTTGCTTTGCCCTCTCATGTTGTACTTGGAATCTGTATCTTAGTATCTCCATGACACTAGTGAAATTTGGGTTTCAAACAGTAAAAACCTTTGGAAAGCTCCTGGTATTACTCCTTAGGCTCAAATAATTTCAACATTTCTCTGCAAATACTGTTGCAGACCGCACTTGCTTATATTATCAAACAAAACTTGTGCCTTCACCTTGTCTGTGTTCTTTCAGCCTTATTCTCAGCTGATTTATACACAGTGTAAGTCAGGAACAATTCCACTGCAGGCCAAGGGGCTGTAATGAAATCAACACCAGTCCCTAACAATTCACATCACTGAGCTGTCATGCTGGATCAGTTTCTGCTTCTTCACCTTTGAAAGTCCAGAAAATGTAGCAAACTCTCTAGACCTGATTTTCCCCATAAATTAGAATTAAATAAATCAGGACTATTGCCACGACAATCACCACCACTGTGTGTAAAAATCAATGGACTTCTCTAAACGCTGCTCTGGAAATTCAGAAGTTACTTTTAAGGGGAAACACCCAAATAATTCTGATTTCACTTCTATTGGCAATCTAACAGTTAAAAAGAATATGAAGGTTATAGATAGCTATAGTGATGAAATCAAGGAAAACACTATCATCCAAAGAACTTCTATACTCATAAAAGTCCCATCAAAATAGCTTATAATTTTTAGAGTCGTAGATGCTTTTGCAAATCCACTGCATTCAGCTAGGCAGGAGTTTATGAATTTTACATGCTTTGTGTTCAATTTCAGCAGCCGGTGCTGCAGTGAAATCAGGACAGAGACCCTTTGCTGAGTCAGGGCTCATCATTTTGCAGGAGCAAATACTTTTAGAGCTGGCACTAAGCAAGATACAATAACTTCATTTAAACACACACAATTTATCTTGTTCCAAATATCATAAAAAAGTTACATTTAGATGCCCAACTGCTTCCTGCATCAAATCAAGGTTTTGAGAGCAAGACATTAAAACATGCCTGACTGTCAAAAGGTTGCAAACGAGCTCCGTGCAAGCTGGCAATCATGTTCTCATTTTCTCATAGCACTGTCCACGCTTTCTGATACCAACCTCATCAAATACCTGCCACAGTGAGCCCTGCTGTGACCCTTAGACAATGCAAGGGAGCTTCATTATTAACAAACTCTGCAGGCAATGCAGCTGTGTTTTGGTGCTAGCACGTTCCCAGTTCATTTTTCTCCTGAAGTACACAAACCACTATTAAGTACCATTCCACTAGAATAGAGCACTGCGTTAATTGAGCATTTTGTTGAGAAATCACACCCAGCAAGAATACATTTACTACATTTTGGCCCAGGAGGGCAGAACAGTCAGCAAATGGATTTAATGGCTAGGAGCTCCCTGAATCCAGAAAATTGGAAGTCCAAGTCTTTGCCATCCTTCAAAGAAGTCAAGCACTGTGATATACAATGAGCTCAGAAATCAGCAGAAGAATGAAGGTGAGGACAAGCATTGTAAGGCGCAGGAAGAGTAAATGGGCTTTTAGAGCCAGTCCCCATTTAAAATAGAAATGTTAGTTTTAATCTCTGACAACTACCTTTGTTCTTGCACCTAAAAGAATGAGTGGATGGCTTTCCACTAATTAGACAAGAGCATATTTTCAGGAAAAGGGTGTAATGAAAAAAATCTAACTTGTATGTCATGACAGTCGTGATGATTCTGAATGTTTATTCCAAATTATTACACATTATGGTCTATTAAACTTTCCCATTGCACTATTTCCCAGAATACCAAATCTATAAAGTAACCATGTAAGAATTAGGAGTGGCCTATTCAAAGCTTTCCAGTTACACAATTTTCTGATAGACTTAACCAGACTCTTAAGGTAGAAATACCATTTCAGGCTGACAACACACGCAGTCACTGTGACCACAACACTTGACAGATTTGTCCATCTCAATTAATCTTTGGCCTGGAAATATCAGTACTTGATTATTCTCTTTTTTTTTTTTTTAATGTTAGTCAACTGGGTGTTGGTCAACAGCCATCTAAGCATGAGCCAGCAGCATGCCCAGGTGGCCAAGAAAGCCAACAGCATCCTGGCTTGCATCAGAAAATGTGCAGCCAGCAGGGCTAGGGAAGTGATTGTCCCCCTGTGCTCAGCACTGGTGAGGCTGCACCTTGAATCCTGTGTTCAGTTTTGGGTTCTCCACCACAAGAAAGACATTGAGGTGCTGGAGCGTGTCCAGAAAATGGCAATGAAGCCTATGAAGGGTCAAGAGCACAAGTCTTATGAGGAGCAGCTGAGGGAACTGGGGGTTTTCAGCCTGGAGAAATGGAGGCTGAGGGGAGACCTTATTGCTCTCTACAACTACCTGAAGGGAGGTCATAGGGAGGTGGGGGTAGGTCTCTTCTCCCCAGTCACAAGCAATAGGACAAGAGAAAATGGCCTTAAGTTGCACCAGGGCAGGTTTAGATTGGATATGAGGAAGAATTTCCTCCCTGAAATCTCCCTGCATCTCCCATTCACAGGGAACACTGCTGACTTCAGAGCCTGAGTTTGATTCCCCACCTAAGATACTTATTTTGCACACACATACTAAATGCAAAAATCAGTTCTAGTCACACCACCCTTCTATTGTATTCGGGTTTGACCAACTCAGACCTAATTAACAGCACAAACTACTATTTAAATCACCACTGAACAGGCCCAACATTTGTTTTCTCTGACTTTTAAACCTAAACTTTGCTCCATTGAAAAGTTTTAAGGCACATACTCCTTCTCCTAGAAGAGTTAACCTATAGAGACACTGTATAGACTAATTACACATTTATGAAATGTCTAAAACTCAAAGGACTCTGAAATAAACTTAGATAACGAACCACATAAAAATATACAAAACAGTGTCTTACTACTTCTAAGGAAATGACTGTCACAAATAGCTAAATGAGTATAAACTAGACTGTACTTTCCTCAACAAGTCATAAATGAGAAAAAAACGTAATCTTAGCAAAATGTCATATTTCAGTATAGTTCCTTTTAAACATATTTTATATTCTGTTTCTCTGTTACGTCTTACGGTAAATACATTTGATTTTAGCTGTCTTTAATTGGAGATTGGATTTGCTAGGGAGTGGGAGAAGCAGGAAGTACTGCTTTTTTTTTCCTCCTTTTTTTGGGCGTGCCTTGGTCTCATCTAAGGCACGCGATCTGTTTATTGTATATGACTACCTGCATCACACTAATGGAAATGGATTTACTTGTGGTCTCTGCTCCTAAAGGTATTGTTCATCATACCAATACTAAGTCTGCAACCTGAGTTCTCCCAGAACTGGCCACACATCACAGGAACCAGAAAGCCAGCTTGAGAAGTGAACTTTCTGTTATCTGGTGTGGTCAAACTCCAAACAACCCTTTCTCCTCACTTGTGTGTAACAATTGTGAGAGCACGAAATGACAGGGCATGAGCTCACATGGGCTACTTTCCACCCCGGAGCACAATCCCAAGTGTGGTCTCTCCTCTACATGTGTCATCTCCTCTTAAAAAAATCTGCAGAAAGCAAACGTCTTTGAAAGGTAACAGTAGTTAAATTCCTTTTCACCAAATACTAAACCTTTTATCATAGTGAATTGGAAATGGACCCATAAACCTAAGCCCAGGTTTGCTTTTATAGTTACGACAAAACTCATATGGAAAAGATCACGCTTATGCATTTACTGGGGATTAGCAAAACTTCTATGTGAACTATTGCAAACGATCAGAAAAAATACTTTGTACTGAACATCCTAAAGACCCCTAAGAAATAGACATAATACAATAAAAGTGGTTTCAATCCATTATGTATTCCAGCTGAATGCAGTAAGGTTCCCGAAATATATCTCTCCTGGTACTGCATTACAATATTGTGAATAAAACCAACATCTTACGCCATGTTCTTACTATGCTGCCTTCACAGATACCTGAGCTGTTGTATAGCTCAGTTGATTGAATTTCTTTTTCTAAACTGATGTCTTAAACGTGGTGGTATTAGACAATAACAATGTAAGATGCAAGTCCGCATGTAAAAGTGGTTTTAGTGGCAGGTCATTTTGCATGGTTTTTAGCTTTGCATTTTATAAAAGGAGAAAACACTTATCACACTATCAAGGCAAATAATGCATGCCACATTAGCTTTCCTCTGTCACAAGGGGTTAGGTGTGCTGTGGCACTCTCCCAAGCAGCTAAGCACAAAGAGACATGTCAAAACACTAAGTCCTTCTTCAGGCCTGGCTTTTAAGATTTACTTTGACGTGGAAAACTATCACTGTACACTGTGGAGGAATTTAATTCACGATGCTGACACTTCAGGTATATTAAAAAGGAAGATGCAATTCTAGCTTCTTGGATAGGCCTGCGTTGCTTCTTTAATATATAGCTGCATTATAAAAGTCCTTAAAGATGGTCTGTCATTTTTAACTTGTTCTTGTGGTGTCAATCCAAGATGGATTTGCTTTTCTCCTGTGCATTGTGCAACCGAACTACTTGCCAAATAAGTGAAAAACACATAAGATGTAATTTTGTTAAGAAGTCTATTTTTTAAGATTATATAACACCAGAGAAGCATTTGTCTTTCTACATAATAATTACCAGAAACAGTTCTGAGAAAATCCATCTATAGATACTATTTTCCTTGTTATCTGCAAGCTTGCTATTATTGTACAATACCTACTCTTTGGAACATGTCATTAAAAACACTTGTTTGAACCTCTCAAGACTTTATTCTTCTATCTTTCAGATTCCAAGTAAGCCACACAGCCACAATCTATAAGCACCTGACACAGAAATCCAGCTCCACTGAAAACTAAGTATTTTGTGCTTATGGGAAAGAAAGATGTTGAATGCCTATATCTTGTTTGCATCTGTCACGTAAGTCACACCTAAAATGTGCTGATAGCTCAATGGCTTGTAACAACACAATTAAACTAACACTAGTGGAAGTGTTAGTTCTCACTAAGCAGAGCAAAAGGAGAGTTGTGTGTATGATATACACATGGGTTTCACAGCCGGATGTTTTCCACACAGCCTTCAACTAAATTCTACAGACTTAGAATTTATCTTAAATCTTATCTTTACCTTAGCTCTATCACTCCTCAATAACATGCAAAGGTAAAAACCTAAAGAATGCAGTTTATCAGTGGACAAATATCTCAAAGTTATCAATTCTTGTCCTACTAGAGAGGTGTAGGAGAGGCAGATTCCTTGTCAAGTGTGCTCACCTGACCCATCAGCACTCAGCAAACATAAAAATCACAAAATGGTAATCAAAATACAGATCTAGGTGGAATTGTTCTCCTTCCATTCACAGATCCTTTACTGCTACCTACTGTATACAGGCCAAAGGAATTATCTATAAACATTAGGAAACCCAGCCAAATGATGTGTGGTCTTCTAGGCTGTTCTTGAATGAGCCTTTAACACAGATTATAAAGAAAAGATTGTACATGTTCTGTGAGTGGTTAGATTCTAAATTTATGGCTAATTTGTTTAACTATGACTGGAAGCACTTCAATTCATATTTTAGAACACAGCTCACAGAAGAAATTAAAGAAAAAAGAGCCAACAAATGACAAACGGTGAGCACATATTACGCATATTCATACATTTTTTTTCTTTCTTTTAAAAATGTATACCTTGTTCTGGACTAATATATGGATAATTACCATCCTAGACAAAGACAGAAATAAAGAGGATGCAGGGGTCAAAGCTCCAAGCTCAAAAGCCAAATCTATACCCTTCTGCACACTAAAGTGTTGTTATCAATATATCATTTTTATAAACCAATGATTGGAACTTTCTATTCTTTTTACTTTTTCTTCTTTTTCTGTTACCTTTGAGATAGCAGCATGGGGATCCATTAGGATTGCTAGAGAGTTGTTTACAGTCAACTTCATATTTTTACTGTTAGCAGGTTTTCGTTTCACCTGATGTAAAGACAGAATGAAAAACTGAAAACTATAAATCAATGTAATCAAACCCTGGCCTGTACATAGGACTAGAACATACTGAGAGTTTGGTGGTCAGTGAACAAGAACAATAGGAATAGCCAGATTCTAGCAGCCAGCTTATTGTTCAGTGCTTGTGCATAAAAGCCAATGCCCAAAAGCATTCCAAATATATGGAAGGGAAAATTAAAGACAAGCCTGACATTTAAATCCCAATTGCACGCAAGTGAAATGTATCATCCTGAAATCTGACTCACGTCCTTCTGATTTGAAGAACATTACTTTTAATATGTTAAAGCACACCAATATAACTAATACTAAGGTTTGCCAGACACAATAAAATGCTGGAATCATCATATCATTGTCATTTTGTCAAGCAGTGGTGGTTTTGGGGGATTCTGGAAGAGAAAAGATAACTCTGGCAAGCTGCAATCACCCCCGTGGCCAAAAAGCAACAGTTTTTAAGCAAACTATGGTCTCAAACCATGTTCCCTTACCCCATTTGCCAATCAATGCTTTACATTCTTCTAAATCTGCTACTCTTTGCAGTTCAATGTTCTTTTCTCCTAATCTAGTAGATGGAGGCAATTCAAGTCTCTTTATTTGATTGCTTTACAACACCAAGTAAATTCTGAACAACTACTACGTGAATGTTGACTGGAAGTGGTTAATCTAATCGCCTCCAGCTAGAGACTAATTCGAACAGACAAGCACACAATTGTCACACACACAAACTGTTAACAAGTACTACTGCAAAGCCCTCACTAGGAACAAGAACTCTAGTGCCCTAAATGCTGTCACAGACTAAAAACCTTTCTCTGCTCTTGAATCCACAGGTCCATACAGGGCTATTTCTCCAGCTCAGTGTTGCTTCTCGTCTTCCCCTACCATTCTGCAATATGACTGTATTTTTTCTTTCAGTCAAGTCACTAGGTAATTAGTATTCTAAAAATCTGCTCTATACATTCTTATATTAATAAGAATTAATTACAGCATCCCAGTGTAGCTCTGCTTGTAATCTGTTGAAGTATTCTGTTTCCAGAAAGAGTTGTAGACTTTATTCTTTTTACATTTAAAAAAACTTCCAGTGTATTTCTCATAAAGATGGTAAATTGTCAGTTGAAGGCTATTTATTTGTTTGTTTGTTTGTTCAGCTAGGAAAGAGAAACTGTAGAGATTTCTCACCCTGCTTTGCCTATAAACTATGGCTTGGAAGTCCATCATCCAAGAGAACATGATTTGGCCTTTCCACCGAGACATTCTCAAGTAACTGCAGCGGTCATAGCATTCTGCAAAACTAAGGTAAAGGACAAGAGCTAAATTAAATTTTAGCTGCCACCACCTTTCAGTCTCTGCTGACATGGACTAGATCTGAATGGCTGATCTAGACAGATGGCACTGCAGGTAGGAACCATCTAGTTTCCATACAACAGAGAAGAATTTCTACACAAATCTACTTAACATGAAATAAACCACTGAGGAATTTACTGTTTGTACAACAGCACTCATTTTCCTTCTAGTTTAATTAGGCAAGGAAATTAAATACCTTGCAATGTATTACTCTCCTACAATAGTGTAAAAGGATGGCTTGAACACAGAACAGCTTAACCCCTTGGGTAAGGCACAGCCAATCTCTATTAAAAGCAAGGAGCTGGTTAGTGTCTCAAAAAGCAGGAATAGCTCCTGCATTTGGTGGACTGCATCCTCCTGGTGATATACATGCTATTCTAGTAATCATTTGTCCACCCCCATCTCTGCTGCTGTCAACACTGCTGCTGAGTGCCCAGCACTGTGCTGTATGGCTTAGCTAGTACAGAGATTTGAGCTGCTGCTGTCCATCATCTGTTCCTTCTCCTCCTACAAACTCAAAAGTGAAGGAGAAAGAGAAATTTCCTGCCAGCATCCATTTTCAGGCTTCAGAGGAATGAAATCTGAAAAATCTCCAAAGCAGCTATGATGCTTCTTTCTGTCCCATCCTTTGTCTTTTGTATCTTCTGATTCTAGAGGACTTCTTTTATGCCACAGCTGGGACCTACTCAGTCCTCTATGGGTCTCAGGAGAGGAGAAGGGGAATAAATACATAGTTTCATAAAACCTCGATCTTCCCCTTCTACCCACAGGCTCTATGGGAAGCGCTGTCTTAGCACAAATATTTTTGTAAGACACAATTGAATTTGGAGAAAGTATATTGCCTTAAACCCCGTGGGCCATATCAGTTCCAGAGCTGAAAGGTCAGCACAGCAGCACAAACGTAAGATGTATAAACAATGCAGGCTACTTATATAATGAACTCTGTATCTTCTGACCTTCAAATGTGAACTCAGGCTGCACAGTCATACGTATAAAACCCACTACAACATAAACCATGAAGTTACTGCCTTGACTGGATGCTGTGTTGGACTCATATCCACTGTGGGGAGGAGGGAGGCGAGTCTCCTCCTTTCCTACAGTACATTGCCTATGGTTCCCTGACAGTTGCATCAATGTTTCCCAAAAAGTATTGGCATTTGTAAAACACATCACCTGCAGACTCCGGAGGAAAGAACCTCAGTGCATGAACTAGACTGAGTGGGTCACAAATCCATGGACAGAGGGCACATGTAAACCTCTGCCTTAAGTGTTTCCATGGAGGCTCAAGAGAACTGCGCTGTAGCCCGAGCGATGCATGGCTCTGAACCTAAATAGTATCCAATTCCAAACATTGGAGGATATCTAACCTCTCCTCTAGGAGCCTCTAGAGGCCTCCTGGGTCTAATGCCCCCAAAGCAAACTTTTTTTTTCCAGGAAACAGACTCTCTAGTCTTATCTTTTGGCATTCTTGTAGCAGAAAGAGAATGTGAAGTGGTGTACAACTTGGTGCTCTTTAACTGTATGCATTGCTGTATACAAAGTACTGGAGCAAAGCAAACATGACACAAGACTACCTTGCAGCTAGGTATACAGAATATTTAGGATAAATCCACATATATATGTATATGAACAGGACCCAGCTTAACAAGACGAAACATGCATAAAGAGGATAAGATTCTATCTGCACTTCAATGCTGTGTTATATATGTATTAGAATTATGAAAGGGATTTTTTCATTCTGCAACTTCTGCAGAGGTTAGAGGAAACTATCTTATTATTCAGATAACTTTTGACCCTGGTTAGGAACTTCCTCATCTTCAAATAAAAAATGTCTCCAGCTTATGTTGAAAGTTTCTATGCAATCCTTCTAAAAATAGACGAAATGTAATAACAGCACTTCTTTACTAGAACAATAAAAAGAGAGTGCAGAAAATGGTAATTATTTAGCCTGTCTGATGGAATGAAAAGAACTGCATTACAGGCATTAGTTCCACAAATTAGGATCAAATTATCAACACTTGAGATGCAAAAAGAGAGACAATTATTTGCAATAACATATAAACATAAATTAAAAATAAATAAAATAAAAGGAGCTTAAAACTGAAGTTCTGTGAAATTAGCACTAGGGCTAAAAGGTTTAGCTAAAAGGCTAAATGACAACAATTTCTTGCCAGAAAAATTTTAATATACATTTTTCCCTATTCTTCTATTATTTTAAAAATATACAAGTAGAGGAAAGTGATAAAAACAACAGATGACAGATGTCTTCTGCCACGTGTCAAGTCAAATTAAATCCATGCTGTAAACCACACTTCAGCCATGAATACTGACGGCGAAATAGTGACCTGCTGTCATACACATCTCTAGAACAATCCTCCTTGAGACATCCTGACAAAACTACTGCCCACATACATATGCCATCTGAAGATACTTGCACCAGTTCAGACTGTGTTGCTAGAACTCAGATCAATAGTATTACAAAAACTGGAAACATCTGCTTAGAAAACACCAAGTCCTGTGAAATCAGACTCTGCTCCTCAACAGTATTTTGACAGTCAGCATCAAATATTTTTAGCTGAAGCCATCTTCAAAATCACAGCTAATACAGCATTTTAGGCATGTATAAGCACACACAGAACTGTAAATAAGAAACTATGCTCTAATCATCAAAAGTATTTTAAAAATGCCAAATAGCTTTAAAATTTGAACACCATTAACATAACCTTTCTCTTCCTTGAAAGCTCACCTTTATCTTCTCATTTGTTTATTGAAATCCTGCACTGTTTTGCTCAAAGCTAAAGACAAATAAAGAAATGTGCAACAGTTAAAATAAACAAATATGAATGGCCTGGAGGTGATGTTTCTCAACTAGCCATTATTAAAGTATCCAGAGAAAGGCTATTTCATTAAATATTGCTATATATTAGAGAAGGAGAAGAGGACTTTACAGAGTAGACGCTCCCGGCTAGCCATGTTTGCCTTGGCTGTAATCTTTTATATGGGTATAATCTCTTATATGGGTAAATATACTAAGGTCACTCCTGAAAGTGCCACAACAAACAGTGCTGATAGTTCCAGAATGGGATATTTCACTCTCTGAAAGTCTTACTCTGCTTGCATCAAGTTCTAGCTATTTCTGATGTTTAAGTATTTTCTAGAACACTCATGGAAAGAAGAATTTTTAAAAAAGGAGCAAACACAAAACACCTTTGTCAAGAACCACAGTCAAATGTTTTGTGAGTACTGATTTTTGGGTTTTATGTTTTCCAAAAAAATATCTGTAGCAGGTTTGTATGTCTAAGATTTCAGGTCCCTTTAAAAGTATCTTCTAAGGAAGAAGTTCTCTACTAATACATAGGCCTTACTGGAAAAGCAAAAAATAATTCTTTGTAACTGTAAAAATTGCTAAAAGGTGGGCAGATCTGAATACAATGGGCTAAAGACAGACTAACTCCAGGAGTAAGGCAAATGAAATTAAAAGAAATATCCAAGGGATTAATTTGATGAATAATGAATCAGAAGGATAATACATTATCACCATCCCTAATGTTAGAGCATATTACCAATGATTGAGCATAATATGGTGCTATATTAGTGGGTTAAGAACTAAAACTGAGTAATTCTTACCATTAGGCTAAAAAATAATAATTTGCATTTTAAAGCCACGTTTGTCAAGGCTTCCTTTGCTTTCAGCCTCTTCAATTCTGAACCACTAAGTGCTGCAGCTTTTTCCCCAAGCAACCGAATTAGAGACAACCCGTATGCACTCATTCTTATCATATGACTTTGCAGAACCTCTTGTGGCATTTAGTTCTACTTCCAGTTCCAAAAGATTCTTAACAGAGTCAGAAGAAGAGTATGACTCATCTCTGTCTGTGGAATGGGTAACCTAGAACAGGGTGGGGAATCGCGAACCCCAAACACAGATCAGCAGACAACAGATCAGCAAATCAGACAGGCACTGGTCTCTAAACTGGATTAAGAAAGCAAAAATTTAGCAAGAGCCTTCTGCACAAGCCCCAGCAATTCTGCTACAAACAAATTCCATGTAATTATTCTGAAATCCTCAGTAAACATCTGCATATAAATCTGTGAGTTTTTCCAAACGGTTGAAGTATAAAATTCACAATTTGAGTTGTGCAATTTACCAGTGTCAAAAGAGGGTGGTAAAAATCCCACTGGCCTGTCTGCAGGCACACTTAAATGCCTCTCAATGTTTTCATACTTGGCCTTTTCCTATGATCCCAAAACAAGAAAAAGGTTCTGAATGTGCACTACAACATAAGGGAGACTGGGCAGGACAAGTGTTCATAGATTGACAGGAAACCATTGCTTCCCTCACACTCAAGCAGGAAAAGGACAGGGAGACTCCTCTCTCCGTTGCTGCATTCATAGAGGCCATGGCAGATTCACAACATCAGACTCTAAAACCAAAAACATTCCTTAAAGTCAAAGGGCCTTCCTTACCCAATACTTTCACCAAAGAGACAGGGCTCGTGCATCAGTTACAAATCTTGAGCTCCCACTGCAGGAGTCCCTGCCAAACTTAATTTGTCTGTTTTGTATGAAATGTATAAATGATACAGTAACAGTTACTGAAACAGCTGTGAATGAATCACCAGCTACAGTAAACACCATTTAGAAAGCCCTGATCAAAACATCAACTGCAAGTTCTGCGAACTGCAAACACAGAACTAGATTATCCCTGGGCTTGCACAATCTGCTGCTCTCTGGATGCTTCAAAATCATCCAGAAAAAGCAGAAAGGAGGCGCAAGACAGACGAAGTGGCAGGGAAAGCAGCTCCTTTCCTTTGCCTTCATTTTTCTCTCTTATGCAAGTCTTTTGTAGCATGGAGATTGGAGAGCGATAGCAGACACGTAAATTCTCCTCAAGCTCCTCATGTGCAAGTCTGGTTTCTCAAAAAAACTTGCCATCTCGCTGCATACATGGCATAGCACACTGGCCACTTCCCCCAGTTTTTTGAAGAACAGCCTACAGTTCCTTATGAAAACGAGAGGCAAGATAACATGCACAAACCAATTTTGGACATGACTCAGAAACCAAAAAAAGCACAAACCTTTCACTACCTTCTTTATTGACTACATTTTATTGGTCATGGCAGCACAAAACCCAAGCAGAAGCCTTGTCATGCTGTTTCCACTGGATGTCAAATATAGCTTCCAGGACTAGTTCTGTTCTGCAGAACTTCCTTCTGATATTTTATCCTGCTCTTTATTACTTTTTTTTTTTAATAAATTGCTGCTGGTTTTCATCACCTAAATCTATCTATTCTTTGCTGTTAGATAACGACTTGGCAAATTACAGACTATATCTGAGGAAAAAGACCTGGGAATCCTGGTGGACAACAGGATGACCATGAGCCAACAATGTGCCCTTGGGGCCAAGAAGGCCAATGGCATCCTGGGGTGCATCAGGAAGAGTGTGACCAGCAAGTCGAGGGAGGTCATCCTGCCCCTCTGCTCTGCCCTGGGGAGGCCCCATCTGGAGCACTGGGTCCAGTTCTGGGCTCCCCAGCTCAAGAAAGACAGGGAAATGCTGGAGAGGGTGCAGCAGAGGGCTACAGAGATGATGAGGGGTCTGGAGCATCTCTCTTATAAGGAGAGGCTGAGGGACGTGGGGCTTTTTAGTCCAGAGAAGAGAAGACTGAGGTGGGATCTGATCAACACCCATAAATACTTAAAGGGAGGGTGTCAAGAGGATGGGGCCGGTCTTTTTTCATTGGTGCCCAGTGACAGGACAAGAGGAAATGGGCACAAACTTAAATATAAGAAGTCCCATCTAAACATGAGGAGGAACTTCTTCACTTTGAGAGTGGCAGAGCCCTGAAAGAGACTGCCCAGGGAGGTGGTGGAGTCTCCTCTGGAGACATTCAAACCCCACCTGGACACGTTCCTGTGCAACCTGCTCTGGGTAGACCTGCTTTGGCAGGGGGGTTGGACTAGATGATCCCCAGAGGTCCCTTCCAACCCCATGTGATTCTGTGATTCTGTGACATGATGAATCATCTAAATATAAAAAAATGGATAACATATCTCAGTTGTCACTGGACTTATTCTGCTCCATTAATATGGTTGTGAATTTTGTGACCACAGACTTAATTAATCTATAAAATGTTTTCAGACTATCACTGTAATACACAGTAGCATCTCATTCAGTAGGTCCTTAACCCACTTATATGTCCAGATTTTGTAGCAGGAAAAGCACAAAGAGAAATCTCACTAAGCAAACAAAATCTAAGCTTTTCCTAAGTTACAAAACAAATTTTACTTCTGAAAAAATAATCTTCAGTCCTTCCCACTTAGAAGTTTGAAACTTTCCATCTCTCTGAGCCCACCTGTGTATGCATTCTTTTATAATACATTTGATGGGCAAACAGAGGTTTACATAAGCATTTTCAGCTGTATTCACTGCTAGCTGTTCATCTCCAGGCTACTACTAGACTTAAACCAGGACTAAGATTAGGAAGCACTTTAAAAATACCAATTGTCAAATAATTTCTTCCTGTCTGTCAGCTTTTAATAATGCAGATGTATCTATAGTACTTGGAAATAATTTTCTATTTTGTCCTGCAAGTGCTCGAGTTTTTTTAAAGGACATTAACATGGTTTCACATACAATAATACCTTGCACTGCCAGCTATGATGTGGCTGAGATCATTTGATGAGAATACTTTGTTTATTCAGCTAAGTCAGGATTTGAAAATGCACATGTTTAATGGCAAAGCCTGTATGTGGAACAGCTACTGATTATCTAGTGAATAATCTGTTTTACTCAGAAGATCAGTACAATCAAAGAAGTGGAATCTGTATACAACAAGGAACAAAAATCTTGGGGAAAAAAGGCTACTTTTTGCATGAATTCACAGGAAAACAAGCTATACTTGAATATAATGCTGAATTTAGCAGTCATGTCTCCTTATTTATGAACTTGGTAAATCTTTCTAGTCATTTTCTTGTAGAACACATGCATTCACTTAGAGAACGAATACAGTTTCAAAATTTTTAACAATTCCCACAGTGGCACATAAAACTGCTAAAAAATGCTCTTATCCTGTGTCCACCACTATTTACCTCAGGATCCCTGCTTTTCCTTCTTTTCTAGATTAGCTGTGTTATTTTCCCAGAACATTATCTGCTTTTTTCTCCACACAAAGACAGACATGGCATTTGTCACACAGACAAATTCCTTCTCCTCCTCAGAAACAATGCTCTAGCCTGCATTACCCTCCAATTAGATAACTGCCCAGGTCAAGTTTCCTGTGGTCAAAAAACTATCCAGTCCCTGTTCGTGATCGGAACATCAAAAGCCTGGCTGCCCTAATATTCGTCAAACTGTGAAAAACCAGACAAAAATATAGCTGTTCTTCTAGCAGATCACCAGGGCTTGCTACCACTGAAAATGCCACGCGGAGCTATGCTCACATGTCTGCTCTGGTTATTCTTCTCTTCGTACGCTGATGCAGTACTGCATGGGGGAACCTGTAATTTCCAAAGGGCAGACTTACTGACTTTTTTCCAGACCTAGAAGCTATTTCAGGGGTACTGTCCAAGCATATCATCATTTACATGTACTGTGAACCCCACTGAGGGAATAAGAGGAGTTACAACGGGGAAGAGAGAGAGGTCAGAGACACATACCTCAAAATAAAAGAGGCTCTTCTGATGTAAAGCTATGAAACATTTCTCTATGTGGAATAAGAGCACGTAAGCCTGAACAACAGCTCTATCATGTTCCAAGTCCAAAAGAGAGCACCCTACTAGCTCACAGAAAATTAACACTAGATTAAAATAGCTCTACACCTTCTTAACATATCCGTGTTATACGTAATTAATACAAAAGCACCTTATACAAGCACCATAATTTTATTAGGATACGTAATTTAAGTAGCACAAAACAAAAAGGGCACATACATAAAATCCCCACAAACACATACAACAAATTTCCTGACTCCTACTCCCTTTATCTTTCTCTAAACCTAGAAACCTAAATTTTCTATGTATCTATTATCTATATCTATATTATATCTATCTATATATATTATATATAATATATATTATATTATCTATCTATATACACCTATATAATATATCTATATTATATAAATTATCTATATTTTCTATGTAGAAAATGTAACTCCTATGTACCCTCCTGTGTAGAAAATAAAACCTGACAACTCCAATGGCATTCAGCCTCTGCTTAATTAGTGTTGAGCTTCTCCGGTCAATAGAAAAAAGAATGTAATTTTGACTGTGGTAAAAAATGACAAAGAAGAAATGTCAGTGAAAGCACCTGAACTATAACATCTTTATAGAGGGCTTGGAACTATGGAACAAAGCCATAACAAAATGCAGTATCTGAGAATACACTGAATAGATATTAAAAAAATAATCAAATAAACAGTTTGCAATGAAGATAGCAACTGAGTCTAACAAAACCCTGTAATTAGAGTTAATTTTCATAACTTTGCATTGAACTAGGGGTTTGATTCTTTACCTACTGAGATTCCTGGGACAGAATCACCTACTCAGGCAGCCCAAAGGATGTAAACTCATGTCATGAGCCAATTGTAGCACTGTCACTTTACAGAACTGTAAAGAAGTGGGTAGATGCCCACAAACCCATCTCTATTACATTTGCATCTTTGGGATAAAGTATCAGAAATTTTGATGTAAGACAAAATAAACAAAATCATCAGATTACCAAATCTAAATTTTCATATATAAAATATGTTACTTGTGTGAAGCAGAACTTGTTGATATCTTAGAAATCATTAATAAAATAAGTATTGGATTTCAGCACTGATTTCCTCCTCCTGTTGAAGAGCTTCATTGCTCTTCTCTGGACACGGTCCAGTACCTCCATGTGCCTCCTGTAGTGAGGGGCCCAAATCTGAACACAGTATTTGATTTGCGGCCTCACCATGCATTTTAATGCACGATGTTTCATGCTTCTGAGCTCTAGAAAAGATCACCATATACTTCTACATACAAGCTATACTAATATGTGGATATCACATCTCAGGCAATACTTTTAGGATATCAAGAACATCTTTAAAATTACAAAATATTTCACTAAAAACACAGAACTGCAAATGTTATGAGCCAAAGACTAGAATAATTTTGTTAAACAGCACTATTGACACTAATTTAGAGATAGGGGTGTTGATATACATTTCCTCTAAATACTGAGACCAAAAATTGAAGATTTCAGTAACCATGGAAGCATTTACTCCCCAAACCACTCAGGAACAATTCTTAACCACATTCTTATCCTATACACCAGCATGCTATGAGCTTGCTGTAGTACCATTTAGAATCACTAGCAGTTGTAAGACCATTACAATAATTTGTGTACCAATCTAACACAAAACTTCCTCCAATCAGAAAAATCTGAAAATTCATCTAGAGCTATTATCTAAACAAACTAGCAGTATTCAATTAACATTTAACTGCTAACTGAACTACACTGAACACAATTAAATTTCCCAACTATTAAGTATTAGGAATGGAAATATCTGTAACTAGAGAAATCCAAAAGAAAGGTCAAATTACAATTCTGAATATCAAAAATGACTCACAAACTTATTGGAGGCTATGATGAATTTAAGTCTCACAAAATACCAGGCAAAATGTTTGAAACTAGCATCATTCTTGGCAATTAAAATTCTTATAATCAATTTATTAACTAAACACACTAGTAGCATTTAACTACTCCACGTGATTCTTTGTGAATGTCAGTAAATTTCCAAGTCTTCTAAAGTACATCAACTGTCAAGTAGCAACAACCCATTTGTTTCTTCTGGATGGGTTAGATCCTGCAGTTCTGATGCTTCAGGATTCATGGAAATCTCCTATTAGTCTGCAAAACAGTCCACTGTGGGGTTTTTTTGTGAAAACATTTCTAGCTGCAGTCACTGAGACCACTCTAAATACAATGTTGTGCAGAGAGCTGCTCTATCACAAATTCCTGTTGAGTTCTGACTGGCTTCTGTTGCTATAGCCCTTCACCTTTACAGCAACTGTCCTCTGCTACCAAGAGCACAACCGTTTTGGTTACAGACGATGCCAATCCATGATTCATTTGCATTATTCTGCTAATTCACAGGATGTAATACAGATCCAAGTATAATTCTACACCCTGTTAGCATATAGCTACTTTTTAATACCATTTTTGCCAGCCTTTTAAGAACGAAAATAATGAGTAGCAGCACTACAATTTTTAAATTTTTATCTCATTGCAAAGCTTTTCACTCCCCTGCATAAATATGGTCAATTTTCATATATTATTAGGTGAAGTAAGTATTATCCACCAAAATCAAGATTTGATATATCTAATCACTAGTTTATCAACATTTGCTGTGAGAGCTGTTGAAAGATCTTTTGAAGCTCTCTTAGAGGAATGAGAATAAAAATACAGAATACATGATTCCCCCTGCCCCCAGCAACTTATACAAACCTATGTCTACTTTTCTCTAGGGAGGCAATTCTTCATAAACTATCAACAATGAATTCTTTTACTTGACCTGGCCTATATTTTTGACATATATGAAAATTCTTAGCTGTGTCTCCAGTCATATAGTTCATTCAATGCAAGTATAAAAGTTCTCTCCCTCCCCTGCCATGTATTTTTCTGTTCTTAAATGCATTTGAATTATTTTGTATCCTTTATAATTTATTCATCCCAAACAGTATAAAAGTTTCCAATCTCATCCTGTTAAAAAAAGAGAAGAAATCCCACCTATATAGCAGAAACCCTTCTCATTATAGTAATTATTGGGAAGATGCAACCTTTGTTGCCTTGTACTACTGTCATCATTACTATCCACAAACCCTCCATAGCCCTTTCTGCAGCAGATCACAAAGTTCACTTTCTCCAAACCCAACACTTATATTTTAATTTTATAACCAATCTGCCATGTATGGTGTTCAGACCACGAATCCATAGCTAGCCTTCCCCTGAGTCCTCACGGACTTCTCAGGCAACAGCAATAAAGCCATTTGTGATCTATTTCATCTAACACAAGCTTTTCAAAAGGATATTAATCTTTTAAAATTCTTGGAATCCTGCTAAATCTTTCTCATTTGTTTGGTACAACAGCATTTATTTCTGCTAGTGACCATGTTACTTAAGCCACAAGCACCACATTTTGAACATATGCTTATGAGAACATGGTGCCACGCAGTATAACTTAGTTTGATGACCACAGCCACAGTACCTCAGAACTCCAGACGCTTTAGTGATAATTTTTAGCTTCTCCATCTCTACTTAGATCAACATACCTTGTCCACTGTATATTTTCACCCCTGGAGATCCTCAGTTGCTGGTGGAAAAAGCCAGATTAGAAATATTTCCCTAAGAACGAATTCTCAATTCCAAGTAAGTGCAAATCCCTGTACCATCTTCTGTTCCAAATCTCTTTACTTTTTTCACCTCTAATGTGGCAGGTAGTTAAAACTTCAGCTCTTATGAAGGTTTGGTTTTGTTCACTTGTGCCCTGGGTGTGTTATTTCTGCTCTGTGGAATGGATGTTTTTGTCCAACAGTAGCACACCAGGCTCTGCATTTTTCCAAGGCTGTTTAAGGCTCTGCTCCTGCACTCCTACCGTCTACTCTTTTTGCTGGCATCTACTGCTTGCAAATGCAGAGTGAATCATGGTTAAAACCCTACCCAGTTGTTTACCACCTTTCTGAAGATTTTCAACTCCAGTGAGTCTTTTAACTACTCCTCCTAGTTAAGTGCTGCCTGAACAATGTGCTGCATTTTGCTCCTGGCACTGTGCATTATTTGTTCCTCAGTAATGATTCGCAGTCAAGGGTCTGACAGAAGCCTGTTTCACTGAGTGCCCAAGCTCTAACTAAACACATCATATTTCATGAGCCACAGCACAACGCAATGCAGTCCCAATATACTGAGCACACTGTGCTTCTTTGTCATGCCAGTTACTAAAAAACTAGTAAGAAATATCATCTTTCTCTTTGCATTACATGTGTGCACTTAATATGCACAAAAGAATAATAAATTAAAATTAAAACCCTGTTCTTTATTTAATAATCTGGGAAAAAGAGGTGAACAGTTCTCACTAATGAGCTCAATCATGATTCAGAATTCTGAAATTATTTATTTCGGATTTTCCATAAGGAGACTTTTTTTACTTGTTCTGTATGTGGATTGTTTGCTCAGGCTTGTACCTAGGTCTGTTTGTTTAACTTTTCTGAAGAGAGGAACAAAGAAATCTATAAAACTCGCTAATTTTTACAGGTATAACTTTACTGACTATGTTGTCAATGATGACAACCCTAGAACAACCTGGCCAGAATTGATTGCAGGTCTACATAACAGTACTAGATTTTGTCACCTTTAACCTCTTTTCCTTGCAACACAAGACTTTAATTAATTTGGAAAACACCTTGGAGTCATATAAAGTCTCCATGGAAACTTTTGTTCAGTCCTTTGACCCATTAACGTAAGACAGCACATGCTATCAACTGGCAGCATTGAAAAAAAACCTCTCATTAAAAAAAGATCTTTTAAGGTTTGATTAAGTGATCCAATTAGGAATCACACTTATTATATTAATTCCATGCCTGATACAGATACCGATTTCTGCATTTTCCTAGGTAGCCTGGAGGGAACTTGCTGGTGTCTTCCATACAAGACTTTCCTGTATGCTTTCATTCTTTTGGCTCTCAGAAGGTGGTATTTATTAATAACAGATGAATTCCACTGGAATTCAGAGGGCCACAGGTGGCGAACTGCAGCTCTTAAAGAGTTCTCTAATATTTCAGGGATGCTTGCAGGTCACCCAAAGACCATACTGGAGCAGCAAAATAACCTGAAATCTCAGGAGCAAGTAAAATCGTTGAGCCAAGGTGGCTCACAAGGTTGACATCATCAGAGTGCTAAGATCCAGTTATATACCTCACACTCACAGGAAGAGCTGTAGAGAACAACTTCTACCTGAGAATAACTCCCAAACCTCTGACATATGTACACTGCTGCTGCTGCCAGCCACACAAAGATTTTGGCATGTAGCTCATGGGGTTGAGGAAGGCTGCCCACGTTTGTTACAGACACAGCATACAATTTCAATTATAGTGATTGTGATCCTTATTAAACATGTATTATAAAGCAATCTATTAACATGTTGGCTTTCTGCATGAAAGTCACCGCATATATACCAATTGCCACATGTTCTTCTGAGTTTGGTAGAGTGTAGGAAATCAGAAACCATTATTAAGTTCACATCAAGCATAGGAAAAGGAAATTATTATTGCTAGACACCTTAGAGACCTGGCAATGAAATACTGAATCATATATTGTAAAACAATATATGGGCGTGGGAAGAATACAAGCGAAACGGTGTGCCTTCTGTGCAGGGTCCTCAGACAGAATTATAAATTGAGACTCT
Organism: Calidris pugnax; assembly: GCF_001431845.1. Classification (NCBI taxonomy): domain Eukaryota; kingdom Metazoa; phylum Chordata; class Aves; order Charadriiformes; family Scolopacidae; genus Calidris; species Calidris pugnax. The sequence continues at coordinate 2,769,096 of NW_015090771.1, read as the reverse complement.
GCACGGCTGTGTTAAACAGAACTAACGCTATGCAGGGCAGAAATGGATTTTCTTAAGCAGTTTCCATATAATGGGCTTGGTAGCTTTGAGAAATGCCTTTCCCTAATGGTCATTTTATTGATGTAGAGCCTAAAGACAATTTTGCTAATTAAGTAATAAATTACAGCTGTAGGAAAGGCTGGTAAGTCACTATTAGATCTGTGCAGAGCTCTGAAGCTTCAGGTTGCTAAGGACATGGCAAGCCTCTTACCTAACTTAACTCATTAATTCTTGCTTCTCAATCTAGTTTTTCATAGGACTTTGAGATCAAAAAGCTCCCTCCAGATTTCACAATGTCACTCAGAAGGTAGCTGTTTTTGGCTTACAAATTATATCTACCACAATAACTTTAGCATCTCCTTTCCACTCCCAATTTTCTTTCATTTTCCCCCAGGAAGCTGAAAACCCCTTATTACAGTTTTGCTCTGTGTTTTTTTTTGTTTGTTTGTTTCTGGTTTTTTCCCTTCTGAGGGGCCATAGAAAGGCATTTTTGACATGCTATCTTTCTTTCTGCTCAACAACTTGTAAGATATGATTCTATGTTTGATTCCTTCCAGATCACTGAGAGCATATACTATATCAATGTAAATCTGCTTTTTGATAGTTATATACCTTCATATTGCTTCGAACTGACAGAGATAAGACCCAAAAGTTGCTTCTAGACTTTCCACTGGAACGTCCCAGCAATCCTTCCTTGTGTAGTAAACCTGAAGCTAAGCAGATAATTTTAGATCCTAAATACATTTAGGAACAGAACTATCATTACAGAACCCTTTTTAATTTTCCTTGCTTTGAATTCACAAGCATTTTACCTGAAATTCCATTAGCATTTAAGTTTCTCTTAAAAATTGTAAAGGCTTTTGGAAATGGTGAGTTGCAAACAACTGCCTTCCACTGTGTCACCTCTATAGTTACAAAATATCAAAAGATGAGACAAAATATCAGACAATTCTTTAAAAAAAACATCTTCGTTCATTTTAAATTACACGCAATTTCAGTAGGCATCTCATACAGAAGCAAGGTTTCCACATCTGCAGTTCCATCTATCATTCTTTTGAAAGAAGTTGCACTCAATTGCATAGTTATGACAGAAGATTTAATCATAATTAAGGTTCAAGGTTCTAGTCTGAATAAAAATCTACACAGAAACTTTAAAAATATGTTTAGTGTAATCATAGAATGGTTTGGGTTGAAAACGACCTTAGGGATCATCTAGTTCCACCCCCGCTGCCATAGGCAGGGACACCTTTCACTAGACCAGGTTGCTCAAAGCACCATCCAGCTGGGCCATGAACACTTCCAGGGATGACTGTGATTTTTTTTAAAATTAGAAATCTAGCTTTTCTCCTCAGAGCCAAGCTTTTCCATGCTCAGTTTGTACCTTATCTCTTCACTAAAACATAAACTGTCTGACCTCAAAAGGCAGTATTTGCCAGCAAGTTACCACCACAGGGAGCATGTCCCTCTGTGAACATGTGAAAGAAAAGGGAAACCTTGTCAACTAGTTAAAATAAAAACAATAAACTCCTCAAATCAAATCTTAAGACACAAAGCACTGATAACGGGAAGCCTCTCCATTGGCAATTTTGGAAAAGAAAAAACAACAACTCAGTGAACAAACATCTGATGGAAATCATATCAGCTGGCAGAAACAGGGCTTAGCTCTAATTCCTCAAGAAGTTTAAGAATTTGATTTGTGAGTACCCAGTCACTTAAAAAGTATCAAAGAATACATTCACTTACTCATTTCAATTAACTAACTTCCAGTGTACCGAAGGATGCATGTAACCAACATTTCTGAACATTAAAATAGTGCAGCAAGAATAACATCCCAGCAGGCTTCACTGAGGAATCACTAGTGGATTAGCAGGAATTTCAGAAATGAGACTAATCCTCTTCTCTTTCATGTACTCTTCCAGCTATTTGAAAGTAATGAGCTATGGGCCAGTGCAATACTACAGTAGCATTTAAAGTAATTAAACAAATATTGATAGCAATCAGATTAATTTCATTTAAGATTCTTTAATATATACCCACTTCATCTTTCTACATGTGGTTCTTCCCCAGCAGAAAAATGAATAGCTCAGGAAGATATTGCAACCATCTTTAAAAATATTTTTCTGCTGGGGAGCTCTGCCATATGACATACAACAGATAGAAACACAAAGCTAAACATAAATGTAAGAATAATACCTCTGTGTTCAAAAAAGTAGATTCCCAATAAGGTTCTAGAACTTCCTAGCACATCATGAGAATCACCGAATGGTTTGGGTTGGAAGGGACCTTAAAGATCATTGGAGTTCCAACCCCCCAGCACTAGACCAGGTTGCTCAACGCTCATCCAGCCTGGCCTTGAACACCTCCAGGGATGGGGCATTCTCAATCCCTCACTGAAGGAATTCCTGCCATCTAAAGATTTATTAATATTTGGTGATAGTAGCTACAAAGCCAGGTAAGATTCTTTTTGCATAAAACAACTGAGGAAAAAAAGGCCCCTCAGTTTCCACAATACACTGTATTTGTAGATTCTATTTCATCAAGGTGAAGAGGCTTGAAGTAACACTGTATTCTGGTTCAACCATTGACTTCAAAGTGAGACAGATGAGAGGGGAGAGGTTTACTACAATGAATTACCTGTCAACCTACAGCCCTGCCCATCCTTTAAGTTTGCTAAGATTTATAAAAAATATAGTTCAGCATTTCAGAAACAAAAACCCTCTCCCCCACCGCCCACCTTATCTAAAACATATGCCTTCCATAAAACAGGCTCCGAGTGAAAATTACGACCACCTGTATGATTATGTTCCTCTCTGCTGAGGGAACTGCTAACAGCAATGAACTCTGTAACTATGGATCTAGACTTTGCAGGATGCACCTCAACAGAGTTAGGAAAGAATTGATATAACTCTCCCTTCTGGAAAAAAACCCCAAGTTTCTTGTGAAAGGCCTATCCAGGCACTGTCTCAATCTATACAGTTCTAAAGGAACTTCACCAATAAGTACAGAATTAAATACCTATTACATTTACAATAGCTGCCTAAGAGGTGCCTGAAGCACACAGACAGAAAATTGTATTACCACAAAAAAGACACTGAGGTGCTGAAGCAGGTCCAGAGACGGGCAACGAAGCTGGTGAGGGGTCTGGAGAGTAAGTCTTATGAGGAGAGGCTGAGGGAGCTGGGGGTGTTCAGTCTGGAGGAGGCTGAGGGGAGACCTCTCTCTCTACAACTCCCTGAATTGAGGGTGTAGCTGGCAGGGGTCGATCTCTTCTCTCATGTCACAGGCGACAGGACAAGAGGAAATGCCTTTAAGTTGTGCTGGGGAGGTTCAGATTGCATATGAGGAAAAAATTTTATATGGAAAGTGTTATTAAGCATTGGAATGTGCTACCCAGGGAAGTGGTTGAGGCACCATCCCTGGAGGTATTTAAAAGATGGGTTGACATACTGCAGTGATGGTTTTTATCAGAGTTAGGTTGATGTTTGGACTAGATGATCTTAAAAGGTCCCTTCCAACGTAGACAATTCTGTGACTCTATATTAAACAATAAATCCAGGCAGAGTTTTACTGGTGGCAGAGGAAGAAGATTCTACTATCAATCCACTGGATTGTCACGTGCCTGGCCACAGATCTTGGGCAGGTTAGAAATGCTCAATTAACCTGCATTTTCCGCCTTAGATTTCAGACAAACACTTCTGAAACGTTAGAGGGTATTTTAAAAATAAAAATGAATTTGTGCTGTCTTGACTGTGTGGTGCCAACATGAAATGACTGTTTCAGTCTTTATATTTAAATAACATTTATGTCACCCCTAGGAATCTGCTGTAAAGGCTAAAGCCAACAATCAGAAGTTATTTGCATTAAACAACCAATAAAACACTTTCTGAATTGCATTTTTCTTAGAAACTGCAATGTATACTACAAGTGGTACACAGTAATCTTCCTGACTCCGACACATTCAGCAGCACAGTTCCCAGTAAAAGAAGGCAGAAACTAGCAACTCAAAGTGCCAGAACAAAGAATTACGCCCATACTAAAGCATAAATGCTTAAACTGGCTATTAGCGCGACCTCCTATTTTAAATGGTTAGGTCACAAATTGAACATACTCCCCTCATTAGTTACTTTAAGCTTAGAAATTTTCTCCCATGTATTTTTTAAAGTCTTCCTTCGTGTGCTGGATAAGAACATCATTTAAGTTATTTCTTTATTTTCTGGAGGGGGAACTTTTACAAAGGCTCAGAAGACCACAGCTGGGGACAAGAACAACAAGAACAACTCCAGGCTTTCTTACTAGCATTTGAGCCACCCAGAAGGCTTATCATTTCCCCTCTTCAGATGCTTCAAGACAAGGATTCCTGCCTGACATTCCTACTGAATGTCTCTTATGAGTTTTAAATTCACACGCTTGATTCAAGCAATTCAACCTAAAAGCAATTATGAAAAATATTCAAGTACTTGGTTCTATAAAGGAATAAAATCACAAGACAAAGTAACAATTCAGGATGTTATCGCAGAGTATTAGGTGATATCCCTCTTTTATGCTATAGAAAGAGGGAATTACTTCATCTAAACTGTAATGAAACATGTAGAAATTGGAAATGAATGTCCATTTAGGTGGCTTTGTGCTGAAAGGCAAGAAAAATACAATTTGCTTCATTAACACATTTGAAACTGAGCTTTAGAGAGTCTCTATTAAAGACTCTCTTAGGGACAGATCTGTCAATTTAGTACCTTTAACACAAAAGGATCAAGTCTTGCAATGTTGCCTCAGCACAAAGAAGACATTTTCAAGGAGCGTTTGAAATGCAGGACTCTGACAGAGAAGGCAGACACTACCACTTGTGGGAGGGAGCACACATTTATATAAATTCTTAAAAGGTGTGATGTTTTAGCAATTAATGACCCTGCATATATCACTGGTACTAAAACCTCTTCCCATCCATTCATACAGCTGCATCAACGTGCATGCTACATGTTAGATGATCCTTCCCTTGTGCTTTGTTTTGACACAGATCAGGAGATGCTCCCAGCATGCCCACCAGGCAGTCTGGATCTGCCTTCTGTGGCTGTAACACTCCCCACACCAACACTCTTGGTGCCCAGTTCCAGAAAAGAGGTTTTCCCTCTAAACAAGGACAGGGAACTTGTGCCATACTGATGGCCCAGTGTGCAAGTCAGCCAACTCCTACAGCTCACCTGAGCACCTTTCCAGTAAGCCAGCTGGTCGTGGGAGCTGAAGGCCTTTATCAGCAAAGCCACATCTCCAAAAAAGCCCTTGAACACAGATCTGCCCTCCAAAGAGCGCTGCACAGCAAAGCCCTGGGCTTGAAGGCAGAAATAGTAGCTGTGGTGTTGCCACTTCTGCTGCTCTCTCTCTCATTCTAACCATCTCAGGGAATTCTCACTCCCCGAAGGATTCTCCAGCACAAAGATAAATGAAAGATACTTTCCATAATTTTGGACAAATTGAATGTATGTTTTAATACACTCATTTTTCTGGATCCCTATTGCTCTTTATGATAGAAGTGATGAATTACTGTGTATATTTTGGGGCTATTCCTTAAAGGAATGTCAAAACACAGGTAACAATTTTAGAACAGTGAGAGGTAAGCCAAGTACAAAAGTACTTCTACTGTAATAATGAGCAATTTCAATACTCCAGCTGTAACGGGAAGTTCCTGGAACGTGGTTAAACTAAATTCTGCTTGGCTCAGAGCCAGGCAAATATTTCTTTTCCACATTCCCATCAATTACAGAAGTACAGTAAGTGTTTTTGTTCTTAAGTGCACTATTACAGGGGACACAAATAAGACATTTTTTTTTCCCAGTGGTTGGAGCTAACATTTCTAAAATACCATATTACACATTTGGCAGACTTGAAGCATGCTCCAATTTGTACCTGTGCTGCATTAGTAAGCCGTGCCATTTGAATCAACTGAAAATGGGTAGCACAACTGCATGTCCCAACCAGACTACACATGCTTCTGATCACAGTAGAGTTGTTTTTACTTCACTGCTGGTATAAGTATTCACACTAGGGAGAGCAGTCACCACGAGCAGAGAACAACTATTATTAACTGTTTACATGCAAACAATAGCAAATATGTACCACGAAGGAACCTTTTCAATGAAAAATTACACTGGATAAAGTCAGAGTTACCATTATAAATCCATGGTTTAGATTGATAATTTTATCCTGAGACTTTAGTAGGACAATTACTAATCCTACTAAAAAAGAAAAGCTAATCAGAGGCATGCACATACTTTACACGCTTTTTAGAGTGAAATATATCACCCTCACAAACACTACTTTCTGTCACTGACAGTCTACCAAAATAAAAAAAGACTCTAGAATCGCAATGTGCTCTCTCAACACATATCAGTTGTAGTCTGTCTGTACCATGTATACTTATGTCTCCTCTTACAGAGGACCCAAACTATAGCACGAGGCTTAATATGAGTGGAAGAAACAAATTACCCATTTTCTGAAACCTCCAGTCCCATGTGGGGTACATAACAAAGATACATCTGAAGTGCAGGGGTATGAGTTTCTACATTAGCATAAAAAAATAAATGTCCTATGGAATTAACCACAATCATTAAATGTGATAAATTAACCATGAAAGCTATGTTTCCATGCTCAACTCTTTGACTCATATGACTGTCTTAGAAAAGCAATCTAGGTACCTCACTGAAAGTTAAATACCACCTTACTCACAGTCTGCGTAGTCTTACTAATCCTTTACACATAGCATGGACCTGGGGTACCCAACCAGACAAAGATGGCATCTGGCCGGATCCACAGGCAGGGATGCTGGGGAACACAGTTTCATTCTCTTCAAGACAAACTGGTAAACTCCAAGAGCTGAGGGGCCTGACCTTACACATCAGACTGCTACTGGCAGGAGCTCCCTGACCAGTGTCTGACTAGGGCAAGGATGACTGTGAGAGAACAATGGCAACTAGGAAAGTGTTAAATGCGAAATTACTAACATGTTGATGCAGGAAGACAGCTTGGTTTTGTGGACAGCTTTACTCTGGATGGTAAGGTGGATGATGTTTTCTTTGGTTAAATTTTATCTCAACCACAGCATTGAAAACTGAGGTAAAAGCATCACCTCTGTAGCACAACACCCCTTTGCACTCCGTCAGTAGAAAAAGTTCTGCAGTGCTTTTGAGAACTGATCAGATTCATCATCCAGTAAATGCAAGGAAATATTCTACCACTTCAGAAAAGACACCAAATCACATCCTTAATTAGGCAAGAGCTTTCTTTAACAGTACTAAGAAAGGAGAAATACCTGCTTTGCATATATTGTCCCCCTGCCCCCCCTCAGCTGTTCAAAATTACCAATAGCTGTTCAAAAGAAAGGAGAAATACCTGCTTTGCATATATTCTCCCTCTGCCCCACCTCAGTGTTTTCAGAGCCTTACCAATAGCTGTTCAACAACAACAACAAAGTTAAATGGCATATTCTCATTCAGCATCTTGATCACTGTCAAAATCCCTTACTTTCAGGCTCTAGAGTCTGCAATTTTCTTCCTCTTGAACTCATTAAAAAAAAAATTTGCTCATAAAACACTGCTGTCCAGTAAATGCAAGGAAATATTCTACCACTTCAGAAAAGACACCAAATCACATCCTTAATTAGGCAAGAGCTTTCTTTAACAGTACTAAGAAAGGAGAAATACCTGCTTTGCATATATTCTCCCTCTGCCCCACCTCAGTGTTTTCAGAGCCTTACCAATAGCTGTTCAACAACAACAACAAAGTTAAATGGCATATTCTCATTCAGCATCTCGATCACTGTCAAAATCCCTTACTTTCAGGCTCTAGAGTCTGCAATTTTCTTCCTCTTGAACTTACACAAAAAATTTGCTCCTAAAACACTGCTAAAGTCATCTTCATGGTTCAACACTGATCAAAGTAAACTTACCTTCATTTTCCCCAGTGCCTCTTCTTCAGCTATATATTAGATCCCAACCCAAGAAAAACTTGACCAAACCCTATGCCCTTGCTCCAGAATTTTGATAACTAATCTCAGTCAGTCAGTGTTTCTATTCTTTATGATATCTCTTTCTACATTAAACTACCCTTAAGTTTCTTGCATATTCCTCCTTAGTCATGCAAAACATTCTCTCCGACATAATCTACACAGCTATTATCTTATATTTCTTCAAATGTTATCTTTGGTCTTATGTCTATCCACGGTTACACCAAGATGATTCTTATATTTCTTCAAATGTTATCTTTGGTCTATCCGTGGTTACATCTAGATGATCGGTTAACAGAAAAGCAAAACTTGTAGCTTTCTTACTCCTTGTATTTTCTTCTCTTGTTATCATTTGTGAACATGGAGTCCAAACAAACAAACAAAAAACCACCAAAAAAAGAAAACCACCAAAAAAAGAAAACCACCAAAAAAAGAAAACCACCAAAAAAAGAAAACCACCAAAAAAAGAAAACCACCAAAAAAAGAAAACCACCAAAAAAAGAACACCAAAAAAGCCCAAAACAACAACCCCCCCTACACCATCAGCAAAGCTAAGCCAGGTCTTCACAACATAGGCTCCCCTTTACCAACACGCACATCCTGTCTTTCTTTCGATATATGTTTTACCTGATTTGTTCTCTAGGCTTTAAAACCTCTGGGGCAAGAATTATCATCTCTGCTCATATTAGAGTTAGCACAATAAAGACTTAAAATAGGTTAAAGCTCCCAAATGTTACTATGGTATATTGCTTTTTATACTGCCAATTCTGTTAGATTTTATTGGCAATAGTTTGTGTGCTAGAACTATGGACAGACCCTTATTCTATTATCTTTCATGTGGAAAAGCAACTATTGTCCAGAACCCCTCACACATACCCAAACTGAATAATGATTTACTCCATCTAACAAAGTGTGGTAAGATACAGCCTTCCTTCAGAGTGGAGTGGACAGTCAGGGCAGGACAACCACTCTTTGTTGAATGCTGAAGAGCAGCAATGCCAAGAGAGTTCAGAGTCACTTTAAAGCAGTCTTTTCTCCTAACTCCACATGGTTGGGCTACACTACTTACAAAACAACCCGTGTTTGGGCGCTGAAAGCACCACATAAAGTACTTCTGATTCACTGCCTTGCTTCCATTACCTGCCTGAAATTCAAGCAGTGCAAAAGCTCTGGTCTCCATTCTGACAGTGCACAAAGAAAGCAGCTGTACCCCACTTTGGCCCCTCTTTCTGAGACAGGAGTGTATAATAATATTTTCACGCAGAAGGACACAATATATTAGGCTTTGCAAGAGGAGACACTATGGGATCTCAGCAGTACATCATCAGAGTCCCCCAGGTATAGATAACATATGAAAAAGCATATGGACTTACTGATAATTCTTTGATTAATTTTCTTAGCTCCCTGTGTCCGTGCTTCTCAGCGATGCTTGCTGGATCATCACCATATTTGTTAGTTATTCTGCAAGCCAACGGGGCCTCAGGACAATCCAGTAGAAACGTTGCAAGGTTCTTTAATCCAAATCTGGCTGCACAGTGAAGGAGAGTAGGAAATTCTTCCAAATGGCTATCTGTATATGGAAACAAAGTTTTCATAAAGAACAGGTTTGCTTTTATAGAACACCTTCCACCTTCTTTTGTAAAAGTCCTTTGAATATTAGTGCTACCAAATCACAGTTATCAAACTGCCAATACAGACTGACATCCAAAGAATAATTCCTCCAACTAACAGTTTTACAATTCACATACATATTTTAGCGTAACTGAGAAACCTCTTATATTTTTTCCTGACAGATGGATTTTTAGAACACTTAAGAGAAAGTTAAAAAAGTTAAAAAGAATTTCTCACTTATTGAGAAATAAGTTTTCTTGAAAGGGAAGAAAACTCTACAGCCAAGACGTGCTTTTGCTTAGGTGTATATTTTTTAATGCTTTAGAAATATTTTTAATTTGAGATGTCTGAATGGGACATTGTTAGAGGGTTATGGTGCTATGTTTTCATATTAAAAGATGTTTCTGAAGATTCACATGACTACCAGAGACTTTCAAAAATTTACTTATCCCTGTAATGAAAAATAAGATAATTTAAGTATGAATTTAAATATGGATGATGTTTTTTAGGATTTATCTGAAATAGCATGATATTCATTTCTGTCACAGACTTTATTTTGCACCTTGGAGAACTAGGACAAAGCTAAGCTGAAGTCAGTTTATCATTTCAGCCTATTCCTACATTTTGACTCTAAGAGTGGCAACAAGTTACATACAGCAACAAAAAAAAAAAAAGAAAGAAAAAAAGATAAATCAAGCATAAACAATACTTCAATCTGTTTTCATACTTTACTGTCTAATCACTTGTGGCTTGTTATGTAGTAATTTGGCTACGTATCAGCGTGCAGTGTATCTCTTTTCCAAGTATGCATCCAGCCTGCCCCCAGGCACCATCAACTTCTTGTTACCCTCAGGGTCTTTTGGCAATATCTTTACTACCCGCTGCCTGAAGAAGTGCTGCTTCTAGTTTGTTTTGAACCTGGCTCCTGCTAGGTTCAATTGATAGTCCCCAGTTCATCTTACTCTCCATCTCTCTCTGCTCTCTCTGCACTTCCAGTGATTTACTCATTCCCAGAATTTCTTTCTTGAAGAGCTCCAGTCTCCCTAATTGTGCCTTATAAAGAATCAACTCCATCACCCCCACTGCTCTTTTCTGAACCTTTTCCAGCTTTAACGTAACTATTTTGAGGTGATAGGAGAAGAGCTGCACATGATACTCAACTTGTGGGTGAACCATGTAATTTATGCATTGTCATAATTACGTCCTGTTTTGTTCTCTATTCCTTTTCTAATAATTCCTAGTATTTCATTTCTTTTTGATCTGCTGCCTAGCAACAAGTTGATGTTATCATGGAACTGCGTGGTCTTATTCCTCAGTGCTAATAGCCTGCTCAAAGCCTCTCATTTTGTATGACAACACAGGACTGCTTTTTTCACTTGCATTGCTTCATTTTTACCTACAGTGAATACCATCTGACAATTTACTGCATAATTACTAAATCTCATAAGGCCTTTCCCCCATTATTTTTTTCCCAATTAGCCCTTCTTCTTATTACCCTGAATACTTTTTATCATTAGCATGAGTTTTTTCCAACTGTCTGGTTTTGGCCAGTTATTCATCCATGCCCAGTCAATTACTGATTTGATCAAGTTTGCTGACTCTTACAAAAAATACAACAAGAAATATATACAGCAAGAATTCACATTACAGAAAATTTATTTTATTACAATTTCTATTAATTTGTCTGGTAGAGACAACACATTAACCTGCTTCTAGTTCTCAAGGTCCCCAGAGCAATTGGGTTTTGGCACCACAGTTACACCTTCTAGTACTACAGAACTGAAAACTTGCACAGAATCATCATGGTTGGAAAGGACCTCTGAGATCACTGAGTCCAACCACACACACACACAAAAAACCCCTACTATCTCAGGCACTAGAGCATGCCCTGAAGAGCCACATCTACATGTTTCTTAAATACCTCCAGGAATGGTGACTCCAGCACCTCCCTGGGCAGGTTTTTCCAGTGCCTGACCACTCTTTTCAATAAAGTAATTCTTCCCAAAATCTAATCTAAACCTCCCCTGCCACAACTTCAGACCGTTTCCTCTGGTCCTGTCATTATTCACTTGGGAGAAGTGAATAATGACAGCATGCTGCTGTTAGAAATCCAACTATTTGACTTCTAAATTTCCTCAGAGCTCTTAATGCATACCAGTTAGTCCTCGTAATTCCTTTGTGTTTAACCTGCCCATTTTTGCTATAACTTCATGATTCCTGAAACTCCAGGCAGTGTCTTTCAACTCATCTCTCAACCAGGACTACAGCTTGGGAATCTACACAGTTTCTTCTAGCTTTCTTCAGTTCTCTTTTATATCCCAGTCATCAGTTGTGCTACAGACAGGCCAGCACATTTTCAGTCCTTCATGTGCTGGAAGAAAGAGGGGTAGTTGTGACTCCTTTCATAATTCTCTTAGCTGCCAGTCTTTAACAAACTTTCTTATTTTACATTCTTCTACATATCAAAATTTGGCTCAGCAGTGGTGAATTTGTGTACCTTTCCTCTGTCTCCCAGTTTGCTCCTGCAGAACATTAATATGGGAGAGAGTAAATCCTCACCCCACAGTCAGATATAAGGATTCAAGAAACAAGAACAGTTCTTGGAATGACATAGTTAAGTACTGATTGACCAGAAGAATTGTTAGGACAATTCTTGACTGCATTTTAGATGAAGAATATTCCACCACTATCCTGCTCCAATATTGTTTTGACACAAAGTATCTGAGTGGGCTACATTTTAGTCAAAAGTCACATTAACAACCCTAAATTGATTTTTTAAAATAAATTGAGTGTTACCCGACTTTTATTTCCACCAGGCAACCAAAAATCCAACCAAGAAACTATAAATACACAGCACCTGTGTAAATCAACTCATTTATTTTAGATTTATTTTAGAAGCCTTGGCTGGCTAAGCTTCTATTGACAAAGGTATGTGTTTCAGCTTACATTCCTTTGTATTTTCAGTGTCCTTTAAAATCCTTTGAGTTAAAATAGGCAATCTTAAAACCGTATAGCAGCTAAGGATTTTGAGCAGAGTAGGTATCGCACAACTTCTTTATTCCGCCTTGCTCAACATTTTAACTGAAGTTCCACAAACTGGTCTTAATTGTGTAAGTAGAGGAACTATAAATTCTACCCCAGAGGCCATTAGATCTCTTATTTTTGTCTATAATTTGCTAACTTCACAGAAGTTAGCAACTAACCCCCCCCCAGATCGAGGAAATATATACCAACTTAAGAAGCTGTCACATGAGCAGTAAAAATGTATGCAAGTAATTTTAAGACAACAGCATCAAAGCTAAGTGTACTTTTACATATTACCCAGGATTCTCTTAAACAAAAAAAAGTCCCAGCCCAACCTAATAGTTCAAAAAACCATCACAAATAATTGTCAAATTGCGTATCTTAATGCGTCTATTCATTTTTTTGAGATGTCCAGCAATGAAATAGGTATTGAGCAGTAATTTTAAAGAAGAGCATATTACACGAACCCTTATCGATAATCTGCATCCTTTTAACAGACTCTAAAGGTCAAATGTAGTCAGTAAAAGGAGCCTTAACAAAGTATTAATAACATGCTCCAGAAGAATTTCTGCTCCATGCTATTGAAACCTGAAACAATTGGGTACAAATCCAAAGGGGAAAACATATATTACCAATGGACTGAGTGCTATCATCTCTTCATCAATACAAAGAGAAAATGACTCTGGTATTTCTAAGCCTGTCCTGGGCTTGTATCTGAGTTTACAAAGTAAGACAAAACAGAGTTATCCCAGAACCAACTCCAAAATCCTTTCAGCTCCTTCGCGGTTGAGCTGTTTTTTCTGGTCACCAGTCAACTCCTCCCTAGGTTTGATTTTCCAGCAGGACTGCTAGGCTTACATACTTGGAACTGTAGAGGAGACTACATCATTAACAAAGGAAATACCTCCGCCAGCCATAGAGGATGGTAAAAATCAATAAGTCAATTTCCTAAAATGAAGGCTTCTTTATATTGCTCCCTGCAGTAAGCAGAAAAAACCCAGCTGTCTTCAGATATGAAAACTTTAGCAGCAGGACTGCTGCTAAAGTATTATTTTAAGTATCAATTTTAAGTATTGTAACATAATACTTAAAAAAGACGTAAGTGAAACAACTGTTTTTAACACCACATAAACAATATTAAACACTTTCACCGAGAACAGGAGATAGAAATAGTTTCACTTGTTTCTCATTTTGAGAACGAGTACACAGATAAGTCTGACCTGTACAACCTTCACAACTATTTGGATTACATCAGCTTTGTTATAAAACCATACAGCCTCAAAATGTTGGTTCTAGTTACGAGTGTAGCTGAAGAAGCCACTGAGGATGGTGCTATTGCTACGTACCAACCTATCAGTCAGCAACTTTGTCCAACAACATTCCATACATATATGCAGAAACAAGCAGGACTGTTCTTATTCAAAAGCAGAGATATTTTCTTTTTGTACAAGATCCAATGAGATCTTCGATTGAAAGACAATTTCCCAAAAGATTAATTTTAAACAAGCATCAATGCCAGCATCACTATTACAGCTGTAAACAAAGAAGCTATAAGGATTACATCATTTTCTTGGGAGTATGTTAAATCTAAAGACTGAATTTAGTAATAGAGGTGTTAATTCCAGAATACAAATCTTGCTCAAGATATAAATTACTGACAGTCATTATAAATAATTTCACCTTTTCTAGCTTTTCACGGCACCCACTTCAAAAACACGCATAAAAGGGAGTTTTGTTCACAGAGTAACTCAAATGACTTACTTTCACAGTACAAATTTCTACCCCATGCTTAAAAAAGGCATAACAGACAAGAATGCCATCAAAAGACCCTAAGTCCAACGAGGATAAATAACATAAATTGCAATGGGATTACAGAATTATTGTAAACTGCCTCCTAATTTCATTCAAGAGCTCTCTCTGCAATATCTATTGTTACAGATAAATGTAAATACTACTGTGAAATCTCTTTCTATAATAAGTATGGCTTCATTATCTTTAAATAAATAACTTGAATTGAAAATCTTTCAGCAATACAAAAATTATGGTAAAATGGAAATTTTAGTAAGAATTGAATGTTCAGGGGAAAAAAAAATCATCACATTTATACCATTATCGGTATACCGTTATGACAAGAAATACAGAGTTAAAATTGGCTGCCTGAAATATTTTGTATTGCTAAATATGTAGTTTGTGCTTTCTATGACTCGATTTTTTTTCACCATGAGTCTTCCATGAAATTTAACACTGTTCCTGTTTAGTAACATAACTCTATGGATGCACTCTTCCTCCCAACAAAGATTTAGCAAAATACAGTATTGAAAAAACACTGGATTTTTTGCCAGGCCATGCAACATAACCCGTAGTAGCACTGTCAGCTAGTGGACATGATCTTAAAACACGACGTACAGCCACATTGAAAAGTTTCGAGTCCTTTTCAGACATTACTGAACTTCTCGGTGCTTCTACTCTGCTCAAAATGAGCAGAAATGAAAGACCTATTTTCTTGTGCAATGAGATTTGAACTACACAGGCCTTACACAGTAGGGTGGTTACATGGAAGCTTTCTAGAAAAAATGCACATCAGATAAGCGCGCACACGGCTTCTGGGGCCTCCTACTGCACTGATACATCAAGAGCTAAGAGCTGACAACAGCTGACTCTTGTCACACCAGTCCTACCACCCTAAGCTGGTGATCCCAGCCGACAAAACTCACCATTGTGCTCTCCTTAGCCAGGTGTCCCGACACCCAAATAAACAACTGAAAACTCTTCTCTGCTGATAAGAAATAAGAGTCTTGTAACTCAAGAAACTGCCTGGGGAGACTCTTTCTTTAAGGAATCCAAACGTCATTGAGCCACAACATCATACTATTCCTAGTACCTTACTTTGGACTTCAGCTGCTTTCTTTTGGGCCTGATCCATGGAGATTCCATCTCCAGCCCAGGCTGGGTACTATCAAGGTTGGGATTAGAAGTGGAGAAAACTCTGTTCTGACTTCTTTTCCCCTCCCCTTGAGAAATTAATGCTAGGTATGAGATTGATCCAGTTGCCTCTGCAGTTAGTGATTCAGTAATGAACGATATAAGAGGAAAAAGCTTTACAGTCATGATAACCTTTTCCAGCTTTAACGTAACTATTTTGAGGTGATAGGAGAAGAGCTGCACATGATACTCAACTTGTGGGTGAACCATGTAATTTATGCATTGTCATAATTACGTCCTGTTTTGTTCTCTATTCCTTTTCTAATAATTCCTAGTATTTCATTTCTTTTTGATCTGCTGCCTAGCAACAAGTTGATGTTATCATGGAACTGCGTGGTCTTATTCCTCAGTGCTAATAGCCTGCTCAAAGCCTCTCATTTTGTATGACAACACAGGACTGCTTTTTTCACTTGCATTGCTTCATTTTTACCTACAGTGAATACCATCTGACAATTTACTGCATAATTACTAAATCTCATAAGGCCTTTCCCCCATTATTTTTTTCCCAATTAGCCCTTCTTCTTATTACCCTGAATACTTTTTATCATTAGCATGAGTTTTTTCCAACTGTCTGGTTTTGGCCAGTTATTCATCCATGCCCAGTCAATTACTGATTTGATCAAGTTTGCTGACTCTTACAAAAAATACAACAAGAAATATATACAGCAAGAATTCACATTACAGAAAATTTATTTTATTACAATTTCTATTAATTTGTCTGGTAGAGACAACACATTAACCTGCTTCTAGTTCTCAAGGTCCCCAGAGCAATTGGGTTTTGGCACCACAGTTACACCTTCTAGTACTACAGAACTGAAAACTTGCACAGAATCATCATGGTTGGAAAGGACCTCTGAGATCACTGAGTCCAACCACACACACACACAAAAAACCCCTACTATCTCAGGCACTAGAGCATGCCCTGAAGAGCCACATCTACATGTTTCTTAAATACCTCCAGGAATGGTGACTCCAGCACCTCCCTGGGCAGGTTTTTCCAGTGCCTGACCACTCTTTTCAATAAAGTAATTCTTCCCAAAATCTAATCTAAACCTCCCCTGCCACAACTTCAGACCGTTTCCTCTGGTCCTGTCATTATTCACTTGGGAGAAGTGAATAATGACAGCATGCTGCTGTTAGAAATCCAACTATTTGACTTCTAAATTTCCTCAGAGCTCTTAATGCATACCAGTTAGTCCTCGTAATTCCTTTGTGTTTAACCTGCCCATTTTTGCTATAACTTCATGATTCCTGAAACTCCAGGCAGTGTCTTTCAACTCATCTCTCAACCAGGACTACAGCTTGGGAATCTACACAGTTTCTTCTAGCTTTCTTCAGTTCTCTTTTATATCCCAGTCATCAGTTGTGCTACAGACAGGCCAGCACATTTTCAGTCCTTCATGTGCTGGAAGAAAGAGGGGTAGTTGTGACTCCTTTCATAATTCTCTTAGCTGCCAGTCTTTAACAAACTTTCTTATTTTACATTCTTCTACATATCAAAATTTGGCTCAGCAGTGGTGAATTTGTGTACCTTTCCTCTGTCTCCCAGTTTGCTCCTGCAGAACATTAATATGGGAGAGAGTAAATCCTCACCCCACAGTCAGATATAAGGATTCAAGAAACAAGAACAGTTCTTGGAATGACATAGTTAAGTACTGATTGACCAGAAGAATTGTTAGGACAATTCTTGACTGCATTTTAGATGAAGAATATTCCACCACTATCCTGCTCCAATATTGTTTTGACACAAAGTATCTGAGTGGGCTACATTTTAGTCAAAAGTCACATTAACAACCCTAAATTGATTTTTTAAAATAAATTGAGTGTTACCCGACTTTTATTTCCACCAGGCAACCAAAAATCCAACCAAGAAACTATAAATACACAGCACCTGTGTAAATCAACTCATTTATTTTAGATTTATTTTAGAAGCCTTGGCTGGCTAAGCTTCTATTGACAAAGGTATGTGTTTCAGCTTACATTCCTTTGTATTTTCAGTGTCCTTTAAAATCCTTTGAGTTAAAATAGGCAATCTTAAAACCGTATAGCAGCTAAGGATTTTGAGCAGAGTAGGTATCGCACAACTTCTTTATTCCGCCTTGCTCAACATTTTAACTGAAGTTCCACAAACTGGTCTTAATTGTGTAAGTAGAGGAACTATAAATTCTACCCCAGAGGCCATTAGATCTCTTATTTTTGTCTATAATTTGCTAACTTCACAGAAGTTAGCAACTAACCCCCCCCCAGATCGAGGAAATATATACCAACTTAAGAAGCTGTCACATGAGCAGTAAAAATGTATGCAAGTAATTTTAAGACAACAGCATCAAAGCTAAGTGTACTTTTACATATTACCCAGGATTCTCTTAAACAAAAAAAAGTCCCAGCCCAACCTAATAGTTCAAAAAACCATCACAAATAATTGTCAAATTGCGTATCTTAATGCGTCTATTCATTTTTTTGAGATGTCCAGCAATGAAATAGGTATTGAGCAGTAATTTTAAAGAAGAGCATATTACACGAACCCTTATCGATAATCTGCATCCTTTTAACAGACTCTAAAGGTCAAATGTAGTCAGTAAAAGGAGCCTTAACAAAGTATTAATAACATGCTCCAGAAGAATTTCTGCTCCATGCTATTGAAACCTGAAACAATTGGGTACAAATCCAAAGGGGAAAACATATATTACCAATGGACTGAGTGCTATCATCTCTTCATCAATACAAAGAGAAAATGACTCTGGTATTTCTAAGCCTGTCCTGGGCTTGTATCTGAGTTTACAAAGTAAGACAAAACAGAGTTATCCCAGAACCAACTCCAAAATCCTTTCAGCTCCTTCGCGGTTGAGCTGTTTTTTCTGGTCACCAGTCAACTCCTCCCTAGGTTTGATTTTCCAGCAGGACTGCTAGGCTTACATACTTGGAACTGTAGAGGAGACTACATCATTAACAAAGGAAATACCTCCGCCAGCCATGGAGGATGGTAAAAATCAATAAGTCAATTTCCTAAAATAAAGGCTTCTTTATATTGCTCCCTGCAGTAAGCAGAAAAAACCCAGCTGTCTTCAGATATGAAAACTTTAGCAGCAGGACTGCTGCTAAAGTATTATTTTAAGTATCAATTTTAAGTATTGTAACATAATACTTAAAAAAGACGTAAGTGAAACAACTGTTTTTAACACCACATAAACAATATTAAACACTTTCACCGAGAACAGGAGATAGAAATAGTTTCACTTGTTTCTCATTTTGAGAACGAGTACACAGATAAGTCTGACCTGTACAACCTTCACAACTATTTGGATTACATCAGCTTTGTTATAAAACCATACAGCCTCAAAATGTTGGTTCTAGTTACGAGTGTAGCTGAAGAAGCCACTGAGGATGGTGCTATTGCTACGTACCAACCTATCAGTCAGCAACTTTGTCCAACAACATTCCATACATATATGCAGAAACAAGCAGGACTGTTCTTATTCAAAAGCAGAGATATTTTCTTTTTGTACAAGATCCAATGAGATCTTCGATTGAAAGACAATTTCCCAAAAGATTAATTTTAAACAAGCATCAATGCCAGCATCACTATTACAGCTGTAAACAAAGAAGCTATAAGGATTACATCATTTTCTTGGGAGTATGTTAAATCTAAAGACTGAATTTAGTAATAGAGGTGTTAATTCCAGAATACAAATCTTGCTCAAGATATAAATTACTGACAGTCATTATAAATAATTTCACCTTTTCTAGCTTTTCACGGCACCCACTTCAAAAACACGCATAAAAGGGAGTTTTGTTCACAGAGTAACTCAAATGACTTACTTTCACAGTACAAATTTCTACCCCATGCTTAAAAAAGGCATAACAGACAAGAATGCCATCAAAAGACCCTAAGTCCAACGAGGATAAATAACATAAATTGCAATGGGATTACAGAATTATTGTAAACTGCCTCCTAATTTCATTCAAGAGCTCTCTCTGCAATATCTATTGTTACAGATAAATGTAAATACTACTGTGAAATCTCTTTCTATAATAAGTATGGCTTCATTATCTTTAAATAAATAACTTGAATTGAAAATCTTTCAGCAATACAAAAATTATGGTAAAATGGAAATTTTAGTAAGAATTGAATGTTCAGGGGAAAAAAAAATAATCACATTTATACCATTATCGGTATACCGTTATGACAAGAAATACAGAGTTAAAATTGGCTGCCTGAAATATTTTGTATTGCTAAATATGTAGTTTGTGCTTTCTATGACTCGATTTTTTTTCACCATGAGTCTTCCATGAAATTTAACACTGTTCCTGTTTAGTAACATAACTCTATGGATGCACTCTTCCTCCCAACAAAGATTTAGCAAAATACAGTATTGAAAAAACACTGGATTTTTTGCCAGGCCATGCAACATAACCCGTAGTAGCACTGTCAGCTAGTGGACATGATCTTAAAACACGACGTACAGCCACATTGAAAAGTTTCGAGTCCTTTTCAGACATTACTGAACTTCTCGGTGCTTCTACTCTGCTCAAAATGAGCAGAAATGAAAGACCTATTTTCTTGTGCAATGAGATTTGAACTACACAGGCCTTACACAGTAGGGTGGTTACATGGAAGCTTTCTAGAAAAAATGCACATCAGATAAGCGCGCACACGGCTTCTGGGGCCTCCTACTGCACTGATACATCAAGAGCTAAGAGCTGACAACAGCTGACTCTTGTCACACCAGTCCTACCACCCTAAGCTGGTGATCCCAGCTGACAAAACTCACCATCGTGCTCTCCTCAGCCAGGTGTCCCGACTCCCAAATGAACAACCAAAAACTCTTCTCTGCTGACAAGAAATAACAGTCTTGTAGCTCAAGAAACTGCCTGGGGAGACTCTTTCTTTAAGGAATCCAAACGTCATTGAGCCACAACATCATACTATTCCTAGTACCTTACTTTGGACTTCAGCTGCTTTCTTTTGGGCCTGATCCATGGAGATTCCATCTCCAGCCCAGGCTGGGTACTATCAAGGTTGGGATTAGAAGTGGAGAAAACTCTGTTCTGACTTCTTTTCCCCTCCCCTTGAGAAATTAATGCTAGGTATGAGATTGATCCAGTTGCCTCTGCAGTTAGTGATTCGGTAATGAACGATATAAGAGGAGAAAGCTTTACAGCCGTGACGACTGCTCCTTCTGCATTCCAGTCAGCCGTGAACAGTTTCAGACATCAAACTATGCCAGCTACTCCTACAGGTGGTTCATATATACCACGTGGTGTGGAGAGAGGGAGCCACACAAATAGCAGAAACTTGGGGGGAAAGCAGATACGTGGCTTGGTCTAGTGGTCCCAGGCTTTTGAGATTCCATTTCATGTAATTATCAAAACACTTTTTGACCATAAGAGTGTCTTCAGGTTCAAGACAAACCTTTGTGTACTGCTTTTTCTTTAGCTATGCAGATCACCAGTCAGGATTAGGAGGCTCCTGACTTGTCACTTTGCCCTTCCACGTAGTAAATGCCTCATAGATGCATCTTTTCCAAGTTTCAACATATTGTGGTATATTGATGAAATACAGAAATCAAGCAAGCCCTCAATCCACAGGCACTAACTTCATGGTGGTCGCTACAGCACCACCAGCCTTATTCTCAGAAAGGGAGGACCTCCACATCTTGCTTTGGTGTTGTGCAAGATCTGAGGCCCGTTAGAACAGACGCATGCAAAAGCTTTATTGAGTGGTACAAATGGACAGCATTCATTTCTTCTGCCCATCAAACAGAAGCCTGGTGCCATTAAGTTGTGACACAAGGCAAAACGGCATTGTGAAGACCATCAGATGACCATACTGAACTCTCTGCCCCTTGTAAGATAATGGCTTTGCCACCCCTGCAGTGAGGGGAAAAAGATGTTGTTGGACTTGTCAGAAATTCCTCCCCTAAATACATATTTAATTAATTTTAAAATATAGTAAGGTAAATGACCTCAAAATAGACAATTGAAGCCCTTCATGAAGGTGGTCTTTCTTTTTGCCCTCATTCTGAAAAGAGGCACCACTAACTGTTTAAATCCCTCCCAGCTCACCTAACAAAGGTGAAGAAGTTAGCTCTTTCCTACAGGCTCTACAGCAAAAGTCAATGACAACTTAAGGGTACCGTTGTCAAAATAACCAAGTAAGAATATCCCCCTGCAAGATCTATTTGCGTCAGGGTTTTTTTTTTAAACTCATATTGTTTGCTTAATTGCCAGTTCACAAAATTCGGTGAGCTCTTAAGACAAATTAGATGTTCTACTGTAAAGAAATTTCCACCATAACTGTGTTTAACAGCTTTCACTGAAGTTTTGTATTATACACAGTAGCAAGATGCTGCAACTATTTGAGAGCACACACGCTTCAGGCAGAAAATATCATTCTTGAACTCGCAAGTTTGTCACACTGAATTGGGGAAAATTGCTGGAACTTCTACCAGCTGTGAAACTGGAAAAACTGGTACATTTCAGCTAAACATACAGAACTGAACGAAAATAGTGGCTATGAGTGAACTAGAATTGAACAGCTTTACTCAATAGCAGTCCCTTAATGAAGAATATTAACAGAGAAAAACTGCTGTTGTTTGGCAACTACACTACGAACCAGTCAGCTGGTGGTCACAGGTGGGAAGGAAAGGCTTAAGAATGCCCAAGTGGCATATTCTTCACCTTTCAACTAACTTTGAGGCCAGTGCTTGCTTTTAACTAAAGTTTTAGTTGACACACACAAAGTTAAGAGGGAATTGCCGTTTCAAGTGTTTTGCCCTGTCATAATCCCTTCTCTACTCTGCAGAGCATTCTGGAACACCTCAGCTGTAAAACGGAGCATAAAATCTAATATTAGTGTATTGTAGCACTGTCTTAGCCTGCGGGAATTTTCATAAAATTGTAGTAAGCAAACAGAACAGCCTACAGTGATAATTCTGCAGATCTTGTAAGACTTCCATCTTTTATTTCCCAAATTATTGATACAGGACATTACTTTTATTTTTTTTTTTAAGCAATTTAAGCAGATACTTAAAATTACTTCTACAGCGTCAATATCAATTCAACCAAAGGAATACTTAAAGGCCCATCTGTTTCTTCTTGCCCAGTCTATCTTTTCTTTCATTTTTTTGCTAGCAGCTGAAAACCCAGACACTAATTCTTCTTTTGGAATAGATGTTTCAGCTTGAAAGGATGAATTAGAGAAATTAGGATAGGACTTGTTATGTTGCTAGCAGTGCTAAGTGACAAAAATCAGTGTTTTCTACAAAAAGAGTAAATTCAGGACTTTTCATAAGGCTTGATGTTTAATCAGAGTAACAGTAACAGATAACTTGTAAAAAACAGGAGAACTCATTAATACTAGAGAAAGAAACAGGCTTTCCTTAAGTAAACTGCCATCCTTGGACAGGAATCAATGCACCAAGAATTCCCAATCCTTAGGATTCAAGAACAGAATCAGAGCTTCCACAGCTCAAGTAAAGTTTTGAAATATGAATTTTGGATTTGTTAGCATGTTTTGACTGGGTTCGATTGCCAGAACATAAAGGAATAATATACATACAAGGTATCCTGAAATCAGTTTGGTACAGAATGTACAATATTCAGCACAATCCTCCTGCTTTAGTTATTTATTTTCCCACAAGGGATGGAGGACACCATCAGTAAAAATTACAAACATGCCTCGGCTCTGTCTTTCAGTTAATGCTACTGTTAAACACTGTGTTTTTCCAGTGACTTCTATCCAGTTTGTGTTTAGCTTTGTCAGCTTATTGGGGTTCCAAGTATTCCCCTTCAGAGACTGCAGAATAATCTCTTTAAATATCACTCATTACTAAAACATTCTTCCCCTTGACAATCTGAATAAAATCTTAATTCTTCTATACTGCTCGTAGGTAATATCCATGCATAATCCTAAATATATTTTGACAAAGTTCAGATACTTTTAAATTCTTTAGAACTATATAAAATGTATCATACAATAATAACAACAAGCAATTTAAAAAAGGCACACTTCAGGTCTGAAATCTGTAATTTATTTCCGACACACTTTTGCATATACAGCAATTCCAACACTATTTTTCTGGTAAAGGCTCCTGATTTAGTTATTGTAGTAACCAAAAAGTATTACAATAGGATATTTCATCAGAGGCAAGCAACTGAAACTCATGTGTGGCAAAATACATTCCAATGGTTATCACTGGAAACCATGGTTTGTAAAAAAAAAAAATCAGCACACAAAATGGGAACATTTTTACCATTTCCAATTGCTGCCTTTTATAAATCAATTTCTTTTGAAGAATATTGATGAATTTAAGAGAAGGTTAAAAAACAAGTAAAATATAGCATCATCACTGCCTCCATTTAGGCAGAGATGTAATTTCCTTCCTGCATGTAGACCAGCAAGTGAGATCCCATAGAGAAAGACCATTTCATACATGTTTAAGTGCTTGTCGGGCAACAGCCCTAGCTTTCATATAGCAAGGAACTTCACAAAGTCTGGTGTGCTGCTCAAACAATTCTCCTTACTTAGACAGCAAGAGATTCAAATTTCCAGACTACATATTTGGAATCCATATCAAAACTTCCCTTATCAAAAATCGATATCCATTGATACCTAAGCAGGTAAAGTTGTTCTGTTAGATATTATGGTAACATAGTAAGTTTTTCAGGACATCTTGCCCTTTTTTTTTTAATTAGTATTTAAAAGAAATACTGAAAATATTATAGTTGAGTCGACCCCAAGGAAATAACAATGGATGATTCTATCCTAAGCACATCTTATTTACAGGCTTACTTACATATACCTGACCAGTCAATCAGAAAAGATCACATTAAACAAGAAACTACAAGGTGCTCAAAGTCTCCAACTTAATTTGAATAAATAGAAACTGATAGACAAGTAAACAGCCTCAGGGTCTGCAAGCAGAAAATACTATAAATATGATCATGTATGTACACAATAGGAAACATACAGTGAGAGCTATAGTAATATCACATGCATACTGTTGTTCTTATCACCTAAAATGATGACACTGCATTTCTTATAGAGCTTCTGCATACAAAATAAAGACAAAATAAGATTGCCTTAAATTAGTAAATCTGAAATTATGCATTGAAGAGTGAACCAAACAAAGAAGTGCTAGCTGAGAGGATTATTCAGACATTTGTAATAGGAGCACTGAAAGTAAGACGGTATCAGAGTTGACTCTTTGCCACCCATCTTGACTTTGCCAGCTTAGACACCAACCTCTTGCAAGTACTGCATTCATCATACTACAAAGTTGTTACACAGCCATTCTGGGGAGGGGAGCAGCTCTTGAAAAAATGATGTAAGCAAACACACATCTGGTGATGTCTTGATCTAAACCACTGTTAATATAAGCAAGCATCACGTTGCATTTCTCTTTGATTACATCACGCTTTTGTCCTATTAGATTTTATATTTAGTTTTACACTCCTGAGTTTTTAATCACTCAGCTGTACACTTTGTGAGAAGTCAAACCATGCAATTCCTTAGTTATTCAAATAAAAGTAATCACAAGTTCTTCATTATTTCTTCACATTGAGAAGTCTCAAGTACAGCAATTTATCAGCTGTATTCTGACGTGCTAGCTACAAAGTTAAAATCAAGGTAAGACCATACAGAGAAAGGTTTCTCTTATCGTGCTGCAAGACTGATCTCAGGTAGTCATGCCAATGACTGGAGTCATGAAACAGTCAAAGGATAAGGTTTAAAGAGATGTAAGATTTTTTTACTGCTTAGGTGGAAAGAAATGCATCTTTACTTTGGAAGCATCTAGCTTCCGAGTACATCTACCTTTGGGTAGAGGTATTATTATTGAGCTAGAGCTATTACACCCAGATTGAAAAGCCAGAAGATATAGTATAGTACATTAGATGCTAGATGCACAAAAAACTCACTCCAGCTTTTGGAGGAAAATTACATATTTAAAGCTTTACCAACTAAGCATTTGATATGAAGTCTAACCAGAGGCTCTCTTTATTGAGTTCCATAGGCTTTGAAGCCTTTAGAAGCAAACTTTGGAAGTGGACAGGAATCTTACAGAGTCACAGTTGCCACTGAGAAGTTTAACTGTATTCTGACTTATTGACATGTCTCTATTTCAACCAAGTATGTCTCAATGCAAAGTGTGTGTGTTCCCCCTAGAAACAGAAAACTGGATTTCTAGCATAAGTTAGCCTATTTTGACCACTAAAGAAAAGCAGCACGTACAGAAATTATGAAGTTAGGGGTGATTCATCTGCCTGTTCAGAGACACAAGAAAAATTCATCTCAGTGCTATAAAGCTTTTTGTCTGGTAGCTTCACATCCTTCCCAAAAGTACTTAATTAGTTTTCATTCTTTGACATTTTCTCATTGGAATTAAAATGGTGCTTGGAATAAAATGCTATAAAAATGGCTGAACAAGTTGATGCTAGTTCTATATGAGACCTATACGCCTAATGCCTGTTTGGGATGCTCTTAGAGGATTTCAGGGACACGGGTTTACATACCCCTCAGGCAAAAGGGGGATCAGAGCCTAGGCCTCCCACATTCTGAGTGCTTCCAGCTCTGCAACCACATCTTTCATGAAGAATATAGGCATCTAACTTTGTACTTTCCTGTTGCACTGCAGATCAAAGCAGTTAATTTTAAGGTCGGTACTTGGCTCAAGTTTGCAAGCAGTCCACTTACTCTCGAACCACGCAGGGACTGCAGGTTGTTCAGCGTTATTCTCAATATTTCAAAGTGTGCTCAGATCTATCTGGTTACTAGAGAAGCAGAAAATCTGTTTATGAGAACTAACATTTCGCATTAGGAATGGCTGCCTAATGTGTCCTATACATGCCCATCCTGCAGTTTTGCACAGGAAAACGTCAAGGACAGTTACCTCACATAACACCCCACTTGTTTGCTTCCACTAACCTGGACTCACATTTAAGCTTGTTTTTAGAATACAAGTAGAATCACATTGAACTAGTAGAGAGGGGTGAATTCCATAATCAAAGAAACCTTACTGAAAAGGAAAGGAAATGTGACAGTGATCGCAGCAGAGCTATCTTCAAAACTTGCTAGATTTGGTAATGAGAAGTGTTATGTTTTAGTTGGACGTAGTGAGCTTATTTTCTCAAAACCATAGACTGGGTACATAAAACAGGACTCAGCCAGTAACTCAAACACTTCTTTCTTAAGTATTTCAGAAGGGAAACACACTTTCTTGGCTTTTGTTTTTCCCCAAATGTTTCTTAGAAAAGCTGAGGTCTAACACTCATCTGAAATGACATCATAATGACACTTTTAAAACAGAAACTAAATAATGGCTTGGTTTACTGCAAACCAATTTGAATCCTTAATTAGTGGTTAACAAGTTCAACAAGGATGCTCCATTTGGTACTAAACATTAGATTTTGTCGATACACTACAGAATTGTGCAAACAGTGTGTATACTTTATAGAGAAATCCTATTTTAACTCACTGGGATGACTTTTTATTTTTAATTAAAAGTAACGTAACTACCTTTTGGCCAGAAGTAATGGAAACTATCAAGTGCATCGACACTAAAATGAATGGAGAAGTTTAGTGCTGTTCTAAGTTCAGAAGCCATCCATTCTCTTTAGACAGGGAAATCTTTCCAATTTTCTTTTTATGTCACCAGACTTTGAGAAAGTGAAGTTTAAATTGTATTGCAGAAGAACAATTAGAAAAAAAATACATAATTTACAGGCATCTCCTCATGCCTTTTATTGCCCATTTTCACCATAAATATAAATTTGCTCAGCTATAAAGGTGTCAATTTGCAGTTGATCCAAAGTTGATCAAACATCCCGACAAGTACAAATACACAGTACTGAGTCACACAGTAATGATTTACAGAACTCTTTTCCCCATTTTTCCTGGTTATGTTGTCTTTATTGTGGATAGCTGCATTTCACTAGTAGCTTTAAATATTTAAAGACTGTCTTATTAACATTTATAAGTAACAACCATAGCATCAGTAATAAAAATCAATGCATACGAGAAGTGACTCACTAGTTTGTTGATGGTGCTCTTCTTCACTTCGGAACGGGCTGAATTCATAAGTAGATATTTTGCTTTTCAATAGCAAAGTCAGAACATTGTCCAGCTTCTCGACAGAAGAAAATTTAAAAGCCTGTTTAAAAGAAAAAAGAAAAAGTGCATTTGTTGCATACGTATTTTTAACTTTATCCTCAGAGTGCTGGAGAATCAAATTATTAAAAAAGGTATTATTACCAACTCACTCTTAGTAAGAGCTGCATAGGTTTTGAAAACTACAGAAAAGATGTTCTAATATAGAAGGATCATGATAACATGATCCAATTGAAGAGAAACAGGTATTATAACTGATAAAATTCAGCCATGACTAAAAACTTCTGGAAGAAGGGTAAGGACAGGAAGATTTGTGTTTAACAACTCTTGATTCAGCTATAACAATGCAGTGTAATAATCAGGAACCGTTATGACAGATGTGAGGTGCCAATAAATCCAAGGACTTATTATAGCAGTAACTCAGGACGAGTTTCAAGACTACAGTAGCTCTTTGTTACCCAAAACCTTTACATTAAGATGGTGTGCTTTGCTAGGTAGGGAACAGCTTGAGCTCCATCACCCAAAGCAGAATATTGCTGACAGAATAAAAAGCTGATAGCAACCAGTTTGATTAGCTTCCTACTAAATACATAGTCTTTAGACAAGGGAAATTCTCAGTTACTGCCATGAAATTTTTTTTTTTACTGCCTCTTTCTGAACAGAAGGCCAAGACCTATTCCTATCGACTCTCCAGGTAGCCATAATTACGTGTTTCTTTGCTTGGTGTGACCACAGGAGCATGACTACAGAGATCTGAACAGTAAGGATATTTTACACTGAGTACTACGGTGCTAGTCCAGTCCGTGCCACACTGTGTTAAAGTTTGTCTTCCCATAGCTGAACTGTGAACAGTAAGGATATTTTACACTGAGTACTATGGTGCTAGTCCAGTGTGTGCCACACTGCGTTAAGTTTGCCTTCCCATAGCTGAACTGCGAGATCTGAACAGTAAGGATATTTTACACTGAGTACTACGGTGCTAGTCCAGTCCGTGCCACACTGTGTTAAAGTTTGTCTTCCCATAGCTGAACTGTTTCTGGTCAAGACAATTCTGGGATCACTAACAGGGAATATCTGCAGGCAAACTTAGCATATAAACTTAAAAAGAAACTCTGAGACTGACACGCTGAGCAGAAAAGGACAGAGGACTCTACTGATTAAACGTAAAGTTTAATTCCCAAGGCTGTTAGAAGTGAGTAAGAAAATAAGTGTGATGCAATCAGAAAATGTTGAGTACACAGGCAAGATATAATTTAATGAGTTCTATAGAAATGACCCAGAATTTGAAGACAAGTTTGTGCACATAGGGAGCTACCAGTAATAAAATACGATTGTTTATTTTTCCCATAATTAATACTGGCCCTTCCAGTATTGATTACAACACATAAAACCCATTATATTTAGTAACATGTGACCTATTTCTTTCCATAATTCACCATTTATGTACCACCACATTACACTCTCTGTATTCGTTATTTAGTAATTATGAAAACGTAATTTAGTCCTCAATACTCAAAGCAATAAGCATTACAAAAAGACTCCTAGAAAAAAAATAATCTTTAAGACTTGTTCCAGAATAAAGATCTAACCTAAGTACCAGACTTATAGTTTGAATTGAGAAAGGATACACAAAACCTTCCAGATATCTATCCAAAACCACCTCTATTAACATGAATAACCACATGATATTTAAAAAATATTAAGAGGAATAATATTAAAATTCAGTTAGGAAACCATACTATTCTCTCTTATTCCAAGTAGGTCTTCTTAGATATGGTATCATCACTGGTATTACCTTAATAGAGTTTGTGCTGGTTTTGGCTGGGGTGGAGTTAATTTTCTTTGCAGTAGCTGGTGTGGGGCCATGTTTTGGATTTGTGCTGGAAACAGTGCTGATAACACGGGAATGCTTTAGTTCTGGCTGAGCGGGGCTTACACAGAGTCAAGGCCCTTTCTGCCCCTCACACCACCCCACCAGCGAGTGGGCTGGGGGTGCACAAGAAGCTGGGAGGGGACACAGCTGGGACAGCTGACCCCAACTGACCAAAGGGATATTCCACACCATGTGCCATCAAGCTCAGCATACACAGCTGGGGGAAGAGGGAGGAAAGGTAGGACCTTTGAAGTTATAGCATTTGTCTTCCCAAGTAACCTTTATGCGTGATGGAGCCCTGCTTTCCTGGAGATGCCCATGGGAAGCAGTCAATGAATTCCTTGTTTTGCTTTGCTTATGCACAGCTTTTGCTTTACCTGTTAAACTGTCTTTATCTCAACCCATGAGTTTTATCACTTTTACCCTGCTGACTCTCTCCCTCATCCCACCTGGTGGAGCAATCAGCTGCCTGCTGGGGATAAAGCACAAGAGTTCAACCTAGAGTAGGACAAAAGTAAGCAATAACACAGGAACTAGCTCAGATGAGCGTATACTCAGAAACTGTGCCATGAAGAGAGAGCCTTAAAACCACTGGTATTCACTGAAGCAACTGTATAGCAGAAACTCTACTACATAGAAAATAAACATACAGGTGGGCTTTTAGACAAATTAAATCTGAAGTAACGATGTACTTTAAGAAGGTAGAATGTACATCTCTGCAGGAATCAAATAAATAGATAATGCCTCTGTGTGTATATTGGCGTTTGCACACCGGGTAGACACCCCTACTTTGGGACAACAATAACATTTTTAATTTCCATTCCCATTTGGCTACCCGTTTAGCCCTCTCTGTTCAAAAGAAAATGAACAAAACCCCCAAAAAACCACCCCAACACCACCTGCCTCTTATTATCTGTCCTGAAATGCCCAAGGAGCAATTTCAGACGGAATCCATTTCAGACTGCCTTGTGTATCAAAGCCAAATAAACATTCCATAGTCTCTTTTCAGCAAGCACTCAGGGTAATCTTACCTACAAAGCTCCTCTGCTTTTTAATATGAGCTGAGGCAGGAACCCTTCCTTCTCCCTTTTACTAAAGAACTCAGTAAAACTGTAGAACTGTACAGTCTTACTTTGCACTCAGACAACCAAATTTACATGGGATAAAACAATGTTTCACAATCAGAGATGGAGCAAGCTCTTGAAATGAGAGGAGTACACAACTTCAGGTACTTGCAGCAAAATTTTGAAGGCCATGAAGAGATGCACGGCTTAACCACATTAGGCTAGTCCAGTTTTTACAAGCTGCTGAGAAGAAGTTAGACTGTCTGATCCAACGGAACAAATTAAATTAGAATTAAATTCCACATGCTTTAACAGGCCTGCCTTCCAATGACTAGCCTACCTATTTCTATGACTTTCAAGTCAGGCACAACGCACTTCTTAGAGTTATCAGTTAAATTTGCTTCAAGATTTCCACCTCAAATTTTTTCTCTTACTAAAAATCTGCGGGCACAAGCAATGATTTAACAAGCTGCCTTGTTAACTAAATCATAACGAGTAGCTCTGTTCTGCTACTTTGAAACAAAGATAGAATAGGAAAATCTAGTTTAGTTATTTGTAAAAAAAGAAGTCTATGCTAATGTCTTTTATCTCACATACAGGAGGGCCTGTTTCAGTACTTACACTAAGATAATACCAGAAATATCAATGAAACAGAACTGGCAATAGGACCACTCCGCACTATCCAACTCCACACCAACATAAAGGTCACCTCCCGCAAAAAGGAATTCAGTTTAAAGACTAAATTTTATTCTACTGCCCATTCCTGCTCCAGAACACTCACAGACTCTAAGCATGCTACATTTACATATTTTGATACACCCAGCACAGGAATCTACAGGCCCATGATATCTTCCCAAGAAATCCCACCAATGCTACGTACCTAAAGTTCATGCTGAAGCATCACCGAAGCCAACAGAAGTAGAACTATTATTTAAAAAGTTAAGCACACTGCAAGGGAACACTGAGCCAGTCAGGAGTTTGAGAAAGCCCATATTTTATCTGAATAAAGATTTTAAATGTGACAGAAAAGAAGTAAGACTACCATTTTCTTGGAGGCACGTTCTTCTTTCCAGAAACAGCTCAAACTTAAGCTTGTGAGTTTGCAGGCAATTCTTCCCATGCTCTCTGAAGCACAGCCAGCTGCTCCCTGCTCCA
Organism: Calidris pugnax; assembly: GCF_001431845.1. Taxonomy (NCBI): domain Eukaryota; kingdom Metazoa; phylum Chordata; class Aves; order Charadriiformes; family Scolopacidae; genus Calidris; species Calidris pugnax. Next base: position 2,737,243 of record NW_015090771.1, on the reverse strand, counting down.
CCCTTCAATCTTGGTATTTCTACCTGCCCCAGAGTTCAGCAGCAGCAGCTTGTCCCTAATTAGTACCACCTCCCCAGGTGTAGCCGCTGCCTCCATTCCCTCACCCTCTTTTCAGAGCAACGTGACACACCTGTGAAAAACAGAGAAGCCCCAAGTGCTGACCATCAGACCTGGGCTTCCAAAAACATCCTTGGAAAAGGAAAAAACCAAGCACATATTTTGCTCCTTCTGTGAATGAGATGACCTACATTCTTTAATAACTGCTAACAAAGCCCTGAAAATATGTGCCACCGAAACACAGCATACACAGCCAGTAAATTAACATATTTCTCACTGGCTTTAGCAGTACTAACAAGGTTACATTTACATAAAGATGAACTTCTTCAGTAGTTCTTACATATCAGACACTACTTTATATGCAATTCAATATCTAGATTACTTCTGCCAAAGAGAATGGGCTAAGCTTAAAAATCACTTAGGCATTTCTGACAATTTTAGCCAGTGGTAGAATATAAAGAGATTTCATACTTAGAGGAGAAGAAAGAAACATTTAAAATAACAGCTGCTGATGTGGCTTAGAAGATTGAAATATTAAAAACAAAGGAACTATCTCTGGGGATCAGGTAAAGGCACATACATAATGTCACCACATAAGTCATATAGCTATTTCTTAGAAGTTTTCATAGAAAAGGCTGCAGTTTATTTTCATTCTTCTTTTTCAATATGCACCATAACTGGAACCCTGTTTGATGGCTATGATAAAAACAGCCTTTAAGATGGCAAGTCTCTCAGAATCATGGAAGTATTATTCACCCAAAGTTTGTCATAAAGACTTCCTGAATCTCTCCAGAATTCTAAGTCACTCAAGCTAACATGAACCTAGCAATTTCAGTAATAAGGATATGACCTTAGCTTCAATTTTTTTTTAAACCTAAGAAATCTGCACCAAGAAACCACAACACTAAATAATTGAATCAATAGTTGCATTTGGTAGAAAGTCTGAAAGAAAAATACAGCATGTAAATCCAGCAGAACGCTGAAATGAGAAGTTGATGGAAAGTAAAAAATGAAATATGAAGACGTTTAATTATGAATTATAAATGAATTATAGACCAGGTTCCTGTAAGAACACAAAGTCCCTAAGAGAGTTTCTTTAATGCAGAGTTATATGAAAGTGAGAGAATAAAAAAAAATCATGGCCTTTAGCCAACACTCACCCTCATATATTCTGATAGCAAGTTCATTCGGCATTGTGATTCAGTTAGTATGATCCCAATTCTCCCTATTTTACCATAAGATTTCAGGTTTTTTTCTTTTGAAACTTATGCAAAAAAAGTTGTTTATTTCATTTTTTACTCTATTTATTTCCTTACATTTTCAACATTTATTTGGCTGCTTAAGATTGCTCTGTTTGCTTCTCCAAGTGACAGAGGAGCCAAGGAGAGGTGCTATGCTGGACCAAAAAGGAGGGGAATGTGAAGCTCAAGGGCAGCCTTGGCTGCAGTGACCATAAGATGGGGTGGAGTTCCAGATCCTTAGGATAGTGAGGAGGAAACACAGTAAGCTCATTACTGGACTTCAAGAGAGCAGACCTTGGCCTCTTCAGGGATCTGCTTGGTAGAGTATCATGGATGAAGGCCCTGGAGGGAAGAGGGGCCCAAGAAAGCTGGTTAGCATTCAAGGATCACCTCCTCCAAGCTCAGGTGCAATGCATCCCAGGGAAGAGGAAATCAGGCAAAAAAGCCAGGAGGCTCCTGGAGAAACTCAAACAGAAAAAGGAAGCCTACAGAGGCTGGAAGCAAGGCCAGGTAGCCTGGGAGGAATACAGAGAAACTGCTCAAGCAGCCGATTGAGCAGTTTAGGATTAGGAAAGCTAAAGTCCTAGATAGAGTTAAATCTGGCCAGGGACATCAAGGGCAACAAGAAAAGCTTCTACAGGTACGTCAGTGATAAAAGGAAGACTAGGGAAACTGTGGGGCCCCTTTGGAAGGAAACAGCAGTCCTGGTTACCTGGGGTATGGAGAAAGCCTCAGTCTTCACCAGTAAGTGCTCTAGTGACACCGCCCAGGTTGCAGAAGGCAGGGAGAATGAAGAAGTACCCACTGTAGGAGAAGACCAGGTTCGAGACTATCTAAGGAATCTTCAGGTGCACAAGTCCATGGGACCTAATGAGATTCATCCGTGGGTCCTGAATGATCTAGTCGATGAAGTTACAAAGCCACTATCCATCATATTTGAGAAGTTGGGGCAGTCCAGCGAAGTTCCCATTGACTGGAAAAGGGGAAACATAACCTCCAGTTATGCTGGACCAAAAAGGAGGGGAATGTGAAGCTCAAGGGCAGCCTTGGCTGCAGTGACCATAAGATGGGGTGGAGTTCCAGATCCTTAGGATAGTGAGGAGGAAACACAGTAAGCTCATTACTGGACTTCAAGAGAGCAGACCTTGGCCTCTTCAGGGATCTGCTTGGTAGAGTATCATGGATGAAGGCCCTGGAGGGAAGAGGGGCCCAAGAAAGCTGGTTAGCATTCAAGGATCACCTCCTCCAAGCTCAGGTGCAATGCATCCCAGGGAAGAGGAAATCAGGCAAAAAAGCCAGGAGGCTCCTGGAGAAACTCAAACAGAAAAAGGAAGCCTACAGAGGCTGGAAGCAAGGCCAGGTAGCCTGGGAGGAATACAGAGAAACTGCTCAAGCAGCCGATTGAGCAGTTTAGGATTAGGAAAGCTAAAGTCCTAGATAGAGTTAAATCTGGCCAGGGACATCAAGGGCAACAAGAAAAGCTTCTACAGGTACGTCAGTGATAAAAGGAAGACTAGGGAAACTGTGGGGCCCCTTTGGAAGGAAACAGCAGTCCTGGTTACCTGGGGTATGGAGAAAGCCTCAGTCTTCACCAGTAAGTGCTCTAGTGACACCGCCCAGGTTGCAGAAGGCAGGGAGAATGAAGAAGTACCCACTGTAGGAGAAGACCAGGTTCGAGACTATCTAAGGAATCTTCAGGTGCACAAGTCCATGGGACCTAATGAGATTCATCCGTGGGTCCTGAATGATCTAGTCGATGAAGTTACCAAGCCACTATCCATCATATTTGAGAAGTTGGGGCAGTCCAGCGAAGTTCCCATTGACTGGAAAAGGGGAAACATAACCTCCAGTTTCAAAAAGGGAAAAAAGGAAGACCCAGGGAACTACAGGCCAGTCAGTCTCACCTCTGTGCCCAGCAAGGTCATGGAGCAGATCCTCCTGGAAACTATGCTAAGGCACATGGAAAACAAGGTGATTGATGACAGCCAACACGGCTTCACAAAGGGCAAACTGCCTGCCAAATTTGGTGGCCTTCCACAATGAGGCTATAGCATTGGTGGATAAGGGAAGAGCAACTGATGTTATCTACCTGGACTTGTGCAAAGAATTTGCTGCTGTCCTACACAACATCCTTGTCTATAAACTCGAGAGAGATGGATTTGAGAGATGGATAAGGAAATGATCACACTCAAAAAGTTGCGGTCAATGGCTCGATGTCTGCGTGGTGACCGATGACAAGTGGCGTTCCTTAGGGGTTAGTACTGGGACCAGTGCTATTTAACATCTTCATCAGTAATATGGAAAGTGGGATTAAGTGCACCCTCAGCCAGTTTGTGGTCAACATGTTGGAAAGAACGGATGCCATCCAGACTTCCCTGACAGGCTTGAGAGGTGGGCCCATGCAAACCTCGTGAGGTTCAACAAGGCTTGAGGTTGTTCAGCCTGGAGAACAGAAGGCTCTGGAGAGACTTTATAGCAGCCTTCCAGTACCTTAAAGGGGGCCTACAGGAAAGATGGGGAGGGACTCTTTTATCAGGGAGTGTAGTGATAGGACAAGGGGTAATGGTTTAAAACTGAAAGTGGGTAAATTTAGATTAGGCATAAGGAAGCGATGAAGTTACCAAGCCACTATCCATCATATTTGAGAAGTTGGGGCAGTCCAGCGAAGTTCCCATTGACTGGAAAAGGGGAAACATAACCTCCAGTTTCAAAAAGGGAAAAAAGGAAGACCCAGGGAACTACAGGCCAGTCAGTCTCACCTCTGTGCCCAGCAAGGTCATGGAGCAGATCCTCCTGGAAACTATGCTAAGGCACATGGAAAACAAGGTGATTGATGACAGCCAACACGGCTTCACAAAGGGCAAACTGCCTGCCAAATTTGGTGGCCTTCCACAATGAGGCTATAGCATTGGTGGATAAGGGAAGAGCAACTGATGTTATCTACCTGGACTTGTGCAAAGAATTTGCTGCTGTCCTACACAACATCCTTGTCTATAAACTCGAGAGAGATGGATTTGAGAGATGGATAAGGAAATGATCACACTCAAAAAGTTGCGGTCAATGGCTCGATGTCTGCGTGGTGACCGATGACAAGTGGCGTTCCTTAGGGGTTAGTACTGGGACCAGTGCTATTTAACATCTTCATCAGTAATATGGAAAGTGGGATTAAGTGCACCCTCAGCCAGTTTGTGGTCAACATGTTGGAAAGAACGGATGCCATCCAGACTTCCCTGACAGGCTTGAGAGGTGGGCCCATGCAAACCTCGTGAGGTTCAACAAGGCTTGAGGTTGTTCAGCCTGGAGAACAGAAGGCTCTGGAGAGACTTTATAGCAGCCTTCCAGTACCTTAAAGGGGGCCTACAGGAAAGATGGGGAGGGACTCTTTTATCAGGGAGTGTAGTGATAGGACAAGGGGTAATGGTTTAAAACTGAAAGTGGGTAAATTTAGATTAGGCATAAGGAAGCAATTTTTCACTGTGAGGATGGTGACACAGGCTGCCTAGAGAAGTTGTGGTTGCGCCATCCCTGGAAGTGTTCAAGGTGGGGGTGGAATGACATGATCTTTAAGCTCCCTTCCAACTGTAACCATTCTATGATACTAAAATGCCTTGCTAATGTTGGTAAATGCTTTTTAAATTCAGACAAATTTGGAACACAGAAAATTAAAATCCATCGGATGTGGCAAAGAGTTTCACCCAAAAAGATGTTTCGTAAAAATCTTAGAATACATTTAATCTAAAAAGAGGAATTCATAAGTGCAGCAGCACCACACTTTACTGGTCTCCCTCTAAGATATATGAACTGACCTCACCATCACTAAAGACACGCATAGCTGTAAGCCCATATGTTGGGTTTTGTTTATGTTTGGCCTCATTGTGGCACAAAATAGAGAAGAGGACAATAACCTCAAAGATGATACCATCTCAAAGTAGCTGGAAGGGCTGGCAACACAATACATAATACAATGAAAGCATTTTACCAAAGCATTGTGTCTTTGGTATGCGTTACTGTAGCAATTTGCTTTCATCACAGAATTTTAATTAGGAGACACTTCTCAGATTGCAAGCATTTGTGAAAATCTTGAACTTTTCTTTGAACCAGAGAGTGATATTGCTTTGATCAATAATTGCTGTAAGCTTTTCTATTTTATTTTAATTTTGTTTTCCATTGTGTTTGATTGTTACTTTGCATAGATAAACCACTGTTGCCCCAGGATACTTTTGCAAAGAAGCTGATAGTCTCAAAGGTTTTAATTATCCTGGTTAAATAAAAGTTATTACTACTCCTGCTACTTGATGGGAATTCTAATTAGTATCAAGTCTATTTTGCTTTTCCTTGTATGAACATATTTTTAAATATTAAGTTAAATGATGTTCTGTAAATTGCATCTTTACGATGTATCTTATTGCCATTAAGTCAGTTTTACATGAGAGTTTACAGTATTTTAAAAGTTTGTGGAACTAGTTTAACTACCTAGTTAGTTAGTGTACCTCACTCGGTGACCCAGAAGATACCATTAAGTATGATGACAAATCTTCCAACACGTATATCCACTTACAAAAGAATTACCATTAGTATACTTTCCCACAGAGCAGCCATAATACTGTGTGGATTGCAAGACTTACCTGATTATAAAAGTTTTCTCGGCGTTAATTTTTCAATTGACAAAACAATAAAATTAAGAGCAGACAAACAGCATCTCCTCATTTCAACCCTTGCTTATTATCCCAATGAATGAAGGTGAGGAAATTGTTAAACATACTTGATAGTCATAATGTTACAGCTGTACGGTGTGCACTACTGCTCTGCACAGAATTGTTTTTTCATTTGAATGTAATTTGAATTGCATGTGTCTTACTAAATGTTACTCATGGTTAAATGAAGGGTCAGACTCCTGAATAACACAAATAATTCTCCAGTGGAAATACCAGGTGTGTTGCAGGTATCCAGGTTACTTTGTTAATTATCATTTTTAAAATCATTATGACACACTTCTTATGCATAAAATTTCAATGAAACCTGTCAGAAGCTTACTTCTATGTCCTTCAAAATACAGGCTAAAGAATGATGGATATTATAAGGATTTTATTTTTCTTGTGCAACAGCATGTTGTCTTAGAACAGAAGAAGTGACTTGTACTTGGAAAGAATCTACTCCCATCCTTAATAGAACACTAATAATGCAATACATCATTTTTTATTAATCCTTTCATTATGAGTGTAATGCCTTAGGTGGTAGATAAGGTAGATTTGTCACAGGAAAATGAGACTGTCTGCACTGGAAACACAGACTATTATTTTTGTTCTGGCTTTGCAATTACAATATAGACATAATGACAAGTCTGCTTGGGCTACCCACCATTCAACAAATGATACTTGAGATTCCGTCCTTTCTTAATAGATGCTTTCTTTTCTTATTATTTGGTATGTGCCATTGGTAAAGGACATGCTGCAGAGCACTGCAGCCTGCTGTGCTGATTTGAAACCCAGCTCAAAACCTGAATTCTTCTAAATATATGCAAAGAATCTGCATGGCAACCAGCAAACAACATGAATGATAATTCAGCAGCTGTAAATGGACTCTATACGAATAGCAACCTACTGGCTTCCATAGAAGCTATGCCAGAAAAATCCCGTTTGCTGAATAATGAAAAATAATCCTCCAAATACAATGTGATTTAGGATTACTTGCTTCTGTTGGTTTTAAAAAATACTAAAAAGAACACTTTCAATGGAGAGGGACATCGCTACTGTTTGTTATTATTTTCATCCTCTATAATTCAGGATGTTGTTCATTGGGCATATACAGCACAAAGGATGTTTATATCACTCTCCTAACAACAACAACAACAACAAAAACAAATAAAAAAGAGACAGTTTGTTTTCACTTGCCTGACTCGCTTACAACTAGACATCTCAAACACAGGCCTCTCTAATCCTGAGCCTATTATTGAGCCATTACTCATTACTGTGCAATCAAAAGAAGTCTTTACAGCACAGTGTATTACCTCTTAGGTCACATTGGCACTTACATTTATTTTTTTTTTTAATTAAAAATGCAGAATTCAACTTACCTGACAAGTGAAAGATATTGGGTCAGCCACTTTCTTAAAAATGTGCTCAATCTCCTCCAGTGCAGTATAGTACTCAATCTGTGCTGTGGTCTTAATGACTCCCCCACAGTAGACATTTACATATACAGGGCCAGCAGGAAAATCTTATAAAACACAAATCAGAACAGTAGCTGAAAATATTTTACAATCCCAAAGCAGAGGTTTCAGGGAGTGAGTAAAAGAAAAGGAAAATATCACAGAAAATGAACTACATTTCCATTTCACAGATGATTCAGTGTAGTCAGTTTTTTATTCAGGTCTTTCAGTCTAACATTAAAAAGCTGACAAAAGAAAATACATTATCTGTAAATCTGTATAAAACAAAGCTATTGTATTGCTTCACATTAGAAAGGAGATGAAAACAGTACACTTCAAATTTCCAACTTCCCTTTGATAGACTGATGACCTATAATCAGCTCCCTTATGCCTACAAATTAAGGAAAAGGTCATTTATTACAAATAGTGGAATTGCTATTCATCTTTTGAAACATTTTTCTTAATTGCAGGCAAGGTTCTCAAAATTGGATTTGAACTAGGCTGCAGAAATTGCAGTATAATTACTTCCATTCCAGTTGTTTACCTAGTAAAAGCAAAGGAAAGAGGCATTTGTGCAGTCTGTTACTTAAGTATGACTTGCTCTGTGTATGCAGCATGAGCCCTCTTTGTGAGCACATTTCATAATTCATTAGTATTCATTGTGCCAGGCATCCTGCTGTACCGTACCAGCACTAGCACCGTTTTCTTAAAATTCTAAGTCTCCCCACAAAAGAACGATAAAAATGGGCAACCCTGAAAATGGAGAGGAGAAATAGGGCCAGAAGAAAAAAAAAAAAATTTAAAAAAGGGTACTCCGAAACTTTCAACTTTTCCTGATTTTGAAACAGAGAAAAAAGCCTACAGAGAGAAGCATTAAATGCAAATGACATAAGAAACAAAATTAAACTTGTGCTGCAGCGCTCTACCAATTTTTTCATAATATTTCATTTACTGTTCATATTTTATTTCTTCATTCACTATAGAAACATTCCTGTGATAAACAATGTTTTCACAGAATAATTCTGGAAGAATCTTTTAAGATGTGTGAATGAGGATTTGAGATTTCCCTCTCTGAAATCCTGTTACAGACAGAAGTTTCCTGTTGGTCGTGTACTTCCCAACCAGGTCTCTAAAACCAAACTCTCTGCACCATCACATTAATAAAGAACTTTAAGGCCATATGGGGCGATTGTCTCAGGACAGTGTTCAGAATGACAACCAGGACACAGAATTACCCAAACGTAGCTCCAAGAAGCCACCGTTGAAAATTGTAGCCTATATATTCTTCCTATCTAATTTTGTATTGCAATGGGTTTAGAATAAAATTTTATATAAGTTCCTTTTGGAATTCACAGCATGCAGTGGAAGAGCAAGCTACACTCTGAATATTTAAGTGAAAATTTTCTTAATTTTTAACTCACATCAAGTGAGTGGGGATAGGTGCCACCCTTAAATCTGCACAGATCTCCTAAGAGAAACTGTTGTTAACTAGCTGAAGCTCTTGGCTACTATTTATGGACAGACCAGTTGAAAAAAAATCATTAGAAACCAGCAGAGCTTAGTGAGACAGAAATGGCATGGACATGAACTGAGAAAAAAAATTATTTCCTGTATCAGTAAGAATTATAGAGAGCAATATAACTAAATTTGCTGCATTAAATATAAAATTAAACATTTTAGTAATAGAGTAATAAGAAAAGAATATTAGCTTTGCATTTTATGGCAGTGATTTTGAAGAATGTTAATCTGTGACTAATCAATGACATTTTAAGACTGCCACCTGCCATCTAACCACACAAAAACAATCTAAGAGAACCTAGTTTCCCATAAATCAGGAGGCCTTGCTTCTCTGCATTATTAATAAATGTTCTGTGTGCAAAACCCATGTACAGGAAACACCTACAAAAAATAGTGAGAAGTGAAACTACTTATCAGAAAAAGTGAAGGGATTCCATTTTTTTTCTGTTTACTTAAAGGTAAAGAATGATTTTCTTACCTAAGGCTTTCATGTACTTGACCTTGTTATTCCAGGAGGCTGGCTGTGTCCTAATTCGTTGATTATCTGCTATGAATTCAATTTCTACTGTTTCATCATCTATTTCATCTTTCAACAAAATGAATATTTCACCAGGGTTCTATAAAATGAAAATATGTTCCCATTAGTCCTTTGGAAAATTATACTGAACGTATAAAATGCAAATGAAAACCTAAGTTGGAAGGAAAGTTCCTTTACCAACGGCTTCATACAAAAAAAAAATATCATAATACCAAAACATGATGCTATCTCAGTATTATCCTTTAGTGTTTTACTGATGTGAATGACTCAATTAATGTAGTATTTTAAATTCAGCTTAGCTAACAATATTTTAAAACAGTATTTTAAATGCATAAGTAGGTGAATTATTACACTAAGACCATTCTACTTTATAGTCTAGAAGAATGACATTTTGCCTAATAAGAACCACCTAAAATACTTTAAGGTTCACTTAAACTCTTACAGTGAACTGACAGTAACGTAAGCCAGAAGCAGCAGGTAATAGGAGACAATACCCCTCTACTGCCTTCTGAACCAGAGGGAATGTTACTCCCTTAGAACTGTACTGGTCTCAACAAGGAAACAATGTGTGTAAATCATCTTTGAAAGACAGCAAGCAAAATATATGACATTCCATGTACACTGCAACCTCCATATCTGACCGTGGCCACTTACTTATAGAAAGGAATGCAGTGCTGGATATTGTACTTTATATTTTCACATATTTTCTCACAGCAACTCTGCTTAAAACCAATACATATGAACATTTTTGTCCATCAGATATACGTGCATGTATAAATACTTCCGATTAATTTAGAATCAGACAAGGTATACTCTCATATAAGCCCTTGTGTAACCCATTTAGTATGGGCACATATGCACGTACCCATATACCCATCACGGATTCTTGCTAAGAGACATGCCATCTCTCTCACAAAGTGCCTGACTACATGCTCCCTCTAAACTACAGAGTCCCCATAACAGTAATATCTCTACCCAGACTGCCAAATAATTCTAACAGAGATAAAATTCCTCAGAGGCTGTCTCAAAACTACTCTATTTGCAAATCCTTTGGCTGCAGCGTGGATGTGACACAAAGGCAAAATAAATCCCGTTGCAGTCTTCACGGACTCTCATTTTGGCCCCTTATCTGCCATTTGTTTTCAAAACTGTTATAGTGTGAATAAGACTGCAGCAGGAAGAGAAGAACATTGACTGTTATCCCAAAGATTTTAGCATCCAAAAACCTTACCTCACATGATATTCTTCCTGGAAGCACCAATATCGACTGCTCGTTAGTTTCTACCGTTTCAGAAAGTAACTCTGTTTTCAAACTGAGGTCTGTTTTTTCTGATGCTGTCCTGACATCTGGCAAGTTAACGTCAGAGCTAGTCTGGTGATCTGGAATAAATAATGTGGAATAAGGACATTGTTAATAATCCCAGATCAACAAAACATGGTAATGATGTGGTTTCCAACATATTAGAGACTCATCCATTTGGAGTCACATTAACATCACTGCATGGAAGTCTGGCAAAGTTCCTTTCATTTAAACATGGTGAGGTTTCCCCCTGTGATAAAGAGCTTGCCTCTGAAGTTCTGATCCTGCAGTCTTTGTAAGAACTAACCTTGCCCACATGCTTCCTCTTACTCAAGTCAAAAGGGACATGGCCTTTATACCAAAGTCCCTGTGACCAATGAGGTCACAGAGATCAGCCAGTTTTGTAGTCTCAGAAGAAAAAAATCTCATAGGTTGGAATAAACTGGGATTTTTAGCACCCTTGCTTTGCCTATATGTAAACAAGGACACACTACACATTTGCAACATCAGCCCACCTGTCCACAGGGAGGATTTATGTGAGGGCAGTGATACCTGTGACCAGGTAACTATGACAGTAGAGAAAGATTCCATAGTCTTTGCCCTCCTTCATGGACAAAACAATGAACTGAAGGCTTTTTTTTTTTTTTTTTAATGTGTGGGATATTGTAAATTTGGAAATGCTACGCCAGTCACACAGAGAACTTGTAACCAGTTTCTTTTCTGTTTTGCTGTACCAGTAAAGGCTCAAGAGCCATAGTGAATCCTTCACCAAATGGCAGAATTTTAATGAGGAAATACAGAAGAACTGACAACCGCACCCCGCAGAGCTCTGACTAAGCCTATTCTTCACACCTGCTACTTCTCAGCTGTATCATTACTACTCCTTTCCAGACACTCTATTACACTGTACAAAACGCTGTTGCCACCCATCTCAAAGGACTGCGGCAGCTCTTCATCACGCTGGATTACCCGGCATATTGCAGTCACCTCGTTAGATTAATGGTATCATTCCAAGCAGCTCAGAGTTAAAAAATCTTGACTGGCTGGTGAGAAAAATATCCTGAGAGACATCAACAGTATCTTGTATTACTGTAAATTATGGAACACTCACAGTCAATTACATTCAAGGACACAAATAACTTTTCAGGCACATCTTTTCCTCTTAAATGGATGCAGAATATTAATATAAATTAGTGATGGGCAGAATACAGAACAGTAGCAATTTGGCTTTGCGCAAACAAGTACCACAGCCACTTGGAGTTTCTTTTCAAAAGTGCCCAAGTCACTGAGGTACACAAACAACACAGAGCTCCTAAGTGGCACAAATTCTTTCCATGCAGCATCGGTTTTGGTAATTTACAATTAGCTTTCCCCACTTCTTGCTTGCCTTTATTTCCCCCACATGAACCAGTTTGATACAGAATGTTCTCTTTTCTTACCAGCCTTGTGTTGCTTAAGAAGGCATAGTTTTTAATGAACTTCTCTAATAAATGTGCCTGCTAAGTGAAGTTATGCCAGGGAACGTAGTACAGAAGCTTGAGTATGCTATGTCTGACGTAGTTTTCTTTTTTAACCCCAGAGATGTGCTTTGATTGTTGGAGAGATCCCAGAAAAAAGGTTTAAAAAAGTAAAAAAAAAAGTATTATTTATCCATGTTTCATTGAGGAAGCTAAAGGTTCTTTGAACATCTAAGGTGGGTGTGTTCAGTGTTCATCAGCAGCTAGTAAAACCACCCCAGCCTACTCCTGCTTACATTCTCATGCTTTTAAGGTAAACTAATTTTGAATTCAAGCTGTGAATTGAGTGTAGATTGGTAAAATTACACTGAACCTACGTGCAGGCATACTTTACTGAATTGAAGTAGTTTTAATTCCATTTGCTGTAATTTATTTTGGAAGTTAAATAGGCTACACTGAACAAAGGCTATTTTGATTCTGAATGAGAATCCACCCACAGTTCAATGCAGTTTAACTAAGCCAGCTCAAAATGTAAGTACATTAATTTACCTGATTACCACTATGAAGACTAGACTTTATTTAGCATCACCCTTCAGGAAAAGGAAGGCCTGAACCCTTGCTGAGAAAAGCAGTTAGGATACTGTATGCCCACACCATGTACTTTGGGAATATTATGTGTTCATATTTTAAGTCACTCATAAATCTTACACTTAAGCACACAGAATTTACTTCAGAAGACAACTCATCTGAGGTGCACACTTCAGAGATTTTTTCTGCCACTTTAGGTGAAGGAGTCTAGCAAAGATAAGAAACATTTCATTATCAGATTGACAAAATGGAAGGACTGAATAACAAATCCGATAGGCACAGGATTCTCAGATGTCAGCTTTCTGTCAGCGATCATTCTTCAAGGATTGTGTGGATACATTCCAATCTATGTGAAGTTCATGACAACTTTATTTCTACAGTCCACACGCCGCTTATCTAAGATGACAGTAGTGACTTCCACTTTTTAATGTCCACAGTAATTCATCCACTGAGAAGGTCAATGCTAGCGTTAACAAGTTGGTTTCAATTGGAATAATGTTTTCCTCCCACATTAATTGCATTTTAATATTTTTATTATGCCTGGTGACATATGACTACAATATCAGGACTTCTACCCAGTCAGTATGGGGACTGCACAGCCCTAGAGTTTAGACAAATTATTAATAAATGTGGCTCCTACATCAAAGACTCGGATATTTAAGAGAATGAGGGATTCATTTGCTGACTGTGAAAGCAGTTAGCAATTTCTTAGCTAAAAACCATCAAGCAAGACCTCTTTCGCTAAGCATCAGGCCCACCTGACAATCAATGAGAACCATGTACAGCAGTCCAAGAATAACAGGATCTGTATTATGACCAAACTCCAGAGACACCAAATCCAGCACTCAGACTCCTACCAGCAGCAGCACACTATCTGTCCTAAAACGTGCAACATGAAACAACCACATGAAGTGTAATTTGGATTTGGTGAACAAGAAATCCACCAGAGATTAAGCAAGCCTGGGCTTGGCATTAGCTAAAACAATGTAGTTCATAAGGGTTTAAAACTACAGTAATGAGATTCTAGTAACACAAATAAAGCAATGTATAGACAATATTTGTTTAATGCGGGCAGAAAGTGTTGCCTGATATAAAGGTCTTTTGAACATCTTCACTGTGAACCCTCTTTACAGTCTCGCTTTTAACCCAAAAGCAATGGCTAGGGAGCTCCCCCAGTTGCTAAGGCTTTCAGAACAATTATCATTTAACAAGAATTTATAACTGTAGGTGAAGATTAGCTTAAAAGAAACATAAAAGAACTTCATTATAATGCTGGAATATCTAAGAGAGAGGATTTATTAAGGGGTATTTGTTGGTTGGTGAAGGTGTTCTTTTAACATTCTATATAATGCTGACCTATCTGTGAGGTTCTTAAAATGTAGCAGTAACGATTAAAATAATGGATGAATAAAACCAGACCCTTTCTTGTAGGATAGAAGTATAAGAAACTATTAACTATATCTAATGATGCTTAGACAGCACTGTGAGCTAGAAGCTAAAAAGAAAGTAAATCTATGATAATCTTCCCTTGAGTATTCAGGGCAGTCCTACTGGGAATTATCATCTATTATACAGGGTAATGCACCATTTCCATCAAGTTACTTTTGTTGGCTTACTTTTGACAAATATCTACTGCTGATGGTCACATTGAAAGGACTGATTTTAAATTTAAGTTGGTATTTAAATAATAAAATATTGCACACGTTTACTGTAACAGTTATTCACTTAATTGGACACAGTGCTGATTTCCATTTTCCTTCAATATTCTTTCTTAATTCATGTAACTTCAATACATCAGTCGGGTATATTTTACACAAAACCTTTTGGAATGCATTATTGCTTTCAATTTAACATTTTAAACTGAATTCATGAAATGACTTTGAAATTGCATTCCTTCACATACACTGAGAAGTTTTAATGAAGTCTCACTAGTCTCTTGTGAATTCAACAGTTAATGCCTCACCATGGCTTCTGAACAACTTTCAGGCCACATCCAACCTCCTCCTCCCGCCCCCAAATTCTAACTCATCAAATACACTCAGTAGCTATCCCTATTGCGGTCTACATGAGGATTATAAATTGTCTCTGGCTTTGATTACTTGGTATTTGCTACATGTTTTGAGTCAACAATGTATGTGACAGATTTGGGGTATTAAAAATAGCAGAAAACATAAACTGATGAAAGATTTATGTGTTTTCTAAGGCTGTCCATGGAATAAATCTCACAGCCCAAATTTAGTCGGTTTTACAAAAGGAAAATGCCTGTTAGGTTTACAAATTTCAGTTCTTCCTCAAGTCTTACTAAAGCAATGCTAGCTGAAGAACCAAAACTGCATTATAAAAAACATCCTCATTTATCCCTAGATCACACAACATATAAGAGGATGAGAAATATGGGCAAATCAGGTTAGGCAGATGACAAGGAATGGAAAGGTAATTAAGTACATGTTACCAACTTGCCACATGAAATAAAAAGACATGCTATTCCAATGTCAAAGACTAAAATAAAGAGGATTACAGAGGATTTCAGGGCAGGAATCATCCTGTGCAATATGATAGGACCACCTCTCAGCACAATGTGAGGTAAAGGCAGAGGTTCCGTGTCAGAACCACTGGATTCTGTGAGGTATAACTGAAAAGGTGCTCATATACAAATGACTTCCTTGCAATTCAAAAGCTTAAAGTCAAACATATGTGAGTGCTCTGCAGAAATGTGAATCGAAGTACAGCCGCACAGAAAAAAACAAGGTAACCTTCTTTAACGTTGTGAATCGAAGTACAGCCGCACAGAAAAAACCAAGGTAACCTTCTTTAACATGGAAAAAAAAAAAAAATAAGGAAAAAACACTTATGCACATCATACTCTTCCGGGAATCTACAGTAAGTTTATCATAGACATTTATGAACGTTAATCCTCTTAAAGTATGGGTATTTGTAAATGCTGTATGAATTCAGCAGAGAGTGCAGCAGAGTGGGATTGAAAGGCAGCCTCTAACTGCATAAATTGCTCTATAAATGACCTGAGGAAGGCAGCGAGGAACACGGAGGCAGAAAATATCCACTACACTCGGCTTCATTCAATGAGCCTGTTTTACTCAGCATGAACATGGGATCTATTCGTTTTTACCATAAGCCCTTTCTAAGATGCAATTTCAAAGCAAATCCTCTTTTCTGCTTTGCTGAAAAGTTTTCTTTTACTGATGGTGACAGAAGACCTAGGAATGGCAAGGTTTCTAAAAACTGCAGAAAATTATTAAATACATACTCAAACATATAAATATCTGACTTAAATCTTAATTTCTTTCATTTGTTTTCTATCATTTATAAAATCCAGACCAAGGTAAACATATTCAGTATTGAACAAGCTTTAAATAATGTTTCTCTCTATGCTGAACCATCTATCCTTTGCAAATGCATTGACAGTTATCTTTGTTTTTCTCAAAAGCATTCTCAGTCCCAGTTTCTCCTGCATGGTTGAGTTCTTCTGTCAAAAACAGTACCTTTCCGTGAGTTGGCCTATTTTTCCCATGTCTCCAAAATGTTTCTATTACTTTATTTATGGTGAACAATTTTTCCTGCAAATAAGCATCAAACTGACAGTTTCTTTAAAAGATATGAAGAACAGTTTTTCCTTTTCTGAATATTTGAAGGCGGTATTTATGTCATCTTAGCAACCGATGGTGCTGTAATTTTCATACATGTCTATTTCTCTCCCATAACACAGCAATCCCTGGACCCCCCTTTCCCATCTATTGTTTTATGCATTACTATATATGCGTAGGCAAAGACTGATTTGATTGTGAAGGCGTATACCTACCTCTTCTTGTGTTATCAGGTGTGTTTTTGTACACAACAATTGACCACTCAGATGTAATTGTAGCCTAATGGAGTCATATAAAAGTCTTATTATGTATAGCCATGTTCGATCTGATAGTAAACCCAAGAAATTCCCCCTTCAAATAACCCCAGAACAGCAAAAAAAAAAAAAAAAGCAATATACCAATTTATCAATAATCTCTAAAAAATAATTTGCATGACACTGTACGTGTTTCTTTATATATATACTTTCATAGGACTTTAACTGTATATTCAATCTAAGGCTAAGAAAAACTAACCAGTTCCTAACTGGTCTATGGCTTAGAAGAAAGATTTGACCTTAACTGAGCAATCAGTGCTTTGGTTCGGGTGCATACATTTAGATCAGAGGCTTTTTGGGACTAAGTTTCTCTTTTACTATATATCAATTTATGTTATCACTGCAATCAAACCCATGATTTTCAGCTACAGCAGGAGCACTAATAAAATGACCACTCTCTTGAGCTCTAGACAGTAACTATCCCAAAGACTTTCTAAACTATTAGGCACACTGATTAGTTTGGAAATAATAACTCCCTGCCCAAGGTCATTTAGGTGCTGAGCAGAACTGTTGATGGAGCTCTAGTTTGTTATTTCCAGCTTCTACATTCTGCATGCTTTCACCCTGCCTCTTCTCCAGGGAAAGGCAAACTGAAGTCCGGCCCTCTGTGTGCAACAGCAGCTCTCCGTTCTTAAAGCCTAATGTTTTATTAAAGAGTCCATCTCTCCACTTCAGAGTTACTGGTGTTCTACCACAGTAAGAACATTTTGGCATTTTTTTTCCATTTCTCTGTGGTATCAGCAATATATATCTCACCTTTGTTTCAGTGAAGGATTATACAGCACCAAACATTGCCCAAAATCTGAGGCGTGCTGTTACGAGAGCAGAGACAGGTTATCCTCCTGCTGCTGACTCAAATTTACCACTGAAGACAAAAGGCCTTACAGCAGGTTGTGAGCAGACCTCCAAAACTTGTTTGCCTGATAAAATGGTCCTGCAACTTCCACATTATTCCAAAGGGGCTAGCTGCAGCTGCCTAGTGGCTCTATTGTCTCTAAACTCCAATTCAAGCCTCTTATAACTGGCCTGGCACAAATTGCACACTGCGCTTGGACAGAGAAGTGGCACGTGGCCACATTCTGAATTACAGAGATACAAAAGAACACAGCTAGAGGGGAGCATTTTAGAATCAAGTCATACTTCAGGGAAGCACACCTGGCAGGCAGGCCAAAAGCTCAGATTTCAGGCCAAATAAGGGTTTACGTTTTTACAGATGCCACCCTCAAGGAACTACAAGTGTGCAGCCAAATCTTCCTCTCCTGACCAAGTCTGACGCTATTCTCTTAATGAAGCATATTCTTTACAGTCAGCAAAGTTCAAAAAATCACATAGCTGGAAGGTCATTAAATTTAAATAATTGAAAAGTCCTTTAGGCAACTGCATTGGGAGAGGCAGGGGGAGAGGTGCTGGTTGCTGGCATTCTCAGCCTTCGTCCTACTGAAAGTACAGGAAACATATCATTAATAGCATCCAAATGTTTACTTACACAAGACAATATTCTCCACTTTACAGCATCCCTAAAATCAATCTGGTGACAGAAGCTAGCTCGGACTGCAGCAGCTCATTTACCAAATAGCCTGTCTTAGTCTTGAGTGTGACAGCAGAGCTCCAATACCTGCACAGGGCTCTTATCGACGCCTGGACGAAATTCATGATGCTGTTCTTGATCTGTACAGTTCTAAATTACACGGGACTTCTCTATCTAAGGGACCACATGTCTCCCCATGCCATGCTGCCACAGCTGCTGTCAGCAGAAAGGCTCACGCCAGACACATTTGGTATTAAAGAAAGGGAAAAAAAAAAAGTGAGTTGTCAGCAAGACTGACTCACCAGGGGACAGGCTGCTTTGCAATTTACTCCCACTTTAGGTTTGAAATAGCTAAAATCTACTGACCCTTAAAGCGGGCTAAAAGGTACACTGCCTTCTCAGGAACACAATCAACAGTGATATATTTAGACACATCTGCAAACCATGCTTGCTTTCTAATTCCCCATTATTTTCCTTTTGTTAGCATTATGAATATGAAAGTAATCTGAGGTCTTTATCTTTTAAGACACTGTCCTTTAATCCAACACCTAGACCCCAAAATAGGCACATTTTACTAAAACAGGATTTCAGATAGCATTATAAGTAAAGAATAGCAGAGCAGAGGTATTCTGATAGCTCTTTTTTATCTCCAGAAGGTATGCCACCTATTTTGTTACAAAGTGCTGGCCTTTCTTCAGGTTAGTTTGGTAAAGGATACAGGTAAAAGTATGCACAAGTATGTTAGTTTGACAAGACCTCTGAGCAGGACCAAAAGATGTCTGCTCTTAATAGGCTATTGTACTTTAAAATCATCTTTTTGTGCTCCGCTTGCCCGTTTCTGGTTCACTTTATTAGTGCTAGGATACAAGTCTTAACAAAAAAATGTTAAAAAGACAAACTGTTTCACAGAAGGGGAGCAGCCTTTTCTGAAGCTCCGTATCACCTCATGGGTATTTAAATCTGAGGTTAGCTCTGTTTTGTAGGTAAAATAATGAGTGCTGATTCCACAATAAGGCATTCCCATTTTATCTGCGTTGTTACAAGACTGTATACGCAGATCCAAGTAAGAGTGCTTCACTTTCTCAACTTCAGTACAAATTCTAAATAATGTTTTTTTTTGGAGCAGAAAATTTCCCGAGGACCTACAAGGGAGCTTCTCAAAATACAACTTTCTAGTAGTAAAAATAAGTCTGCTTTTCTTATATAGAAACCAGAAAGAAAGTAAATACATAACGACATTTGCGAGTGGCTAAAAGAGCTGACTTGTTCAGTTATCACCTAGAGGAATAAGTCCTCATAAATTCCTATCATGGTGATGAGCATTCCACAACTGGATCTTTTCCATCCCTCCCCAGCAAATCAATTGTTTTCACATCTGCCTGTAGCTTACATTTCCCCAAAGGATCTCAGTGATCATATTGTTTTCCATTTTCCAATGTACTCTCGACCTTTTCCCTCAAGGCCTTGCACAATTCACTTCAGTCAATCACTTCTTATTGATTGTTAGCACTTTCTCACTCCCCATCTATCTTTGCTTTATTGGATATAGTTTGTTTTATTTTGGGTTTTTTTTCTATGTCTTGTCACATACTTGCTGCTCTTTCCACCATTGTTGCTTTAGATTTCTCATTTAGCTTTACACTTCTGATGTGTTCAACTTTCATTCCAGTTCAAGTCTAAATTCCATCTTCTCTCAGCTTATCCTCTCTTTTGTATTATACGTGTACACTCAAACCAAACTTCAGCTTTCAGCGTGCCAGCTTCCACTTAAAACCTTACATAAAATGCTGTTCTTCTGTGAATTTATAGCATTCTAGCAAAAATCCTTTCTTGGTTTATAATTTCTCCTGACACCTGTTTTGTGTATATATACAATTTAGCACTGCATACACTTCCTTCTTATTAAGGAGAAGCAAAGAGAAGAGAGAGTCCCTGGAAACATTTTTTCACAATCTATCCAAAGTCAAATCCTGTCTGGTTACCTGAAGATTCACCTACTTTCTGCAGGGCCCAAACACTGGTTCACCTGCAGCTGCCATTTTACCTTTCTTGGTTTCATAAAGACTGACGTACTGAATCTTTGGAACTGCAATCATTTCACCTCTTGGAGTACTCTTCCCTCCCAAGTTTTGCGGTGATACCAGAAAACTGCTCTCTGTTGCACCACCACAGAAGAAATGCTGACCACTTATTTCCTCATACTCATTCAGGAGTCAGTCTTAACCTCATGTACAGGATACATTTATTGGGAATCCCCCTTTCCTAGCTGTCCCTTTCACTCACAGTGTTTGAGAATCTCTTTGATCCTCTGAGCAACAACTAGACATCATTAACCAGCAGAAACTACACACAATTAGCTCTATCAAGAGGACTGCCAAAAGATGACTGAGAACTGTAGTCCCGGCAAGTTTAGCAAAGATTTCAAGTGAATTTTTTGCTCTTAATGCAAGACATTCTTGGCTGGAAAATCCTCAGTTCACTTTATTACAACATCAGCCATTCAGCAGACGGGAAACTTTGACTTAAAGTGGCTCTTCAAGTCCCCCTATATAAAAACAGCAAAGGATTCATATAAAGAGTCAGGGTTTAAAGCAGGAGTAGCTTGGAGGAACATCTCCCCACTGCTTGTTTTCTTGGGATTCTCTGTTTTCCCTGACTATTCCCTCTTTTACTGTCTCATTTTTTGGAGATCAGGATCGTGACTGAGAACAGTGATGCCAGCTTATTGAGCACCTGGATGATCACCCAGTACTGACAAAAAAAAACCTTCTTTATACCAACAAACTTCTTCAATGCACTGACCCATGGCACATAACACAGGACCAAAAGAGACATCTTTAGAAATCTTGACAATACATCTGTAGGGATACAACAGTGCAACTTCACAGCAGCTTTCTGCTTCAGATGACACAAATACACCTAGATGCCATCATAGTCACAAACAGTCCCTATCAGAAAGGAAGGAGCACCAATAGGAGAAGATTTGTTAGTGAGAAATGGTTGGCACTAAATACCCATTCCACACAACACATATTTCAAAGCAGCATATTTCCAACTAATTCTGGTCTGGACCTCCATAATGCATACCTTTTAGTGTCTGAAGTGCACCCAGTGATCCCCCTGGGCACACTTACCATTTTAGTTTTACCTGAAAAGAATCCGACCCACGTGCTCCAAGATTGTTCTGCATTGTGAACCAAAAAACCTAAAATTCTGAACTCCATACACCACTGTCATGTATATTGAACTCGTTCCAGTAAGGAAGAGCCAGTGAGCTTGCAGCATCCTTCTGCCCTTATACCTTGCCAGCAAAATAGAGCAAATGGAGCCAGTAACCTCAGAGTCCAGCAGCACAGAATTGCTATGCCAGGAATTCCAAAATAACTTACGCTGCTCCATCAGTCAGCACACCCAGTGCACTTCCCGACAGTGTCATCCCAGAAACAAAATTGTTTAAGTAAGAGTTGGGGATAGGAAACATGTTATGTAGCTCTTTACTAAAAGCAAGTGGAGATTTTGCCAGTCTGTTTCCCCCTATTAAGACTCTTTAGGGGCTTTCACAAATATAAATAGACCAGAATGGCAGCGGTCAACAAGGGTTGAAGTTGGGATGCAGGGCCGACAAATCATACTGCAAATGTAGTGTGAGTAGCACTCATCTATCTGAAATTTCAAATCAGCGCTTTCTTTACTACAGGCGAAACTCCTCATGCTGAGAACAGAAAAGGAAATCACTTCATGTCACCCTTTTTCTCTACTCTGAAATGAAAGGAAAAAGGAAACATCCCTGTTGAATCTCCTCCCCTTTTCACACTCCTCACCAGAATATGTGTGCATAGATGTGTGGGTGGATGTTTGAGAACAAGACATGTTCTTCTACACAACTGTATGCTATGGTGAGGTTAGTTTATTGCCTTTCATGTCTGACAAGATGTAAGAAAACAAATTAAATGTACTGGCTTTATTCAAGTAAATGCAAGGGGAATTAAACTCACCGTCTGCAAGAACTGTTTCATAGATGTAAGACAAGGAGTCTCCAGGATTTTCATTCTGTGGCTTACCTAGGAAAAAAGAGTAATTCTTTAATGGCATCTACTTGTAAATATCTCTAAATGGTCATCAACTCTGATGACAGCGATCATTGCTATCCTACTTGATTGTTTAACAGAATGTTGAGTTTGCTGTAAGGAAGATCTTGGCATCAGAGAGGACGAGAGGAAGATTTGCAAAATAAAACGAGAGCTAAGAGAACAAATGGACAAGCAACCTAAAATCTCAGAAACATGGAAATAACATGACACCAATTTCGACTTTCGTTTTTTAGATGAAATTCTGTATGTTCTTTGAGATGAAAGATACAGCTATTTTAAAGCTACAGCTTTGCAGACAGAAAAAGAAAAATTAAAAAAAAAATATCCAAGGGCTAGTGGAGAGGAACAAGCCTAGAGAGATCTTTAGAGGGAATTGTATTTATTCTGTTTCAGTAAACATCCCTGTGACTGATCTTTTCAATTTACTACAGCAGGTAAGAAATATAGGCTTGGGAAGGAAGACTTTCCCTGAAAGTCCCTGAAAGATGAGGAATGGGAGAGGAGTTGGCCAAAATGAAAGAGAATAGAATCATGTGCAGGAAAGTGAGAAATGGAAAACGGATGCAGGCATCAGGGAGAACTATGCAGGGCTGTAGTCGATAATATAGTAAGTCTGGCTACCGAGTTCCCAGTATTGGGTCAAAAAGCAATGGCCACATTGTAAAGTACTGGTCAAATATTAAAAACCGCTGTCAGTTCCCATTTGTTGAAATGATTTTGATGGCTTAATAGCTACCAGATTTTCTGTCATATTATGCAGTATCTGTCTAATGCCACTCTTTCTTTATGCTGCCTCAAGTTATCACCCGTTTTTCCACATCTGAGGTAACATTGACATACGAGATACAAGGTCTGCTTGAGCTCCATATTGTGAGATGCAGCTAACTCAACAAACACGCTGTTGCACAGCATCTGTGGGATCCTGATCAGGACCCCACACATATTGCTGGGTGCTCCAGAAGTGAATAAGCAATATTTCTACAGGGGACCATGACTGAAGAGTCACTGGGTAAAGATGCCAAGGCTAGGATGAGATGAGGAGCCTGGGAAAGCAACTGCTTTACAATGACTTTATTAAGGTTGCATAAAACCAAACACTCAAAAGCAGTCTCTCTCCTTTGTAGCATATTGTTGACTATTTCTTTTAAATTGGTCTGTACTGTGGACAGTGCACAAATTAGACCTATTCTGGCATTGACTAGTGGTTTTGTACTTAAAGAAGGTGTTGTTTATCATACTCGGACTCAGTTATTTTTGTAATAACAAGAGTTCAGTGAATGAGGAGACGATTCCAGTGAGAGAAAGCACAGTGATATTAGCTGAATGTTGCTCCACAGAATTTAGATAATTTCTGGTTCTCATCCTGAAGTTTTGAGGCAAAAAGCTAGAAGACTTTTAAAACATGATTTTCAGAAGCGCTCATTAGTTTTGTATTGCACTTTCTGTGACACCTTACAGCTGACCTGCAGACATCTGAAATAAAGGGGAGTTTGAATATGGACATAAAAAATACTGTATACTGCTAAGTGGTATGAAAAGTAATGTCTTAGAGTGGTATCAGAGGTGGAAGAAATGCTTCACCCTAAACTTACTAAATACTAGTATGTAAAATGATGATAAAATAAAATAACATTTGGAATGCACTCAATACAGAAATTAGTTCTATAGAAAAGCACATTAGGAAATTAATAATTCTGTTTTCTCAACAGGATCTGAATGGCATTCAATACATAAATAATGCAACCACAAACTCAAACACAAAACAAAGTATCAAATAACTGCTAATTAACCGAGTACTATTTATCCCGTGTACTAATGAGGACAGGTTCTTGGCAGGAGTAATGGGGGGAGACTGCACTTACATAATTAAAGGCAATCAATGCATATGAACAAGGGGCCTAAATAAAGTTTAATAAGCTACTTTGCACCTGTAACTGTTTGACTTCTGAACACCTAGCTACTGTAGTAACATTTTCTAGACCAAGTTCTGTCCTCACAGCCATTTAAGTACAGAGAAGCTCTACAAAAAGCAAAATCTGATTCTATAAAAAAAACCACAACAGTTGTTCTTTTGCTGTCCTAATATTGATTTTTTTTTTCCCCAGTATGAACTAGAACACTGAATTTTGTCAGGGATAGATGTTCCAATTTTTTTAATCTGGAAAACAACACAACCCTTATTTTATCCCATTTCCAAGAAGCTGACACTAGCTTAACAGAAATTCATCATGGTGAAATCACAAACAGCAGTTTTGTTATAATAACACTTGTGTGCCAAAAAATACACAAAAAATGCATTTCCAGAGGACTTTTCTAGATGCCTTCCAAAAATAACTTTTCAGTAATTATGATTGGTAACCACAGTGTAAAACACAACAAGAGTCAATAATACGTTATATGAAGGACATGTAAGACTACAGATTCACATACCCATTTTACAGGTCTAGCTGGAAACTATCTGCTGGAAACCTTAAACTTAAATTATTTGTAAGGTTTAGAAATAGCCTTTACTGCTTAAAAACCACAACTAAATACTGACTCATGACTATTGTGCCATAAACAAGACATAAATTTGGATGGTGTCCACTTGCAACATTGATAGAGCAGACTAACGCTGATAAATCCATTAATTCATTTTGAAAATAAAAAATTTATAACCTAAATAAACAATAGTAAAATCACAGTATATTAATTTAAATTAGTACATGCTGTTGCAGTAATGCTTATGTTCTAGTCATTTGACTTTTATTATTAATAAAACTCTTTATGAGCTTGTCCTAAATGCTGTTAAAAACCATCCACTTTAAGATGTCAGTGCATTCACTTTTCCAGGTGTAAGCAGTTTTCATCCAATTAGTGTCAAAAATAGGAGGAAAAACATCACATTCATGATGCATTCTTCAGAATCCAAGGGTACAGGTCACCATGACTGGCTAGACAGATTGAAACATGAGCTGCTAAGAAATATGATTATATAAGAAATAAAGTCTTCTCTGGATTTTGCAGAAATAAGAGAAGACAGACAAAGAACTCAAACAGTTCAAGCAGCAGGGGATGGTAGTCTCAACATCCTATCTATGCTTGCCACCTCCAGGCTGCCACTTCAGTTTCTCTTCTGGTTTGAAATAGCCAGGATCACATGCCAGATGAGACAAGTTAGTGACACTAACTGCAATTTCTTGTTGACAGTCATCCCCACCACTGCACTGGCATCCCAGCAATCGCTCTGTGCGGAGATGGAGAAACACAACATCTTAAGGAGATTAACAAATCTGGTAATCTTTGCAGCAGTCCCTGCAGAGCAGTTCAAAGACTCATTGGCAGGGCAAAATGGAAGTTAAGACTATACCATAGCACACTTCAACTAACAGAATGCCCCTTCTGCTTACAATAAATACATACAGATTATTTTCCTTTTAATAAAAAAGTTTAATTGGCATTTGAGGTACTCCTCAATAAGCAGATGACCTCACTGCCTTAAGTACCAACAGTGGTATGCACTGTCTGAATGTAAATACATTGGGGAAGGAGGAAAGGGAGGCACAACGGTGTGGTCTCACCTACTGCAACCTCCCCTGCCAGCGAATGAGGCCAGAACCACCCACCTACTTCCCCCCCTATTTACTCAGTCTTGTGTGTTCATGTGAGAAATCTTTACAATGAAGACTTTAGCTCACGCACACACACAAAACCATGCTGTACTCAGTAGTCACAAACAAACAAACCCACCCCAAAATTATAGTGATTTTGTTTCCTTGTCAGCTGTGGCTCTTCGTAGCACTTCAGCTTCATTTCCTCATAGACACTAAATCAGTGTCAAAACCTAGGTGAAACACTTGCCCATTGAAGATAATGGTAAAGTTAATTTAAGGGGTTTAGCTCATCAGCACAAGTCTTGCTGACAGCCTAAGAAAATCCATCATCATTAGTTACTCATATTTAAGCACCAACGTGAAGAGGATTTTACAGGAGAACAAGCAAAGCAGTGTGTCCTGGGTTGAGCAACACAAAACTAACTTTTCTTCTAATGGAACCCACCCCAAAATTATAGTGATTTTGTTTACTTGTCACTGTGCCTCTTTATAGCACTTCAGCTTCATTTCCTCATAGACTCTAAATCAGTGTCAAAACCTAGGTGAAACACTTGCCCATTGAAGATAATGGTAAAGTTAATTTAAGGGGTTTAGCTCATCAGCACAAGTCTTGCTGACAGCCTAAGAAAATCCATCATCATTAGTTACTCATATTTAAGCACCAACGTGAAGAGGATTTTACAGGAGAACAAGCAAAGCAGTGTGTCCTGGGTTGAGCAACACAAAACTAACTTTTCTTCTAATGGTGGGGAAAACTGCACTTTTAGAAGACTCTAGTGTCTGAATTTGTGAAAATATTTACTTTACAGCCAGCTAGGCTATGTGGGATTCAAGGTCTCAGTGTTTTCAAGCCTTGCCAGGTGCAGGGACAAGGAGGAGCGAGGCCTGGGCATTTGACCAAGGCTGGCCAACAGGATTATTTCACACCACAAACGTCACATTCGATACAAATCAGAAAAGTTTTCAGCATAGCTCTCTCTCCCTTGAGAGAGGGGTCATTGGATGACAGAATAATTGTCTTAATGACAATAAACTGTTATTGGTTTTCTCAAACCATAACACAGTGGATTCAAAATGTGAAGTGTTACTTCAGTATTCAACATTATACCCAAATTCTTGGTAGAAGTCCAATAAAAATCTATGCCACTGTACTGTTGAAATGAAACAGGAGACAGATACCATAAAAGGTTATGGTAAGAATACAGTGATTTATTTTTCTTTTCTGTGACCTGCCCAGTCAAAATTAGCCCTATATCTGAAGCCATCTGAAGATTTGCATATGTTAAGTCCTAATTAAAGCTCCCAGCCTGATTGTCCTACATTTAGAGACAAATACGCAACGCCAGTATCTCATTATTCCAGATCTATACCTTACTAGTGGTTGCAAAAGTAGTTTTCTTAGTATTACTCTTCTTGGTGATTAAAATTGTGTGCAGCTACACTGGATACTTTTTAAGTAGCAATCAGAAATTAATGGCACGTTGCTGTCTCAGGTAAAAATTACATACTCGTTCTGAGACTCTTTCCTGGCCTGTCACACTGTGGATACAGTTGTCTAGTTATGTTACTTTATGTATGTTTATTTATTTTATTTATATATGTTTACATATATATTATTTATATATGTTTATTTATTTTATTTATGTTACTATATATATGTCTAGTTATGTTACTTTATATACCTCTTCTCACTTTTCAATACAACAGCAGATAATGAATGGATACATGTAGGCTTGTTGAGCAGTTCTCAACTATCAGATTTTATAGAAGTAGATTCCCTTCATATTTTTGGCCAAAAAGAAAAAGAAAAAGAGGATACCACTGCTTAGAGAAAAGGCTGGAAGTTGAACTGACAAGAATTCTTTTGTTGAGCTGTAAACAATGAAACCTAATAAAACAGCAAGCAGCCTAATGGATACCTATGACTCCTGAGCTGTACTGTGAAATCCCACCAAAAAGTCTCATAAAAGTGTCAGCACACTTTAGAAACAGTGTCACAGAAAATTATTTGTATTTGATAAGACCTGTTCTCTTATTGCACATCAATACTGAGGCACAAATAACTACAGGAGGAAATCAGGACATTTAAAGATCTATGTAACTACCTCCAGCTTGCAGATCTATATCTACAGATTCCCTGCTTAAACATATGGCTAGCCTGAATCTCAAGTGGAGGTGTTTCAGGACTAAACAAAACCGCAGCTATATCTGGGCTAAAAACCCCAGGGTACTGAATTAATACATCAAAAATATGTCAATTAAATATAAAAAGAGGTACACACAGCTCAGCAGACCAAGGAGAAGATGTAGAAAGAAAACGTGAAAGGAAAAGGCAGATGCAAACAAAATGTGTCTCCTGATTCTACTTTTGCAATATTAGGGAAAGCTGCTAAAGAAAATTCAGGATTCTAGAGTCACACTGGGCCATCTTAGATGATAACACAGAATAATACAATTTCTGAGTGTTCTACTCTTTCCCAGAGATTTATCTTTTTTTATGACAACAGGCTCTTACACAAAATTCAAAACCAACTCTAAATCTGACTATAGCTGTTTCAAACAATGAAGTATTTTGTATTTTGTAAAGAAATCCTGCTAAAGGATTATTTTGTCAACAATAAAAATATTTGTGTTCTGCTTCACACATAAGGTGAATACAGTAAAAGCCTTCACCATCCAGGAAGCACATATCAGAAAGGTGATTTCCATATCTCAGTTTTGCTCCTCCAAAATCACATCCAAAGAGGAATGACAAACTACAAATTTCATCTCTGAATCGCATTACAGGGCAAAAAAACTCTCTGCTGGGTACAGAACCCCCTGCATTTTCCATTTTACTTAGTTTTACTGAGCATTGTTTTTTGCCTAGAATTTTTGGCATATATACTGCTTCAGAAGTAGATGGAAATTTTAACAGGTAAAAGCCCTGCCTGCTCCAACAAGATGAAACTAGCACCATCTGGTAGGTGAAAGGTTTTTGCAAAATAATTGGGGGGGCATATAAAATTAGATTTATTTTGCACTCCATCTCAGACTGTAGACACAGTGCAAGGAGAATAACATCTAGGGGAGGAGACACAGCTGAGAAGTGGAACTAGGAACTTTGCAGAGTACGGAGAAAGCCGAAGTGGAAGGGTGGTGAGTACTGGCACCTAAGATATGCTGTTATTAATGCTCTTCAGGACTGTGAGGTAACAACCCAATTTAGCATCTGTCTTCAGTAACTACCCTCAAGCCACTCCTGAGCCCTGACATCAATCAGACCTAGGATCTTGATGGCCCGCTGTGCTAAGGGATTAATGGAATTTAGTTGCAGTGGTGCACAACGGTGTGTGTTGCCATGTAATCACTGTAATTAAAGTAAATCACTAAGTTTTTAAACTTTGGTAAGAGTGTCTTGTTAATAACTGAGGAGACAAGAAGGTATAAACGCATGGAGGAACAACTGAACAGCAATGAACAGCTTGGGTACAAAAAAGAACAGAAAAGCACAGAGAACATACACAAAAGTGTTTTCATCACTATCTCCAAAAGCAGAAATAGATGGGACAAGAGAGGACTGAAAACAATTAAAAGATACAGAAGATGATGATACATAAGAAGAAAGATGGGAAATTTTGTCAGTGCATTGTCCCAAAGAAAGGCATAAAAAGTGCTCCAAAGGAAAAATAATCCAAGTATACTTAACCCCTTAGCAAGTCATTTTAAATACAAGGGAAAAATCTTTTTTCCGGATGCGTAATCTGCCAAAATCCCCGCCACAGATACCAAAAAGGCTAAGAGCTTAACAGGATTCTACAAGAGTATCATAAATACAGACACTGCAAGCAGTTATCATTATGTTTAAGCAAAGGTAAATGGTGATAAGACATGCACATCTTCATTCCTCAGACCTTACATCGACACGCAGTTTACAGCAAATCTTGCAGTTGGAACACTTTCACTGTGCACCAGAGAGCAGTATAGAGGTCTCCCAGCAAGCACTGACCTGAGCTGGCCTGCCTGATGGCCAGGGCACACCAGCACAGAAAAAACACAGCCAAAGCAGTTCTCAGCTATGTGTATGGAGGAAGCACCAGGCAGCAACACTACTCCCAGTTCTACACGTAGTTCAGGCAACTGGACTTGTCTGATCCCAGCCACAGTGTAGGCATCCCTGGTAAAGACATACAACACTGAGACTGAGCCCTTCAACAGCTATTCATTAATAGCTGTTGTACTTGTCTCTGAAGTTCCCTGATACTGACCATCGCCAAAGAAAAGATCATTTGAACACCTATAAGTCGCTTGACATTACAATGTAAATAAAATCCCAAGGGCAGATCCAATAAATATTTTTTTGTGAATGCACAGACCAAAGCATCATCTGTCTTCTAGGAAACTGTTTATCTTTGTAGAAGAGTTTGCAATTTCCTGTGCATGAGTCAACGGTCTGTCTCTGAGCCCATTTCCTTCCCATATATACAGAGACATACATAGTATAGACCTGCTATTTTCATTCCACTAAAAGCTGACAAGGAACTTCAATCTGAAGCTAAGTATCAGGCACAGTCAGAAATTGCAAACATTACCTCCTGAAACCAAATCAGGCAACTGTAACGAGCCCCAAAACTTAAAGTCTGAGAGATGTTCAGAAAAAGATACAATGAGGTAAAGGTTAATAAATACCAAACAACAAGATACGCTGGAACAGGAGATGGCTGGGAAGGAGGAGCCTGAAACATAGTTTTGAATGCACTGATGTGATATAGTCAGATTGTGTGTAGACACATTCTGGGCAGGTTTGAAAGCCTTATAAAATGCTTAAGCTTACCTGCTCAAGCACAAGGCAGCAGGGATAGCCAGCTAGGTCACTGACTCAGCTGGGGTCTTTCTACCCCTGTATTCAAAAGAATATTCTTGGTTCTTCATCTGCATCTAAAACCAGCTAATTTCTGAGTAAAATTCCTGAAGGGCAGGATGTCTTTCTCAAGCACAAGCTCCCATGCTAGCAAAATGGCACCTCGCATGTAACAAAGACAGAAGCACAATGTTCTGCTGAGCAGTCAAATTTATGACAAAAAAGCAAGAGCTGAGAGGAGGTAAAACACCTAGAGACTAGAAAGAAGCAGAAGCAAATATGCTTTCAAAGGAAAACACATTAGCCATCTATCCCAAACCTGTGCACAACCTACATTTGCCTTCAAAGCAGTCCACGCATTCAAAGGAAAACACATTAGCCATCTATCCCGAACCTGTGCACAACCTACATTTGCCTTTCCAGAGCAGTCCACACGTCTGTCTTTCTAAAGCTATTTCTCAGTTTCATTTGTGCAGCCTGTAAAGGTTAAATTTTGGGCTAAATTAAACCATGCGCACAGACTTTGCCATTTCAGTACCGGGTTTTTCTTCCATTCCAGAAGTGCTAGTTTTTACATTAACGCTCCTTTGTAGCTTCTATGGATGTGCAAACACATACAAACTAGATAGTTTTAGTCCTTCCAGTACAGGCTCATCACTTGGGTTAGTAAAAGGGTAAGGGAACTTCTGCTCTTGCACAGAAAATTATGCCATCCGTGAAACTGAGTTTTGGTCAGTAACTGTGTTTTACTCTGTCAGATTTATCTAAAATGATACATACACTATCATATTAAGACATTTTGAAGAGATGAAACATAAACACATAGTTTTGTGCTGTTTCTGAGATTTGTAAATTTAGGAAAAAGAAAAACAAGTGTATGTCCATTCTTCAATCTTACCATGAAGTAGTGATGGTACGTTCACAGGTGTCAGTGAAAATCTGAATTATCACCTTTTTCCACTTTCAAATGATAGTAATACAGCTAAGAAAATCATACAAAGTTTTCATTTTAGATTACCTGCTTGAATAATTCCAGTAACAACAGAGAGATACTCCTCAGGTTCCTGATCAGTGGAAATCTCTTTGCTGCCTCCATCTAAGGTCAGTATCTCATGAAGAATCTCTGAATTCTCCACTCCACAAAGAAGAATCACCACATTATCTGAAGGTTTCAGAACTTGCTCCAGAAAATAACTTCTCTTTCGATTCAGGCAGTTAAGAAGTCCACATGACAGTATCAGGAGTTTACATTTATAACAGGATAAAGAGAATAGCTCCCGGCGCTTGAAAGACAAAGTCTCTAGATTGTAGAGCAAGATTCCTCCTTCGTTCACTATGTGTCCAAAAAGAGATTTTAAATACAGAGCCCACTCTTCTGCTTCTTGTTCATATATGATGAGAATATCCTTTGTATTTTCTAGAGAGAAGGAAACAAACAAACAAAAAAAGAGAATCATTTCAAATGCACTTTGAATCCATTATAAATACCAGAAGACAGATTGTTGCTTCCTTCCCACTCCCCCACATCCCCCAAAAACCACCTCGAGGTTCTAAAGAAACAGGACAGGTCATCACCTTGAAATGACAGCCATCTGCTTCTAGACCAAGGCACAAAGATCATCCACAGAAATGCTGGTACAACAGCTCAGAATATTTTACCTTTAGAATAGCTTCAACTAGTATTTCAGAATAAATACTGAAATTGCAGTGTAGAAAGTAAATTCATTCACACGTTCTGATCACTCATAGGTTCTTAACAAATAGGTGATACTATTAAAAGTGCAACAGTTAGCTTTTAATGGCAGAAGAATACATATTTGAACACTGGAACACTGGATATGATTCTGACATCATTAGAAACAGGACTGGTACGTTTAGGATATTTTGGCAGCTGGCTATTAGGACAGTTGTTAGTGATCTTTCTTTACTGTCCTTAATGTAACAAGGTTCCTTATGAACTTGACAAAAATAAATCTAGAATTGCATTTTTTTAGTTCTGCTTTCCCTTTAAGGTGTAAAACATGATGCTAGTAAGAAGACTAATACTCTCCCACAGTGTTACTAGGGTGACAGTATGAAACAGAGACAGCAGGCACAAGCTGAAACACAGGAGGCTCCCCTCTGAGTACCAAGAAATGCTTCTTTTTTTTTTTCTTTTTTTTTTTTTTTTTTACTGTGAGGACTGGCACAGGCTTCCCAAGGAGGTTGTGGAATCTTCCTCCTTGGAGCTACTCAAAAGGTGCCAGGATGGGTCCTGACTCTAGGTGGCCTTGCTTGAGCCAGGCAGTTGTACAACATGGCCTCCAGATATCCCTTCTCACTCAACCATTCTGTGAGAGCATAAAAAACTGTGATTTGCTGACCAATACAGTATACATTAAAATACCAGGGTAGTTCAATACCCCCGGAGTAGTTCACAGTCACAGCTCTGTGGAGCAACAATAAGAGACTCAGGAATAGATACAGCTGCTGCATTTCACCTCCACTGAACTTTGTCTCCTAGGCTCCTGATGGGTCAGGCAACCTGACTGGCACTTGTCTGCAGGGCACCACAGCCTCTCTGCAGGTGAGTATCTAGGCTTCTGCTCTGTGAATTTCAAGAGACATGGAAATGATGGGTATACATAGGGTTGATATGTTTCCTGGGCACACAATGGATCAGTATTCCAACAGTGGGATGCACTGCTGGAAGCACAGTACAGAAAGAGAATAAAAAACTTGTCAAGGATAAATTGTTGTACAAGGACATCCAAGTCCTTGTACAAAAGAAGAAACTGAAACTAGATCTCCAGTCCAGGACTACTGCTTTAATTACTGGACTACCCTTCTTTTTAGAAGAAATTATTTCAAAATTTTGTTCATTCATTCTGCACTTGGGAGATATTTCAAACAAAGTTTATCCAGCAGAAGGCTGACTGAAGTTTATGTAGAGTAGGGATGCTGTAGCTTAGTCTCTTCAGTTCATTATATGCCTATAAACTGCTTGGGGGATAGCTGCCATCTTCAAAACATTTGTGAATATTCATCCTTTCAAAAAGTTTCCTGTCATAGGATATCATAGAGGACCATGCTCAATATGGTAGTGGGTGATGTTATTTCAAGATGACTGGGCCTGATTAATACATTAGAGCAAGGTAGTATTTGTCAAAGTATCTGGAAGGGTGACTGCTATATTTTCCATGGTAAAAGCCTTCTGAAAAACGACTGTTTCTGCTGAAATGCTGTTTTAATTGTAGAAATAAACAGTAGTGTATTTCTCATTTAACTCAGAGCAAAGTTATGTGGTTTACGACACTAGGATAAGAAACCTACTTGCTGCAATGTTATTTGTTTTCAGAATCTCATTGGATTTTCCATAACTCTCCCACCAAAAAAAAAAAAAGTAAAAGTAGAAACGAAAAGCTATGAAGCTTGCTGCACAGTTTCAAAAGAAGAAATTATACTGAGAGAGCTGTCAGGCCAGAAGCTGTTTCAGTCTGACCACAAACTGGTGATCAGCTGTTTCACATCACAGGAAATGGAATCACCTTCTATTTTCAGTCCCTATTTAATAAAAGCACTGCAGTGGTCCTTTAAAAATACAGATTCAAAGAGGATGCTTAATCCAAGATTTAAGAATTAATTCTTTACACTTTGTTTGAATTTGCTTAGTTTCAATTTCCAGCCACAGAAAATAATTTTATCTATTTCTGCAAGCATAAAGTAATACCAGGTCTTAGAAATCTGTCCCCTTAGGTCTTCAGACCCTCATGAAGTAACTCAGCCTTGCCTTCATTACAGTTTGTAAATTGGGATTATTACTCTTCCAACTACAAGAGAGGATTTGTAGAACTCCTACTGTTCTTTCTGCACTTTTGGGAACTCTCCTGCCTTTTCAAAATACTTTCTGAAGAGGCAAAAACTGTATACAGGGTAGAAGTTCCTTGGTACAATGTATGGGAAGAATAAAATAATCTCACTTGAGATTTCTTTGGATACGAATGGAAAGTCCACATGAAGTCTTTAAGCTAAAAGTCTCATTTTAAGTTCACGCTCGGCTGTGTTTCCTTCTATTAGGATGGATTTGGGTAAGGACACAACTAAGTGGAATTTGTAGGAAGGGATAAAAAAGCATATTTAAATTGAATGGTAAAAACCTTTTTTTATAACTTCACAGAATCTTGGTGTCGTGATTGTGCAGAGGATGGATCTGCTGGTCTCTTCCACGGCACTCACTTGGCCAAGAACCTAAGTTTTCTCTCCATATAAGAAAGCACTGGTGAGGAACGGTGCACAACTGAACCTCATCCCTGTGTGGACTGGAAGCACCCAAAGGGCATTCACGTATCACAGAGCAGGAAAGAACTGCTGGAAGCAACCATTCAGGCACTCTTGAAGAGCCCCCTGTGTGCTGGGCATGGAGGAGCAAGTCCTTCAGTAGAAATATTCTTAAAAAGCTGACATATAATAATCATAACAAAAACATACATAAGGTATAAAGTTCACCCCTGTGCAAATGGACAGTACAAGGCCTGAGTACTCAAGAAATTCTAAAGATAAAAGCAAGGAAGTTGTATTGAAATGATAAAAGAAGATGAAGTAATTCTATTTCCATACGGTATATCTGCATCTAAGTCCATAGCTTTGATCTTAGCTAAGTGTGAATAAGAAAGGGGTTTTAAGATGTTTATTGAAGGCTCGACTGCATTTCTTTTTAACTATATTGATTTTTACATATGAAAAAGAAAGCTTTATTTTGTAAGAAAAGGGAGTGAAATATATCTAGCACCACACTTGATGGAAGAAAGTCTCTGCAGCATACATCTCATAAAATGTTAACTTAATATGGCTGCCATATTTAATTTGTCTTTTCCATCTATATAGAGGGAAGAGTCATACTGTTGAGAAAAGACTCATAAAAGTGAGATATTTTGTGCTGCATTTAGGTGCAATGTTTTATTGGCTTGAAAAAAGCAGCTAGTGCTATCAAGTTACCTGTGGGAAACCAAATGGGGGTTTGTTTTGAATTATATGCTTGTACTTTTCTTCTGCAATTGATCTGCCTTCTAGATTGAGAGTTAACTTTGATATTAAGCAGGAATGCAAGACTTACATTTTACTTCCCCAAAATTGCATTAAAAGTTGAAATACTATTATTTTGAAATGCTTGCCTGAGTTTAAATGTAGAGTCATAGTTTACCCTCAGAATAACTATGAAGTCTCCTATCTAAAATCTACTTCATGTGCCTTTAGCTTTTTCCTGTTAGACAATTTTTTTTTGCCTTCAGAAATTTCATTAAGGTGCAGATGTCTGCATGCAGCTTACTTTAAAATTCAAGCCCACCCAAAACTCTGCCTTCAAAACAGTATCATTTTAACCTGAAATAACAAAAGCTGAAGTCTATAGCTTTAATGCAACACTACCCAATATTGAATAAACAGTAACAATGCTTAACTTTTCAACTAGAGTTTTTTCCCCTTCATTATTTTCATCTCTCACTGAATATTTCTTACTGCACTTGGAATATAATGTAAGTTGAGATGAATTTTGCTCCCTTGGAAGTTAATGTAATAGAAACTATCATATCCTGACAAAATTAAGCCATGCTTCAACTACTCCTACTTGGAAACTGACTCAAAGGTAGAAATAAAATGTATTATTAGTTCAGCAATGAGAAACAGTAGGAGAAATTATGCAGTCATCCATAACCTGAAATGGTTCTTCTGACAAGCAAAACTATTCTCTACTTACTGATGTGTGGTTGCCCAAAAAAAGCATTATATTGTGCACCATACTGCCTTCTTTGACAAGACCTGCTGAATCTTATGAGAACCAAACAAAACAAGAACATCTTTGCAGACCAGTATCACCAAGCAGGAACCAAAAACTTGTACACATAAAGCAAAAGAACATCTCCTTTACAGCAACTATTAAAGGACATAGTATGGAAGGGGAAAAAAAAAAAAAAAAGAAAAAAAAAAAAAAAAAGAAAAAAAAAAAAAAAAAGAAAAATAAAAGAAAAAAGGCAAGTATATTAGAAAGTGAAAGAAAATTTCAAGAACTCTGTAATGCACTAAAAACATCAAGAAGGTAAAGGAAACAAATCAAAGATTGAGGGCTCATGACTAGTCTTAAACAGGTACCTCAGTTTATGAATCTTGCATTCTTGTAAAAGAATGTGTGTTTCTGTGTGTTTAGAAGTTAGCAAGTACTTGGTAACAGCCATCAACTTGGTAACATCAACACTGCAAGATTCAGAAAAACAAACCCTCTCCACAGATGTCAATTTATTCCCCACCTTTTAAAGGCTTAATGTGTGTAGATGACATGCTTTACTTCTAGATATCTGCATTTTACTACAGCAGTTTCCAGCAAATCAGCATTAACAGACTTTGTTTGACTTATTTAAATCTGATTTCAATTAGGCTAGGGTTTAAAAATTGGCTTTACAGTCACACTGCCTTATGATGCTTTGGTAAAGAAAAAACCCTGACACTTGAACACCAAAGTTTACCCAAGTTTTAACCGAAAGATGGCTCACCATATTTCTTGGGGTCATCCACCGCCTTCTCCAGTTAGGATACTGGAGCACAACAATGTCATTCCCTGTTGCTCACTCCACCCAGGAATTCCTATAATTACACAAAATGCTTGCCACAGTCTACCCTAATGAAACAGGAATTCAAGTTTGTTTACAATCCTTGGCTGAGCTGCGTTAGCTTTTCATATCTGTGTGCAGAAAACTCCTGTTCAAATTGTTCTCAAACACTACATTGAGAAAGGAGAAGATCAACTGCTAAAGAAAGAAAATTCATCCCCTTTATTTCTTCCTGTCCCAGATGTCCTCACTTGGGGAAGGGGAGGTTGTTTTATTATTTTTTTTTTAAATGGCAGTCTTAAAAGGAAAGACATTTGAGAAAGAAATGTATGAACTCCATCAGCATGTAGTGAGCAAAAATTTGTTAAAGTACATACAGCTGCTGAATATCTCAAAGGAGAAGTGGAAAAGCACAGAACTGAAGGTCTTGCTCACTTTCTCATAATATATTGATGAAAAAATGAGGGAATATAAGCAATACAGAATGACATCCATTGCATCTTTCATTCTTTTGTGAATAGCAAACTACACTATCCAGGATTACCATGAGTATCATCCCATGCTAAAAACTTAGAGACAAAAAAAAAAAGCAGTAGTTTTTTTTCCAGGCAAGGAATTCAAGACTTTAGAAGTCAACCATTCTCATCTGATTAGACTTCTATGTATCTTAAGATTTTAGTTTCACTGTTCAAATCAAATGTCACCCAAGGTGAATGCATAACATATTCTCCCATGACCATGAGTTCCCATTCCACAGAAACATGCCTTCTTCATCTAGAGAGTCTTACGTCCATGTTTTTTAAAATGACTAGGGTTTGAAAAATGTCTGGTTTCCCTCTGAGGCATCTTCTCTGCTTTCCCTTTCCCCCACACTCCTTTCACCCTGTAGAATAAAACTATAGGTATAGCCAAGGGTCATGACACAATGACAAAAAATGGAGCATAAGAAAGTGTAAGAGACCCAGACTCCTATCTTTGCTTGGAGATTTGCAAAACCTTTAGTCTAATCTCAAGATTAATTTCTATTTGAGCTGTACATAGGATGAAAATGGCAGGCATACATACTTCAAATGAAACCCCAGAACCGGCAGACCTCTAGTCTCTAGGGCCCTTTGCAATTTTTTTCACAAAGATTCAGCCATTCATCTCTTCATATTGCTTGCCTTGATCACTTAAAATGATAAATAAGGAACTATGGGAAAAGTTTCACTAGCACTTCGAACAACCTCCACAATTTAACATTTGGAAACAGAATGAGAACATTTAATTCAGCACTAATCAGTGGCCTTAGTATAATGAGCTGCCCCTCACCTATCCAGAAGGCAATGATTTTCCCATTTAGTGCACCTGACACACATCCAGTAAATGTATCTCAAAAAGCATCTTTAATTCTTGGTTGCTGGAATTCGGCAAGGCAAATCCCCTGAAGCAAGCCAAAATGGATTCATCGTGGGAAGGACAACAGAAAGCACTTTAGAACTACTTGCAGATAATGGAAAATGTTTTGAAGTAAGTCATGTTGCTTCTCAGAGACAATCCACTAATGGAAATGAAAATTATAAAAGCCTGCTTGTAAACTTTAGAGTGAGATCACGAAGAAGCTAAATTGCTGCAGCGTTGTGGCACACCTGTTTCAATTAAAGCAATTACCCTAAAGCATGGGACATTCCTGCCATCACTGTATCAGCCAGCAGAGTGGCTGCACTTCTATTCTCAACTGCCTATTTAACTAGCATGTAATAAGAACATTTTCAGCATTTATGTACCTTCTGTCACTATTTGCTAAATTGCGTTTGAAAACAAATACTTGCTCTATCTGTATAGAATCAAGCCTTATGTCTTCATCATTTTTCTCACTGAGCTCAGTGAGGTTCTGGAGTGGATAAAATGAGGTTTTTCAGAGAGGAACAACTTTCCTACAAATGGGATGAGTTTAGGCTTGATCTTGTGGGCTTTCTCTGGAAAGAATTCCATTGACCCTCCCTACAGTGACAATGAGAACACAGAGCCAAAAAAGTACCTCGGGTACTTTTCCACAGCATGGACCCAGGTAGACTAGAAAGATACCCGACTATCAAACCTGACAAAGGTAACACTATGCCCAAAAGGCTGCCTCTCCTGAAAAGTGATATGGCCTTATTCCCTGGTCAAGGCCTCTCTTTCTGATTTGTCCTGTGAATACATATGCAAGTGTAACAATGTCACAGTATCTTCACCTGTGAATGCCTTGTTCATCCACAGCTGAATACCTACTGATGGACGCGTGCCCTCATTTCTAATGAACAAGGCTAAACACAAACATGGAATATCGAGGTCAGAACTCAGTTCTCTGTTTCAAGGTACACCTCCTCCTTTGTCATCATTGCAATGAAACAAAATTTTGTGTCATTACAGTCCCTTCCTTGAGAGCTAATCACACCTTAGGTAGATTTTAGCAAAATATAATCAGGTAGTTCAGAAATGCTTTAGACACAAACAAATAATGAAGAGAAGAATATGCCATAATGACAGTATAAAGAGCTGTAGTAATACACTACTTTTTTTATGATTGCTGTGGAAAAAGTCTCCAAGCTCACACAAAAATCTGAACAAGCTTTATCAAGCTTGTATTAACTGATCCTATCGCTACCAGAAACAACCACCACATGAAGCTTTCCCTTACACTATCACTGTAACTATAATTCTAAAAAAACGGAATGTTTAAAAAATTTTCAATTTCAAAATTTCTTTGTTAGGGTAAGCCAATTTGTCCTTTTCTTTCTTTCTTTGTTTTTACTGTCAGGATCTCTCTCAATTTGCCCACCCTGACTTACCACAGGAATTTTTGAATTTATGATCACATTTAACCCCTGCTCGTTTAAATTCAACTTTTCTTTTTATTCTGCCTCCTGTTGCTTTTTTTCTCTGCCACCTTTGATTCCATTGTTACTTCAGTTTCTTGTAAACTCTTATCTCTAATTTCTTCAAAATAAGAAACAAAGAATGGAAAACATGTTCTGCAAATATTAGCACTAGGGGAAACTGTCTCATGAAATCCAGTACCTTTACCTCTACCACAAGAGAATGGTGCATGTACAACAAAACAGAAAGCACTGATCTTGCAAGCAGTAACATTTTGGGCAAGTTGCTGTGGTTCCAACTGCTGTGATCTGGGGAGGTCACACAGAAACACTGCTGCATCACACACAGGGACCATGTCTTACATATTAAGTAGTGTAATTTGTACATCAGGGACTTGGCAGACATTGATCATCAGACAATCAGCATTATATGACAATGTTTTCCAATAAATATTACCACTTATTGCAATTTCTGTGTTCTCTGCAACATGGTCAAATACACTGAATTAAACGTAGATGACATCCCAACAGTTCCTAAGTTACAGATTATCATTGACACATTACCACTTATTGCAATTTCTGTGTTCTCTGCAACATGGTCAAATACACTGAATTAAACGTAGATGACATCCCAACAGTTCCTAAGTTACAGATTATCATTGTCACAAGAATCACAGAATCATATGGGGTTGGAAGGGACCTCTGGAGATTATCTAGTCCAACCCCCCCGCCAAAGCAGGTCCACCTAGAGCAGGTTGCACAGGAACGTGTGCCAGCGGGTTTTGAACGTTTCCAAAGAGGGAGACTCCACCACCTCCCTGGGCAGCCTGTTCCAGTGCTCTACCACTCTCACACCAAAGAAGTTCCTCCTCATGTTTAGGTGGAACTTCTTATACTTAAGTTTGTGCCCATTTTCTCTTGTCCTGTCACTGGGCACCACTGGTTTTTGGCTGGGGTTTGTTTTTTGTTTTTTGTTTTTGGTTTGGTTTTTTTTTTAACACATCTGATTTACTTGAGCACTCATCCAGAAATTAAAGGAAGTGTGAGAAGCAGTTTCTATTTGATGTATAACATGTCTAAGCTATGAGGCTGTAGAAGAAAGTACCCTCTGGTTTAATTTCTTTTGTCCCTTTCAGACAAATACATGACAGTCACCAGAAAACCCCAAACAGTAACAAGAACAACAAAAAACCCAAGATAAATCTCTAATCAGTGTTGGACATAGACTTTATATTTTTGTGTTGACCCTTTTAAACAGCATTCATGCTACCGATGCATGCAGAAGGAAGTAAATGAAGTAGAAAATCATTACATAAATACATGTAGCTTCACCAAATGAGCAATGACAGAGCTAACAGTGAGTTAGAAACCAAGGTAAATAAAACATTAAGCAACAACCTCTGTAGAAAGCTGATTTGTCCATATTAAACCCACCTCAGCTCCCTCCACTGCCTTAAGACAAAGATTCTAGACACTAGCTATATAACAAACTACTTCTATTTCCGCCCATCAGACAGAAACAAATGGAGTTAGTCATGTGAGTGCAAGCCTGCCTTCACACAATTCACCCATAGGATTGCAAAATCGACTGCAATGCCCAAATACCGTTACAGCTTATATAACATTCAAAAGACATTTTCTCCAGTAAGCATATCTCCTCAGTATAAGTTTAACACATTCCATTATCTTCCCCCCGTAAAATAAACAAACATTCTCAAATTATTACTGGTCCTAAAATAGGACCAAATCGGAGAGTTACTTGAGTATAAGTTTTGCATCCTCCTCTAGCAGACAGCCTTCTCAGAAAGCTTTAATATAACTACTGCCACCTTTGACCAAATGGGTTGCTTCCTGGAAATGAACCAATTAGAAGTTCTGTATGTTCAGGTTCTTGCAAACAGATTTACTATACTCTACCTACCTAGCATACTTTTCTGTCGTTGCTGTGTATTCTCATTGTTGGATAGAAAGAGGAAAACTATGTCTACATAATTATGTAACTGGAAGAAAAGTATCTCACCTCATCTTTTAGCTTTTCAAGAACACTGTCTTCCATTTCTAGTTAGAAAGGTAAAGAACAGAAAGTGAAATCAAGTTCTTCTTGAACCTTTCTGAGACCAAATTAAACCTTAGCTCACTACAGTCAGAGAACCTGTGTAGTTCAAGTACAGTAAAACTCAGAAGCTTGAGGACAAAGGAATTATGAAGCATCCTGCTTTTTACATCATCAAGCCCTTCATTGTTTGACCAAATCCATATAACCAAATTTTTACTTTCCTCTTGAATAACCAGAAAAAGAAAAATCTTAAAACAGGCTGATGCTGTCATATGTCTATCAACCTCTTCTTTGTACACATATTTCATTAGTGTCTGCTCTAAGACCCCTCAAGATACCACAGTTTAACATACCACCGCATGGCAGCTGCTCAGCAATAACGGATTGCATGTTTGGTATAGATATGAAATACAATGGGCAGTCGTACATTTCTTCCTCTGAAGTTTATACCGCATGTGCTCCATCTTCCATTTACTGCAGATTACTGCTATAATGGCACAAACATCTTAAAAACCCAAAGAACACTGCCAGAAAGGGCAGTCCTACATACCTCTACTACACGGTTGCCTATAATCATCCCGGCAACTTATTTTTTTATTTGCTGCTTTGATCAATTCCCTGGCCTTTTTTGCCTTGCAGTTGCCTAAACATTTCTGTTGACAAAAGGGAAAATGAGGCACGGGATCAATCCAGGACTCTGAAGTTCACAGGAGGGGAAGATTGCCACTTGCAGCAACAGCTACGGCTTACAGTGAGTCAACATTAATATTCAGTTAAGATCACAAGTATACTTTTAAAACAATTCATCCCATTGTCCTCACTTACCAGGCTTTGTTTCACCTTACGGACTAGCCTTGGAGCATATAAAATCCATACCTTTCAGATGAAAGTAAAGCAGAACACGCGCTTCAGAATCACACCTAACGTGCACCACCTGCTAATACCATACATCCAGACTACAGCTAGTTCAAAATGACCTCCCTTCAACACACCCTGCATGGCTCCCACTTCCTTAGCACCTACTGCTGGCCTCCACAAATCCCCTTCTTTAGGGAGCACCATCTACCAGTGTGGAATTAGCCTTACAGCACCTGTGGAACTAGTCCTGAGGATGCTTCCACTCGCTCTCGCAGGCTTGTACCAGAGCAGGTTCCTCAACACTTTCACTGAATTCAGACAGACTGCAGTGCCACACGGTCCTGTAGTGTGTAATGCACTTATAGGTACCTGGATTGGCTAATTAGGACTACAACACGATGAAACGCTTATTAAATTAAATGCTTTTTAGGACATTAAAATTCAGTGAGCAAGACTTTAACAATATACTGAGAATGGAAATATCCAGAAAGAAAACACATGTTCAAGAGTCATGTTCAAAAAATGACAGTTGCTTAAACCTCTTGTGAAACTTTTCATTAATCTGATCTTCCAGTAAGACACATAAACCTATAAAAAGAGAGGCATTTAAGTTTGGAAACACTCCTCAAAAGACTCCTATTACTTCAATAAAGACTTAGATTCTTAACTATCATTTATCCAGTACTGTTTCAGGCAATCCTTTTATTTTACTACTTTTTTTTTTTTTTTTTTTTTTTGCTAGATCAGTGTGAAAACTTTGCTCTTTTCAGTGTACTAAGCAAAACAGACTGTTTTGGGGAGAATATGAACATTCTGGCAATTTAAATTTTACACTGCTCATCTGTGACATAATTGTGGTGAGAAAAATAAAATAGTATAATTGACTTTTAGAATATCTTAAATACGGTTAATGTTCAACACTTGATTTCTGATAAAAAGTACTAGCTTCTCACAGGAGTCTCCAAAACATTAAACTCAATGAATGAGCTGTCACAGCTTCGAAGGATAGTTCTGCCTTTTCATGATATTATTTAAGGCATGTTTTAAAGAAGAGGTGGTGTACAAAATGAATAATAATGATTATTATACATGTCATCCACAAAGAACAGTATGGACTTAACAGCAGGTGGGAATAGAAAATTTATGGCATACACTGTCTACTTG
The DNA here is from genome assembly GCF_001431845.1 of Calidris pugnax. Taxonomy (NCBI): domain Eukaryota; kingdom Metazoa; phylum Chordata; class Aves; order Charadriiformes; family Scolopacidae; genus Calidris; species Calidris pugnax. The sequence continues at coordinate 2,692,932 of NW_015090771.1, read as the reverse complement.
CAAGTTAAAATACAAGAGTATGGGTTGCCATTTTAATGAATTCTATAAACTTCAGTGTTGAAATACGGGCTGAAAGTTTGCCAATGAAATAGAGCTGTTTCTAAACTCTCACAGAAAACCAACTGACAATAGCTTGGCAAGAGCGCTACAAGAAAATTAAAATGAAATTGTCCTGAATGTACCCTGTAAGCAAAAAATACTTCTGTTTCCAAACTGATAAATGCAGGATCTGCCTTAAACTTGCACAGAAAATATCTTTTCTCCAATTCAGTCATTACAGACTCCGTTTCATGCATTTAACCTCCTCTAAAATGGTTAATCTTGGACAAGGAACAGAACTGATAAGGGAGAGAAACAAATTTGGAAGTTCTGATGATAAGATTATGGCGTTACAGAAAGAGAATGCAAGTATGTAAAACCTTAAAAAGTTTTCATGAAAAACACTGGCAAAATTTCCTCTGATAGCACGCAGCAACAAGGCTTCCTTGATTAAATAGAGCTATTCTGACACACACTAGCTGGGGAATTAGTCTTACAAAAGTCAGCTCCAAAGTTGTAAACATGTTAGGTCTGCTTATGCCAGCTTCTCTTTAAATGCTTGGCTAAACCGAGCTTATCATAGGAAGGAGTTGTTCTAGGTAGACACAGTCTGGTTGTACACTGTTACCTACACTGGCCACCTTCTTGGGATTTTTCATACATATGCTCAAGCACACATTCCTGGCTTACCAGTTTTGGGAATTATATGAATGCTATCACAAAGACTTAAAAAAAAATATATAAGTAACAAAACCTTAGAGAAATCACTACATGATGAAGGATTTTAGATACTGCGTATCTAAATTTCCCACTGTATTTCATATTTTTAAAAGGAAGTTAATCAAAGTCCGAAGATACCTGTGTTTTGTTGTATGGTTTTTTTAATTAAAAAAATCTATTTCTGTCAGTCATGCACATTATAGTTTAACAAAGCGCAAGTGCCCAAGTCTTTTCAAACACATGCATCTTAATAAATCAGAGGAACATCACACTTGTGGCTTCTGATAAAAGCACTGCTTGTTTTCATTTGGTGCCCACTATCACATTAGCACTAAACTGCTTTGAAGCTTCTACTGTATTTAGCCTTTCATTTTTACAGAAGACACTAGCATTACTTAAGATGGGGGCTTTTATTTTCAGTCCTCAAATACTTCTAAATTGACCTTGTTCAATTCATTCCAGGCATACTGTATTTTTTTCCTTTCAACTATTTAAACTGTAAATGTTTCATGAATAAAATAAAATGATAATAGAAGGGTGCACTCTATGAAAATATGTTTAACGTATATATTATTCAATTTCTTAAAAGCTCAATTTGTAAATGCCATTCCATACATCCTTCTGCTTTTTCAAAAGCTTCTAGAATTTTTCATATTTTTCCATTAGAAAACAACTAATGCTTACTATTTCAATCATACCTCTAATCTAATACTTAAAAGAAAAAAAAAAACAAAACCCCACTGCTTTTTCTTCACCACAGCAAACAATCTTGAATTATTTATTCTTCATGAGTTAACATTCCCCCTGTGCCACTGAGAACAACTAAGAAATGTAATATTCAGGTTGGGGTTTTTTATTTTGAAGAAAGTATAATGATAAACAGCGAGTGAAAATATCATTACTTCATTACATTTTGACAGGCAAATAGCTTGCTTTGTTCAAGAGATAGAACACATGCACATCCCCAACACTGAGAAACTCGGAGGGTAAAGTACATTAAGGCATGAACTGAACTGTATGTGTATTCTCACACAAAGACTTGAACACATTAGAGAGCCCTTGACAGGATCTCAGTCAGGTTTGGGGGGCGGTGCTGTTTATCTTTCAGTCTGACGTTATCTTTATTTCCTGTAAGAAGATTATTTTATCTGGTTAATAGAATAAGTCTACAGTAGCGGATCTAGGAATCCGTTCCTAGATCAAGCTACACTATTCAGTTGCACCTTAACTTGGTGTCAAGGCAAAATTTGGGCATCCATGAAAATCTCTGTTCCTTCCCACCTCTGATGCTGGTTTCCGTAGAAAGGAAACCCATGAATATGAGCTGGACAGAAGCTGCGGTACAGTTCCACGGAAAGACCAGACACAGGCATAAAAGTCATGTGGCTGGTGAGATGGACGCTTTCCTGGTGGTTTTAAGACGTTTTGCTAAATAAAGAGAGCAAGATGGAGAATGATATAAAAATGCAGTCTCCTCACTCCTTCCTAATTCTTTACCCCAAACTCATCTGCAAAATCAGGAAACTGCTAGAGCATGTTTCACAAGGGCAAAGAGAAGAATAAGAAATGTGTGCACGAGCTATGGACTTCAGAGGGAGAAGAAGAAAAGTTTTCTTATAAGGTAAGGCAATTAAGAAATAAAGACATCTACTAAAGCATTCTAGTGTGTAGCAGGAAAGACATTTGCAGTTCTTTTGTTCAGCTATTAAATCCTGCAAGATTCAGCCGCTCACTTGAAATAAGTTTATCAGTAGTTAGAGGGGAAAAAACATGGGACCTTGACAAAGGTATTGCATTTCAGCTTCATAGCCTCACATGAGTTGTCCCTAGTTCTTAAACAGAAATGGCAGTCATGACAATAACCCCTTCTCTATAGAACACCCTTAGGTACATACACAGACACTTTTACACATGCATATCACACTTACCACATGCAAAGAAAATACTTCAAATGCTAACAGATAACCAATTTTTCACCTATTTTCTTTTGCCTGCTTTTCTTTGTTAATTTCATGACTTTAGTGTTGCATTTGTCAATAACAATGAAATATTGCAGTATGAATCTGTGCTTGATACAAACGTAGATTTCGGTTGTGGAAATAATCTATGGGGTAGTACATCAAGAAAGCTGGATATGCTAAAGAAAGCATTTCCAAGAAAAGCCCACTGCTCTTAAGAATTGTTTTGAGGAACACACCATTACACTGACCACTGGGAACGTGGAACATAGGCTTGTGAAACCATCTTCTTTCTCATCTCAGCATCCTCTAAGAGCTTCTCTGGACAGGAAAGCTGAGCCCTGCACTGCACACTGCAAACCACCACCGTGACCAAATTCTACACAGATGCTCAAAAAGACTGCAAAAGTTTTCAGTTAAAAGGAAACATTACTATTTACTATTACTACTGGTAAGATATTTTCATTGATTTTTTTTTTTTACTTAGAGACAAAGGTCTTGGGTTTTTAATCATTAAAACACTCATCTTGGGTATCATTCCTAGTTTTCTATGTCATTCTTGGACCAGCTGCTTAATTTAGGACACCTTACTATCTTCCTTCATTTTTAAAAATATTACCATAGTCTTAAAGTGAGACATTAAAGACCAAGATAACGTAACAAGTTTCAGTGAACTACCATAAATACTGAGAGGAACAAAAACCTTCTTGCAGCGTTCCACCCAAAGGAATTCTTATAGCTAGGACTACCATATTCTTTCTCTGGATTTAGTTTTGGGTCTATCTGCACAGCGAAGAATTGCTCTATGAAGACTTACTGCTGGTTTTCCACACTATTACAGCACCCTGAATATTTCACTCTTTCTGCCCTCGCCAGAACTACATTTTATTTACTTAAAACAGTGTAGGACCTGTAACTAAGCGCATTCTCGACAATTTTTGCTCTAATCTGGAGAAGGCACAAATGTGTCTTCCACATGTGCCTGAACATTAACAGTAGTTTTCCAGCAAATAAGAGAGCTACCACTCTAACAACCATGTTCAAATAAATTTTGAAGTCAACAGTAAAGTCAAACAGACAGAAGTCATAATAAAAACATAAATACTTAAATAAATAAACAAACACATTTCTATCTTCTTAATGTTTTATTATTTTCCCTCAAGTTGAAAGATATTGCCCTCAAAGTTCTCATGCAGCTTATCAGTTAACATCTAGGTTTACTGCAGACCTGCACATTTTCAATATCTGCATTACCCATCTAAGACCTAAGAAGAGTCAAGAAGACTGAGTACTCACAATTCCATCTGTGGTAAAGCACAACAGCAATTCCTAAGCATTTTGAAGAGAAATCCTAAGTATTCCAAGAAAGGTAAACAAACAGGCTCATTAAAAAACACATGGGCATTTCAGAAAATTATCCATGAACTCTCTGTCCAAAATTTCCACAAAAGCTCATCTCCTAAAAATAATGGGAACTACTTGGCAGTACATGCTTTCGAAAAATCTTGGCATCTTTTTTAAAATAACATCTGTCATTTACTTATATTTTTTAGGTATACTAATACTATCTTCATGATGAAAAAGGAAGGAAGAAAGAAGTTTGCTTTCCTTTTCTAATTGCAGTATACATTACTGTGTACTTCAAGATCTGAATGCTCTGAATCAACGCTTAGACAGCACACTAGTGAAACACTGTACTCTGATGAAAGTAGTAACTGGGTATCACTGATAGCTGATATTTCAAGTAGGCTATACTCAGGCAGTAACTGCATTTCCTACAGATATGTTGCAAGTTTTTATTTATCATAAAAGTGATTTCAAGCTACTGCTAAAATGAATTATACTTACTGTTGTAGATTTGTTTTTAATAGTATTAAATATTTAGTAATTACAAAGAGTCATTAGTTGGCAACTGGTCATATTATAAAAATGACTGCTCATCACCCCATAGTTTACAAGAGGTAGTGAACCATAGCCACAAACTGCAGCTATTTATAAATACCTGTATAAAGTTTCAAGTCACTTACAGCTGTTAAGCATGTGATCTGAAAGCAAAAGGGTGCTTTCCAAACTCAGCTATACCTCTGCCTGAATTATCTCAATGTCAAATGTGCAAGTCTTAATTATTTAATTGTATTCAAAGACTCACAGAAACATTGAAAAACAAAGTAATTATGGGACTGCGTAAGACCAGTTTGCTTTAACTGTCAGGCCTGCGATAGCACAAATTATTATCTGTGGCTTAATACGAAGCCTTGCTTTCTTACTTTGCAGGGAGCCAATGAACACTAAGTAATCATCTATATTATCACATGAAGTAGATCTCAGTTTAAAATTTAGGTCTTGGTCATGACCCTCTCCTTCACAGCCGTTTCAAAATGCCTAGATATATAAAATACCATTCTGAAATTATTACTACTTTTGTAATAAAAACTAGTTGTTCATTGCAGACCATGTTGTAATAGTCTCATTTTAATTTATACGAAAGGTTGGGGCAACTTTATTTTTTTTAATGATAGCCAGAAATGACTGGACCTCCCAAGAATATGTAATTATATCACAAGCTACTGCTGCTCTTTGCACTGTGGCACTTACAAGTTACGTAGAGGAGTTACAACATTATTACCTACAAACAAATAAAGAAGTATGTAAGCTAACTAAACAGCCAAAGACCAGTTTCAAGAGATACACAGACAAGAAAAGAGTGACGCTATGGTTCTTGAGCCTCTGGATACCAATGTTCTTTTCAGAAACTGAGATCACTACTCTTTCTTTCACCTTTACTGTGGAATCAGTGATACAATTTTTCAAATGTGGGTGGTCAATTGCTTGTATATAAATTTCAGTAATCATTCCACGCAACAGAAGGGAGACCAGAGAGGATTAGCGTAAGGAAGACATCTCAACACAATCAACTTTTGAATCTGAATCACCAGCCCAGCACTTTAGAAGACAAATTATAGCTTTCTGTTAACTATAAGGTACTTAACTTTCAAAGCTTAATGGATCCCATTTATCTTTTTCCTCATAAAATATTTTTTTAAAAATATGAAATTCTAGTTTCTAGCCAAAAGACTGGCCTGAAAACGTTACATCTGGAGTACACATCAGATAACTTCTTTATCCACAATGAAGATTTCCATTTCTACATTTTGAGAAGACAGATTTCAGCTTTAAAATACCTGAATATTATATTTTTGTTTCTCGATGCAGAAACATCTCAATGTTTCATCAATAATGAAAAATAGGAACTTCCTTTCAGAATAAGATGACTGCAACCAAATGACAGCAGCTTTTGCATTACTAGCTTCTTTGATACTCAAATTACTAATACATTATTAGAAATATTAATTATTCATATTATGATGTTATTGCTGAATGTGCTTCAAAACTCCACCACTAGAACCCTTACATTTTGACTCAAATCATGATCTGAGACCCATTTTGTCCCTGAAAGGGAATGAGTTTAAAAACTTTTAAGGCTACTAAAAATTCAAGCGATCCCTAATTCTCAAGAAAAACAAAAATCAAGTACATTCACTGGCTAGATTCCCTCACAGAACATCCGTCTTGTAAACACTGTCCCAGGAACAGCTGGAGGCACAGAAACTTACATAGTGTAAACAAAGAGCACAGGATGAAAAATCTCAGTAATGATATTTATGTTCATGGGTATGGAGTGGTAACTCAAACGTGGCATAGCCATTAACAAGTTACCTTGTCAGTGCCTCCTGTCTCAAATGAAGACAGGTATCATCAAGGACCATGAATTATGGATGCTTTATCTCTATTAGGTACAACACATTTAATGGCATTTGCATAAACATGTTCACGTAGGCTAGGGTTTCCTACAAAGTGCTGACAAGTAACAAGTCTGTCTCTCCCACTGAGCATCCCAAACAGCTTTCAGGTTTCAGCTAGACTAGGCCATCCACCCAAAGCAACTTCAATAAATCACAGCTGGTGTCCCATCAGGAGAAAACAGACCTCTCTTCACTGTGGAGAAGTGCTGCGGTAAGACTGCAAGAGAGGAACTGTGCACAGATGTCCCAGGTGGACGAGGCTTGCACGGAGAAGTGCATCAAAAAATGACAGACACAAATGATGACAGAGTAGAAAGCCAGCATATCCACTGCTGGCTGAGCCTACACTTGTTTCCCTGCCAATGGCAATGTGTGGAACTGGCTGCAAGCACCTGGGAGGCTGGTACTCTTATGCATTTGCTCAGCAATTACTCCAGCAATTCCACATGCATATTCAGGATTTGACTGCCTTTATTCACCAAAAGCCAACCTTTAAACTGGAAGTCCCCAGGTTATGCACAACTAGATACTGTCATTTATACAAAATGATCACTAAGCAAACGTCAGTGATTATCAGAACACAACTGACCACTCGAATCTAGAAATATCTGTTTGCCTAGTAACTGGGACAGCATACACATATTTAGAAATTATATTAAATGTGTGGTTTGGCTTATGCATGCTGTCTTTTCTTTAAAGAAGCTTGCAATACTGCAAGTCAAGTCTAGATAAAAAATCCTACCTTTCAAAGGCTAGATACTAGCAAAATAACTACCTCCATTTTACAACCAGCCTTGGGTAGAGAGCAAAGCAGTCCTGAGTTTTAATATTTCATTTACAATTAATGTATTACACAATAGCTGGGAAAGTCACTTTGCCTTTCTTCTCTAGTGTTTTCATCTGTTCAATGACAGTATTTGGTAGAGATGCCTTGCAATGCTAATGCCATTAGAATGGTGCACTTGATAATTATCTAGTGTGGTTACTTTGATGTTATAAAATGATACAAATATTAAGTACTTTGAAAAAAACCAACTGTCTTTACATCTAAAGGAGTAATTTAAAATGGTGAACCAGAACAGTAAACCAAAGTATTGAGTCACTTTTCCAGAGTCAGGCTTTCAGATCTCTCTTTCTTGATTCCTCATTCATAAAATGAGGAAAAAAAATATGGTCCTAACTTATAGAGGACTTGCAAAGATAAAGCTGAGCTTCCTGTTGCAACCAAGTCAAAGCTCTGGCATTTGGCTGCACTTCTACTTCCACTTTATTTAGTGCCCAGCTTTGCAGTCACTAGTTTGATTTCAGTGCTACTGAGCCTTCCAAAGAAGGTACGTGACAAAAACAGGAGCAGTAAATACAATGTTTCTGTGAATAAGGAAACACGACTGGGAAGAATGAGAAAGAATGAACACAGGGACCAGGAGTCAGGGGTTCCTGGTTCAGACTCAGGACTACCTCTGAATTACACTTGACCTTTCTAAGCCATTTTACCTTTTCATCAATTTTTTTCCACCAGTAAATGGGATGATAATACATTCTAATATGATCAAGGGAGTAACAAAACATATTGTAACAGTTTTGAGGCACACAGATAATGTGACAAACGCCAATTTAACCATAAGTAAGGAAATGAAAATTTTTGTGCAAACTCTACCAGGCTTTTGCTGTACAGTATAAAATAGGGCTGGATGCCACACTGAATACCAAGACTGAAAATGGATGGTCTGTTTCTAATTAATAACGCAGCATGTGATCAGCCATAAGACTATCCCAGAGTAGATATGCATGTAGGACAGAATTAAATTGTTCACACAACTTTTATCCTTTAATTTCCTAAGTTTTTTGGTGCCAGACTTCCCACTCTTCAGAAAAGTTACATTTTGTATCACAAGCCAGTAACAGGTGCCACTTGCAACTGAGGGTTATTTTCAGGGAAAAGTTATCAAAAACTGTCTTGAGGTGATGAGAACAGCTGCCTCAATAAGAACCCTGGCATAATTTGTCATGAAAACATACAAACAGGCAATACGAGTTGAAATATGAAAAGGAAAATGCCATGCCACCAGGGCATGCTCCCCGTAAGCACCCAGCTTTATCAAGAAAAAGCAGAGAACACCTCAGGTAGCTTTCTCCACTCTCCAACACCACACTTGGGACGACAACCTGGGGGAGAAACGGCACCTTCCCGGGGAGCAGCAAGTCCCACTTCTCCACAGGAATCTCACCAGACGCCATGGCCCATGACCTTCACCAACAGCCCCCCTGAGGCCCTGCAGAACCCCGCCACACCCCTCCCAACGGTACACAAATAATGTGACAAACACCAATTTAACAATAAGTAAAGAAATGAAAATTTTTGTGCAAACTCTACCAGGCTTCCCCCCTCGGGGCGGGGCGCGCACCCTCACCGCCCCTCACCGACCTGCCGCCCGCATGGCCCCGCCACTGCCCACCTTCGCTCGCTCTTCCGCCGGACCAAACACCCCTAAGACCCCCCCTTCCTCGTCCCCGAAGCCTACCCGTGACCATCTCTCGCCCGGCACCACCTCGGCCCCTCAGCTTGCCCCCTGGGCCACAACATCCGCCCGCATGGCCTCGCCGCTGCCGCCCTTCGCTCGCTCTTCCCCCGGGCCAAACAGCCTTGTCCCGGCCGCTGAGGTTGCTACCGCCGGGCCGGAAGCGTGGGGCCGCCCCCGGCTCCTCCCGGTTGTGGGGCTCCGCCGCCCGCTCCGGGCCCTGCCGTGTCCCCCTGCGGAGGGGAAGCGTCGCCGCCCGGCTGTGAGGCGGGAACGTGAGGGGAGACCCCGCTGAGATCCTCCCACCTCCGCTCTCCCGTCTCCCCCCGTTAGGCCCCCTCGACCGTCGAAGTTGCTGGGCTGTGGGGAGAAAATGAGGAGGGAGCGGAGCCTTTCTAGCTCTGCAGAGTTTTGGGTTTACTGCAGGGACGGCAGCAGGGAGGCCAGGTCACCCCAGGGACCCACCGCCTTGTGTGGAAGGGCCGCCGAGAATGGAGGGCCCTGGGGAGATTATCCCCCAGAGACCTCTGTCAGAACCTCACGGTTCCAGTACCCCGCTGTGAAGGTGTTTTGGTGAGGGGGGATTTAACTGCTCCGTCGTGTTATGCCGTGTATTTTTTTTTTTTTGACGTGGTACAGAGGAAAACCAAAACCCGAGGAGACAAATGAAACAGACTGCAAACACCTCAGCTCGCCGCCTGTGCTGACCCTCCCATTTAGTCAGGAGCATCAAGGTAGCTTCTTTCAAGTTCAAACTAAAAGGCCAAACGTACGTGAAGAGCTGGAGTTGCCCCTTAAAATAGGATTGCAGGAAAACTAGAAGTAGCTTCTGGAAGAAAAAAAAGTGTTGGTTTGCAAAGGAAGCAAGCCTTGTCTGGCTGCACTTCACGCACGGGTGTGTGCATTTCGCCCATCTGAACTTCTGTGTTCCCCTTCCCTACCAGACCTTTAATGCCTTGTGGCTGATTTTAGTGCAATTTGCTAAAGGTATGAAAGATCTGAAAGGTGATGTTGCTAAGTGTCAGTTTCAGGAGTGTGGCTGTACAAAACGGAGGAAACAACTGCTCAGCTCTGCCTGAACTGAAGGAAAGGCTGCAGAGTGAATTCAAGCGGTATTAGAGAGAGGAAAATCCACATAGAGGCAGCTTTTATAGATGCCTCAGTGCGACAAAACCTTCACAGCTTGGAGTCAGCCACAAACCACAAATCTGCAGGAGGCTGGACTTCAGTCAAAGAACTACTTCTGTAAAGCCCTTTCGTGCTGCAGGGACCATGTCCAACTGAAATATGTGAAAAACTGAACCATTGTGAGCTGTTCCTGTTTCTGTCATTACACAGGTAGACGCTTGTTTTTTATTTGGTATGTTTCTTGGGGTTTGGTTGTTGTTTTTTTTCAGTATGCTTTTGCTAATGAGTGGGTGGGTTTGGTGAATTTCTGCCTTGTCCTGGCCTACCATACAGGAGAAACCTCTGGCTACATGTACACAGGGAAAAACCAGACTAGATCCAATCAAGTCAGTCTACAGGGAGAGGCTGGGATACCTCCTGTTGTTCCTTTCTGCTCATTTTTACCTTCAGGTATCGTTTATTGAAGTGACAGGTATTTAGGCAATACCTTGTTCCAGTACTGTATTTTTGGACACAGGGGACACAGCACTAGAGTGACAGTAGTCTTGAGTTGTGAACAGGCTGAACGGGGAGGAGATAACTTATAATGTTATAATGGAGGAAGCAATATGTCAAAGATAAAGCATTTAGAAATACTGTATCTGACTATTTTGTCAAGGCAATAATGATTGCTGCTTCTTAAAAGATGGGTTAGATAATGTGGTTGGATGTGGTTGGGATGATTTAGCAGTCTGAACTGTGATGATCTTGACTACAGAAATAAAAGCTCTTAAAAAGATAATTAAGTATAAATGTATTTAAATATAAAATAACTAGAATGGAACTTGGAACTCTTGTCATTCCAGTAAACCAAAACAAAATTAGGAGATTTTCCTGGGTATTAGGATGAATTCAGAACAAAATGGAGTTGTGATAGGCCAATTAATTACATTTTTAGAGGAAGGAAAAGTAAGCTAGCACTGTGGAAATGAGTCCTAAGAGGAATAATAAGATTTGTTCTTCTCAGGCAGGCTTCAATTAGCTGTGGAATGATAAGCCTGCAGCAGAGTCCAAAAGCAAGAAGCTCTGCTCCACATGGAGCCCTTGCTGGAGCATTGGTCAATGTGCATGGCAAGCACAAAGGCTTGCAATGGTATGGGCAAAATGTGTGTTTTCATTCAGGGGGAAGAATGAAGGGTGGTGCTGGGTGTAGGGTGATCCAGATGAGCCTGGAAGGACACTGTCTAGGACAGGTTGCCGAGAAGATGAAGACAGAGATGGAATGTAATGCAGGAATTGTGTTGTTAGATCACAGTTTAAGGGAGGATAAACCTTGGTGAGGATTGTGGCAGTTTTAGGAAGAACTTATTGGTGTAATGCAGATCGTTTGTCATGGTATGTGCACTTCAATGTTGGCTGAACTGAGCTGAACTAGTGTTTGCTTGAACACAGAGTTTTCCTGAGCTATGGTACTGCCATCACAGCTTTTGAGACCGTGATACTCACCTGTGCAGGACAACAATGAGAACAACAGGGGTAACGGTGAGCATGGTGCTCATCTCTGACTATTTGCAACTCAAGACGGTGTTAGGTATAGCAATAACCAGCTATACCTTATTTCTAAGAACAAAGCAGGTGAATTTTCTTACTGCAGGGTTATTGCCATCAATTTATTCTTCCTCCTATACCAGCTCAGTCACAGAATCATAGATTGATTCTGTGGGTTGGAAGGGACCTCTGGAGATCATCTAATCCAACCCCCCTGCCAAAGCAGTCATGAAGGTTTTCTCTGGTGAGATGTAATGTCTGCATATGACTAGATATTACTGTCAATGCCATTTCCAGCCAAGATAACTGCTGACAAATCAAGTTTGCTGTGAAGTCTCTCACGTGGAGATCTTCTCTAAAAGCCCAGCATAAGAATTAGGTTTCCCCAGTTCTTCAACTTCCTAATGACTGCACTTTGTATATATCATAAAATCAAGGAATTTATGATTCTTGTTGGAGGTGTAAGAACATTCGCTGTTTCTAGGCAAGGAAAAACTAGTTAAATTATTAAGCAAACTCAGTACTTGTCATGAAGCACTGCTATATTAGAGGAAAACAAACAAAAAATCCATGTTAAAATATGAAAAACGTGTCTTGGGAATGACATCAGTGTTGTGCTCAAGTTGTCTGGGTGTCTTCAATATGAATTTCAAGGTTGAATTTTAATAAATTTACTTCAAGTATAGGTTTACCTCCAAACATCTTAGACACATGACACTAATTTTGGGATAATTATATACTTCTGTAATGCTTTTTAGCTTTAGTTTCTCACTGGTCTTCTCAAAACTACCTGCTAATACCGGTTTTGGTTTTCCCTTCATAAATATACTGCTGTTGCTGAAATAGAGGCTTCTTTTGGATATAATTGATATTCAATACATTGCTAGTATGATTTCCTGGATATATTACATGTTTGTTTCCTACATCTGCAAAGGTTTGAACAACTTTTGTCTGTTAAAGGGTTTGAAGTGGTCTTGAAAGAGTTATTCACAGTTCATGATTAACTCTTCATTTTACTTGCAGCTTTCATTGTAAAATCCACTGATAATATTGCTAGGTTATACTACAATGCAGGTAATATTGCTATAACCACTAATATGAGCGGCTGGGATGATGATACTGTGTGTTTTTGCATTTTAGCAGGGATTTGCATGTGTGTAGGGTTTTTTGATTCATGTTGTAATCATGTTTATATGACCATGCACACAGATACTTTGTTTCAGTATCAGATGCTACTGTGGGAATTAACATGGAATTAGCTGAGTGTCAACTCTTCTTACCTAGTGGGAAAAAGGAGAAACTAAGTACATGATACATTTCCAAATATTGGTTAAATCTTATGCAGAGTTATCAAAGAATTAAGAGCATTGCTCAGCTTGTATGATAGCTTTCAAGGAAGCAAGAAAATAGTGCTTGAGACCTGCCTTTTGTTAAGTTAAGTTTGTTAAGTTTTGTTAAGTTCAGGCCTATTAAAATAATAATACAGCAGATCTCGAAGGCAACTTGAGTCCAAAAGAAAATGTTGCTATGCACAGTAACACTGTCAGTTAAGGAAAAAATAGGTCAACTGAGACAAATCTAGTACCTTCTTTCTCAAGTACCATTATGATTAAATTGCTTAATAACGGAGATGAAATCTAAGAGAATATAAAAAAGGTGGCCTGGAACATAAAAGCACTGAATGTCATGAAAATAATTTTTGTCATTCTCTAATTGCATTCTTCTATTAAAAAAACCCCATCTGTTTCCTCCCATAGCGTCCTTGGTGGTCACAACAGAGTTTTATATAGTTTTGAAGAAACTTCAGATATGTTATGCATCTGTATTTCAAAAAAAGTCTTTTTACAGTATCACAGAGAGGAGGAATGAAATTCCTGTCCTGCCCCCCATCTATGGAATATAATTTCATGTAGAATTACCTGCTATTATGATTTAAGTTTTGGTATGCATGTACAGGTCACATTAATCCTCAAGATTTGCTTAACAAAAATCTATGAATTGGGTGACATTTAAGCCTTCAGTGGTAACAAACTGAATTAATCATGTTGTGATTATAAACCAGTTCAAGTGCCGGTTACAGCATAAAAAAGGCGATGCCACAATGTAATGCTCTATAGCAAGCTGCTCTTACATACTTAGGAAGGTAATAGCTGATGTGTCTTGTCTATGTCTTATGGTAAATGTTGGTAAATATGAATTTTTGATGCCTGCCATCATGGTTGTTTTATACCTTTATTTGAAAATTTGTGTTGAAGTACTGTACCACTAATAAATCACTTGATCCAGCACCCAACAGGATGTTCTTAGAAAAATTTAATTTGAATTGATTTGTACTCAAATTCCGTTAAATAGACAATAAGGTAAATTATGGATTGTAAGTAAAGCTTGGTCATAAATGAACTGCTGGTTTGTCTTCCAATATACAGGAATGACCAGAAAAACAATATATAGTTGCTCAAGTCAATTCAGACCCTTGATAGCAGAGCACTGCATTTCTTCGCTTCTCTGGAAGCCTTGCTGGATGCACACACACTGGGTTTGTTAGATCTAGATTATTCACTGTCTTTGGGCTGTAGTCTTGGCTGATGCAACCCAGGCTTATTCCCTCTTTGCTCTCCTCATAGTCTGTGGACATTCCTTTACATCATATTGTATATTCTTTTCAACTTAGTAAAATATCTGCCAGTCGCAAGGCAGCAACTGCTTGAACCACACAGGAGCAAGGCTTGGCTTCTCTTTGAAACCAGTTGTTAAGAATGATCTGGGAGATAAAGGAAGGGGACACTTGAATTGCATTCTTGAAAAATAACAAAGGTATTTGTTGCAGACAGGGAAGTGCTAGTTTAAGACAGCTTAACAGGATTGTAGCAACATACGGAGATTTAGAACCAGTGAGGCTATAGACTACAGTGTTTGGGATTGCAAAGAGAGATCTCCAATAATGAAGCCAGAGCAAAGGTGATGTATAGTTCCTCAACAATCGTCAGCACTTGCTTCTTACTGGTTGTGTATGCCCGAGAGACTAAGGTGACATCATTTTCTTCTCAGTACCCAGGTAACATTATGCAGTCCTGACATCTGATTTGTTGAGGACTATTTGTAATTTTTCAGAATGTAATTATTGTACTGTAATGGTTTGTAAAACAATGTTGATTTACAACCTCCTCCTGTTAATTTAGTCATCCTCATACCTTTGACCATTGACCATAGAATTAATTTAGTTCAGATTGTAGTTAGTATTCTTCAAATAAGAAAATCCTTTTCAGATACAACTCAGGCAGTATGAAGAAAGCAATAATATGTCTATTAAGGAATATTTTCCAATAACATGAAGTTTAAGTACTTTGTGGTAGTTTTCAAAGACAATTTGTCAGGTGGCAAATGAATTATAAAGAACCTTTCACTGGAATGATCTTATTCACTTTTTAATTGGAGTTACTCAAAACCAGGTTGTACAAAACACTTCAAAATGAACAGCTCAGTCCTGTCAGAACAGACAAAATAGACCATGTGACCTAAGAGATTTTTGCTAAAATTATAGTCTAATTTGCCAATATTTTACTTTTCAACTAATGAGAAAATCTAACAGTTCCTGTTGCAGAAGCAATTCCAGCATACATTACATTGCTATTTGCCTGCAGTTAACTACTTACAAGGATACAGTTCTTTTTTATATTTGCCTCAGCTTGAGGTTTTGCAAGGTGTTTTTTAGAATGGCTGATCAATGTGATAAAGTAGATGTGTTTTTTTTCTCAGTGGCTTTTTCCTCTTACTGATTTTGTATCAGAGAACTACAATTTTGTAGCATAGACTATCATGCGAAAACATGATAGTGCCTCGTTAGAGTCCCATGAGGAAAACCAAAAGATTATTTAAAAGACCTGGTGATGCAAATTTACAGAATAGAAACAAAAGATGAGCAGCAGAGATAAAAAAATAAGTTAGAAACTGATCACCGCTGGAGTGGAGAGTTTGCAAGATTAAGAAATAATATTTCAAAACTCAAACAGAGGTGGATTTGGATTGCTGTATTTTATATGTTTGTGGTAACTACCTGCTAATTCATACACTGTAATATCCTAAAGTTTTATTATACCAAGAAGCAGATGATTATGAAGAAATTCATTGAAGTGTAATTACTATAATCTTCAAAATAACTACCAAGAGCTACTTGGTAATCCTAGTTATTGAGCTACAAATTCTGAAGGAAAAATATGCTATGATTTTAGACTAGCCAAGTTAAATGTTCTGTTTGATAACACTTCAGTCTACTACTAATAATCTCTCTCAAAAGCCCTTCCATCCCCAAATTTCAATTCTGAGAGGTGATAATTTTAGCTGTACATACTGCACAAACTGTTTTTGTTTTGTGCTAGGTAGAGAAGGTGAGGTAGGCTTAACCCAAAAATATTTATGACCAGTCTTTTCCCCCCAACATACCCACAGGAGTAGCTTAATGCTTGGCTCCCTTTATAAAGGAGGGTTAAGTATATGAATCTCAAGGAATTATGTTTCTCTTCTAGATTGTTTGTTGGTACGTCACGTTGAACTTTTTTGTTGTTTTTTTTTTTCTCCAGAATATTATTATACTGAGGGAATAAAATTCAGATGGCAACTTTAGATCCAGATTAAAAAATAGCAATTTTATATACCTTTTTTTCTGTGTGGGTTGATACTCTCTTTCTCACTTTGCTGAAAGTTGCTTTGTGAATTCTGATCTCCTACCTCATTGTCTCACTACAAACAAATCATCATACATCCAGATGCATCACAAATATTAATTAGTTTATCATTTCCTTGTCCTTATGAGATTGGAAAATATTTCTTATCTCTGTTGCACCAAATCTCTGTTGAGACTGGATTATTTCAGCACTGTAGGAGGAAAAAAAGTGAACAATTTTTTAGGATTGTAGAACATGGAAGAGGGGCAAGAAAAAAGCACAGCTCGTACGGTGGTTGGTCCCACATCCACTGTGGTGGAGCTGCAGCCAAGCAAGCGCAGGTGTGACTCATTTCCCTCCGTCCTGGAGTGAACAACTTCAGTCAGTCAGTCAGATGGTTGGGACTCAGCCACCCAGAAATGACCTCCCCAGCACCTGAGGCAGGAGGGAAGGCTTATTTGATCCTGCTGGCATCTGGTCTACATTGTTTTCCACATAAAAGTGGCATAACAAAGAGCAGGGTGTAACAGAGATGACTGACTTTGCACCGTGTAGCAAATCACTATTTTAGGCTTTGTGGCTTGATAGCTGGAGAACATCTAGCACTGAAAGCAACTTTTAAGAGTTGCATGTTTGGCATACACAGCATATATTTTTTTATTTTTACTTTTTAACGTGCCCGTAAGTAGGTGGGTGCTTGGAAAATAGGACAGCATGATGAGAATGACTGTTAATATTAAACACGCTTTATATGCAATAGCTTTGCATACACTTATATTTCAAAAATGACTTTCTTCTTCCTCTATTTTATAGGAGTCCTTTGGTATATTACCATAATCAGTTTTTCTTACATCCAGTTTGGAAACCCCTTATTGTTAAGTCATTTCCTTCCCTTTTTATAGACTATTTTTAATTTTTTTTTTTTTTTAATTATCTGTCCCTCTGTGGATAAATTAGCACAGGCCTGATCGTGCTAAGAAATGGCCTGATCGTTTTTAAAAGCCCATCAGAAGAGAGGGAGAGATGCTCAGTCAGTAATGCTTTTGCACATTCAGCTTCTTGTAGCAAACAGAATCCAGTGGAACCTGGCTATGAAGCTCTGGCTAGCACTGATCCATTTTGGAGGGTACATAGTAACATCTTAATATACTTTTTATTGAAAATAAAAGTGAGATAATTTTCTGTCTGAATATATAATGTATGAATGACTGCTTTTGAGACACTGATACATAAATTATAGATAGCCTTTCAGATTCTGCACTATGTATTATTAATTAAAAACTAAAGATCTTCATCTACATCCAAGTTACACCCTGATATCTAGGCCACTGGAGAACATATTGTAGTGTTGGGGACTATATAACGCAGGCAGAATGCAATCAAATGCCCCATTTTGATGTTTATAGGTAACATTTCAATACACGAAATGCCCAGAATCTTTTCCTGTTACAGTGGACGGCACTGTTTTTTTTGCTTTATGAAGAGGAGGCGTGAACAAGAATGAAGTTGATGTTATATTTTCCTTCAAACATGCACAAAAAAAGGAGAAATATTTGTATCATGCTTTGCCTAGATTATATAACTTCCCACATGGCACAGTGTGCTCTAGGAGATCTCTCTCTCTGTCTCTCACTCCCTCTTCCATCCCCTCCCTTTACAATAGATATTAATGTTGTTTGATGGGTGCTGATTTGCCTGTTAGATTCTTTCTCACAGGTTTAGAAGGCAAATGATGAAGACAATCAAAATTCCCTGATATTGTTGATGACTGAGCTTCTAAAGTAAACTCAAAAAGATATATAACAAAGCATATAATCCCAGCAAGCCAGAGTCAGCATCAATTCTTTTTATGTTAAAATGGAAACAGCCTGTCATAAATGGCTAAGACATTAGATTGTAGATTAATATTGAAGAATGTACTTGAGGAATGTCTCTTGCTTGTTTCTTGTAATCTGAGGAGCATGTGCTATAATTGACAAATAGCCTTGAATTCGTTGGGTAGGGCAAAACACAACAAAAGCAAACGTCCAGCACATGTCTACAATCACAAATTTAACAGCAATCAGAATATGTTTGCCCGAATCTGCACTTAACTTTTTTTTTTTACTAGCTTTACATGGAGACTTACAGATGGTTGTGTGTTTGTTTGCATTCTATGAATCAGTTGTAACTTCTACAGTAATACATGTTTTTGTAGTTTTTCATTTTTGCTGGCAGAATTGTTCATGCTGGGACTGTTACACAGAAGAGCTATGAATCTTATGCAAAAGGCTGACAATACAAATTAAGATAAATGCAAGCTACAAAAACCAGGCTAGAGTGAGAGCATCACACATCCTATAGCTCCTGCGCTGGCAACAGAGAAATCACTCTTTGAGGAATGGACCTCCTTCAAAGCCTGTTTGTCTCACAAACCAGGTCTTGTCACAGTTTCCTTAAGCAAAGTTTCCAAAGACTCTGGGAGAATTATCGTAGCAAAACTCAACTTTCTGAAGTGCATACATGATAAATAAAATTAAAATTGATGTCTTTAAGGATTTCACCCAGGGAAACTCAGCCAGTGAGAATAACAACCATTTGTTTTCTCTCAGTGATGAGAAGGTAAAATAGGTGCCATCTGCTGATAATCCAAACAATTATATTTTCCCTCATCATATAGCACTCTTGTGCTTGGAAGTAGCTGCTTTGCTGAATCACAGAATAGAATCATAGAATTGTCTAGGTTGGAAGGGACCTTTAAGATCATTTAGTCCAACCATCAACTTAACTGATAAAAAACCATCACTAAACCATGTCACTAAGCACTATGTCTACCCGTCTTTTAAATACCTCCAGGGATGGTGCCTCAACCACTTCCCTGGGCAGCCCATTCCAATGCTTAATAACCCTTTCCTAATATCCAATCTGCACCTCCCCTGGCACAACTTGAGGCTGTTTCCTCTTGTCCTATCGCCTGTGACCCCTGCCTCTCTACACCCTCCTTTCAGGTAGTTGTAGGGAGCGATAAGGTTTCCCCTCAGCCTCCTTTTCTCTAGGCTGAACAACCTCAGCTCCCTCAGCCTCTCCTCATAAGACTTATTCTCATAAGCACTTATTCTCTGAGCTCCTTGTTTTATGCAGGCATCCTGTGTATGAATTGGAGTCCACCTGCCAAACAGCCTTTGTGAATATTCGAATGGGTTATTTTCCGATGAGTAATCTCCTTGAGTTTCCTTGCAGAATAAACGAAAACGGAAGGAAAGGTCTAGCAGGGGGATGATTCTGTTGGGCTGTAGAGGGGTAGCTGCTGGGATTTATAGGTTGTCTAGCTTCATTGTCCTGAAGGAAAGCTTCAGGAAGGAGCTGATTCAGCAGTTGCTGTTGTGGTTTATGCCGATGGCGGTCTGCCCATGCAGTCAGCACAGTCAGAGCAATGTAATCACCCTGTAATGCTACTTCAACTGACTTCTAACTTTGACCTGTGATGTACCCACGTTTGGCTGCTTTGCGGCAGTGGACAACAGAAGGGCCCTAACTAGGCAGAAAATCAGGATTTCCAAGGCCTTCACAGACCACAACAGTTGTCTCCTTCCCTCACGACTCTCCTCCCCTCTGCATCACTTTCTTTACTGCTGCCTCCTTCTCATGCCTTTTATAGGAACTGGTAGATCATGGCCACTTACAGTGTGATGCAGCATACAGAGTCAGATCAAGCTCTAATGGACCAGGGCATCAGTGTACGAATGGCCCAGGGCAGAGGGCATGGTATGGGCTATGCCAAAATGAAAAAGGATGTGGCATTGTAGGGAAGAGGAAACTGCTGGCCTTTTTCTGTTTCTAGGCTCTGGGAAGCCCACATTGCCAGCAGCTCTCCTCGTCATACCCTGCGAGTAACCTACAGGCGCACAGTGAATCAGAGCTACACCACTGAGTCATAGTTCACCAAAAGTGACGCTCATTAAATACTTCTCACGCAGCTTCTAGTGAAACAGAGTGGTACCAAGGTCAAAAATTATACAGATCTGAAGACTGATGGAAACATGTCCGAAGTTTCTGTACTTAGGAAGAAAAAATTTGGTAGTGAGACTGAATCTGGGATATTGAGTTTAGGACAGTACCTTAGATATAGATGATGGGAGGTGTGGGAAAGTAACAGAAGATTGGCAAGGAGGACTGTAAATACGCTCAAGTGACTCGCATGTAGGGTGCTGGAAAACACATCTGTCATGCTAATTGTTGCTTAGTTTTGTGTGCTCCACAAGTAGAACATCTGCACTTAGATAACAGTCCTGGGACGGACTCAGGGGCACCCTATCAAACACGGCTGAGATTCTTGCTGTGCTGTTGAAAAGATCAAAGCACAGCAGAAAACTCTGCCTGCCAGAATCCTTCAAATACAGGCCCAAACAGCAAGTGGGAGCTCTCTCGCTCCTTCACTCCCTCATTAACAAGGACTCTCATGCTAATAAGGACTCTTGCTCCCTGCTTGCCTGCCTCTGCCCGGGTGCTGCTTCTGACATTCCCCAATCCATGAGGTATTGAGATTAAATTTGTTCTTTGCCCTTAATCTGTGTTTTTGTGGTTGTTCCTGCGTCCTGCCTGCATCAGCTCACACAGGAGGTATATCTGTCATCTTTATTTCACAGTTCTGATGCTAGCTACTATCAGGGACAATGTTCTGGACTGGATGCACAAAACGTCAAATGCAGAATTACAATGCCTTTCTTTCCTGCTTCTTTGTGCTCAGGGGAGAACAGAAGTTAGCTTTTCCCCCCCTACCAGTAATACATCATACCTTCTTCCATCAGTTCACATATGCAGGAATATATACATATATTCTTGCAAGTAAGAGTCTTGTATTGGAGCTATATTTCTCACCCACCTACTTCAGTATCCTATAAACAAACAGTTTATGCAATTTTTAGTCTCGTGCAGAGTTTTATGGTGCATGTGCCAATACAGAATCTAAGGATTCAGGCAAGGCTGTCTTACCCATCATGTTCTTGTGCTTCAGAATAAATTGTGCTGTGCTTTCTCTAAGTACAGTGCAGTTCTGTGGGGCTTGCCTTTTAAATACACTGTTTCAAAGCAGGTTTTTGGAGATAACTATTGTGGCAGCAGGATGCCGAGTGGTGTGTGGGCTGTGTGAAAGTGGCTCAGAGATGTGAAACTCCAGAATCATGGCTCATAGGGATTATTGGACACCAAGCAAATAATGCAATAAAAGCTACAAGTGAAGGCAGTCAGTTACCGGCTTTTATGGTGTAGAAAACAAACAATTCTTCCTCTGAGCCCTTTCACTTGTTATGTTCGTGCAGGACAGGGAAGATGAGATATGAATGGCAGTAACTGTATGCAATGTTGTATATTTCAAATCCTCAAAGCTAGAGCCAGGTTTTTATCACCAAAATTAGAATTATGGTCCACACTGAGGAGCCATTTACTCATATGGGGGTTTTGTCTCTGCTTGTGGCTAGTACTGCTTTAAGAGAAAGAATAATAATTATTGTTGAGGCCAACAGCCTAAGTGGAAGCTATGGTGGAATGTCTGTATCCTAGTGTTTGACTAGCAACTAGAAACAAAAGATTTAGCTTAAAAAGGCAGGCAATAGTAAACCTAAAAACAGTGGCATACACGTGTATGACAACTGCCCTTTCTGGAATTTTGCTGTGCTTTATTGATTATTTGTTGCCTCCCCTTTTGAAACCAATATAGTTAACCAAGTCCACTGAAAACAGTGGAAAGATTCTTGTCCGCATTAGTGGATATTGGTTCAGTCCTTTAGACCTGTAGCTGGCTTTAAAAGCAGAAGGATGCGAAATTTAATGTTGAAATATAAAACTTTATGTATATGTATGTATTAAAAATGCTTATAAACACACACATATACATATTTATATGAAAAGTTCTTTAACCATGTGGAATAAATGGTGTTTGCAGAACGATGGTTTTAGTGGCAGTCATTTGTTATGCTTTGATTGCTGTGCTGTTCATGAATGATTTGGTGCATTTCTTGCCAGCTGAGCTCATCTCACACCACACATACCACCTATTTCATATCCCGGCTGCATATATTTGCCAATACCTTGAAAGTATTGTAGATACTTGTAACAGATTGCTTTCCTCCTATATCTTTGACTAAATAAAATCAGGGCAGTTCAGAATTAAAATACATTGGATTATAAATTGACCCCTTCTAAGAAGTTTTACATATTTATTTTGTTCACTGGAAATGTGAAATGTCAACACCATGAACATAGATCTATATATACCTGTGGATACTTCATAGATGTGGTGTATATATATGCATACAGGCTTTTCAGTTACACGGACTGATTTAACGTGTCTCCTGTTTATTCTCTAAAAATTGAAGAGGAAAATAATTTTGGGTTAAGCAGTTAGAATTATGTATATGGTAGACAATTATGTTTAAGCAGAGATCTAAAAATGAGAATACATGAATGCTATAAATATTGGCCGTATTTTTAAACGAATAGGCATAGCACTCCTTCCCACATCCAAAGCTGACACTTTATATTTGGAAAGAAAAGTGATACCTTTATGAAGCACGCACATGCATCTCCTTTGCTGAGTTACCTCCTTATTCAGTGAAGACCATATTCTCTCCACTTCCCATTCCGATTAAACTGGAGGGAAAAACTATATTTTTAAAATACTTTAATACATGTTCCCATTATTAATATGTTGTAATGGAACCCAGCAGATGTTCCTACAAACAAAACTTTGCATCTCAGTTGGATGTTCTTGTATAAATACTAAAAATACCTGAAAATGCAATTTGATATCAAAACATAGCAGCACACTGAAATACTTAGGTCACAATTGCTGTGAAGGGACTAAACTTGAAGAGTTTACCGCTCTAACTTAAAGAGTTAGAAAGTCTAACCTGAGTCTCAAACTACCAGTACAATTTGTAATGTGAAACTACTGCAGGCCTCAGGAGATAATCTGATTATTTCAACGTTGCAGATAACAAAGAATATTAAATTTAAGCTCCAAGTTAATAAGTTTTAAATTTAACTTCTTGCTGTTTTTTCCTGTTTGAAAAATGCTGCTTTTTATTTAAGTGGGTTGCGTGGGCGTAGCAAGGCGGGCAGGTACAGAACATCACTTATGTTGTATATTATATGAGACATTATGTCACAACATTTCAATGTCTTTCTTAGTGCAGGGGAAAGAACAAAATGTGGAAAGAAGCATCTGGGTGAAGAGAGATGAATGCCTCACTGCATAGTGTCCATGAGGTCAGATCCCAAATGGACAGGCTTGTATTCAGGTGATTTAGGGCCCTTAAAATACCTCCTTTACTGCCTTCTGAGTGCTTCTATTACTGGATTAGGAAAGTAGCAACTGAAGATATCACTGACTTCTTCTCTGAGTCAAATCTTTTGTTTGATCTGAACGATATAAGGTCTTCCAATGCAACAACTAAAATGCTCAGTGCAAAGTCCGTGCTTGCATTCTTTTGTTTTCTGTAAATTTTTTGAGTGCTTTTCCTCCATTTGTAACTTCGCCACTTGAAATGTCCATCAGAACAGTCAGAAAGAAAAAGTTTACGAAATCCTCTGTGTGGTGTTTGTCACCCCTTTGAGGCTCCCAGCCCTGGATTGCTTTGGGTAAAATATGGTCCATGTGGCTGTCAGTGCTGCATCAGCCCTGCACCAGCACCTACAACAATGAAAACTGAAAATCATCAGAAAATCAAACAGCGTGTGTCTCGTGCCACAGAATCATGTGAATCTAAAAATGTACAGGAGCTGTTTGATTCTTTCTAATTATTTTCTAATCCTGGATGCTCTTAGAGATAGGTCAGAATTGCACCATGCAAAAGCTTCAATTTGTTTAAAAGTGAAAACTGACATTCTCGTGGACCCTACTGACTGCAGTGCTTGACCCAGAAGAAAAAAATGCCAAATACTTTGAGATTTTCCAGTGACACAGCAAATTGGCAAAGTTGCAGAAGCAATTAAACTGAGGCTGTTCTAGTCACTGCACAAGGGATGTCCTGTAGTTAGGATGAGGTAATATTGGAACTTTTTTTTTTTTTAATAGAAGCTTCTTAGCTCTCTGTATTGCTCTTTCTGCCAATCTATGCTGTTGTAGGTGGTGAGAAATGGAAGAAATATCCTTGAAATTATAGTTTCCCAACAGACTGAAACTCATAACTGGGCAAACTGGCCCAATCATAGTGGCTATTGCTTCAAAAGTGCAGAAATGAGAAACCAAACCTTTCAATTTTTTCTGACCTGTGGCAATTTTTCCAATTACCTGAGACATTTATAGTGTGGAATGACATTGGGAAAGATATATAAAGGACTTGAGGACTTATAAAAATAGTGTAAGCAAGCACAATTTTATGGTAGCATACCAGTAGCTGGAGTCAAAAGTGTGAGTGAAGACACATGACTGTAGGATACCCCTGTACTTTCGTTCCCATTAATCGTCAGGTCCAAGATATATCTTTTGACTTCTGCCATACATCCAACAGTTACTGGATTGAGCAGAAATCATGGCCCGGATGCAGGCCTTTAATAAGCTTAATTGTCTTCTGTGACAAGCAGGGAGGGAGTATGTGGCCATCTATTCATATTGCCTCTGTTGCAGTCAGCAACAACGGTCATATTGGCACGGAAATGGTAGTTCAAGAAGCTAGCAGGCCTCTGTGGTGAGGTGTCAGAAGCCACTAATAGTTCCACTGGTGGATGTTGTGTAACAGATCGAATTCAAGAGGCAGACATCTCACATACACACCGTTGATTCTGTTTTTCATCACTGCGCGTGGTTTCTGGTCAGTTTGATTACTTAGAGTGAACCTCCTGCCAATTGCCTTCATTTCCCTTCCATCCTTCATCTCTTGTCCCCTTGCCCCCACTTCCCTTTTGATGTTTCTTCATTCCAACGTCCTGCAGAAAATTATATATTTACCATCATAACAACATCGATATTATTAGAGAGATGTTCCTTTGATATTTTTCCAATAAAGTCATCACAGGAAATTTCTAATTTGTTCTGAAAGAACGTTCTATAAATCTTACCACTTTCATAAACATCAATTTGGTGTTTCACAGGGTTGCTTCAGAAGAAATTACTGATTGCTGTGACTATAAATATAAGGACATATATCCAAAAGGACAGCGATCTTCTTCAGAGAAGCAAATCTAACCAGTGGATGGTGAAAGTTACCAAGTTATTCTCAAGGCTCTTTTTTTTTTTAGAATAATCAGAAGTGTTTTTTCTCATTCATGAAGAAATTTGTTGAAGTGATACCAAATATTTGGTGAAGTACAAGTACAGAGAGTCTGTTGCTCTGTTTCCTATTCATTATACCCATATTCTCCATCCTTGTGACAATACAAAATGGGAGAATTCCTTTTCTGAAATGACTTCCACTGTAGGCAGATCAGGCCCTAAAAAGATCAGAAATGGGAGTAGGATGGAATTAATGTTATAAATTCTTCTTTTCCTATTTTACTTGTTTTATATGAAGCTGAACTAGTTAGCTGTTTATTGTCCTCTTTCTCATGTGATTCTGCAACTTTTTTCAGTGTCTTCATTCTCTTTGAGTAGCTTCCTATCTTTTCCACACTGAAGCAGCAAAATAATGTCACATGAAGCCCAGGTTCTAAGTGAAACGTTTCTGTGCAACCTAATCGAGGCTTCACTTACCCTTTTCAGTCTCTATATGACATAGACATTTTATCTTTTGTCAATCTTACTGTCTTGCTGCAATTTTTGAAGTTGTGCAGGCTCCCTCTGGTGGCCATCTACCACTGGCCAGTCTAGAAATATTTTTAGTAGGGAGGAGGTAGAACATAGGAATTTGAGAGAGAGATTAGTTCTTACATTTGACTTTTTATTTAAGTGTCTTATCATTAATTATCTAAATTTATGTAAGCATAGAAATATAATAAAATGAAGTATTAAATATAAATATATACATTTACATTTGTGATATTCTAACTGTATTCTAAGGGAAAACTCTTATTCATTTTAAAATATTTTGGTATCTTAGTTGTTAACCAGCAAACCAAACATGTTTTATTCCTTTCAAGGATTGCAAGACCAGGAAAGTTCATTTTAGCAGTCATTATCATCGGGCACTGGTATCAGGGCTGAAAAGGAAACAACCATCTTGTCACTGTTTCACATTTCCATTTTTCCAGATGCTGTTCTCACTTCTTTTACATTTGCTATTATGCCTTGCAAAGCTGGAAAGTTTAGTGAGTTTAGTCATTTAGACAGATTTGAGCTTTTGTCCTTCCCTCTGCACAGCAGCTGTGTGGACCACATGCAAACCTTTTTCCTCTTTCCCTCTTGGGGTGGGATGCGAGTGGGAACCAGGATGACCTCTCACTTGTTCACAGTTTGCTGAACAGATAAGACATGCTTTGTAAAGCAGAGCGTGGCAGTATTGGCCATTTACCAGGGTAAAGATCTCAGAGCATCTGGTACACAATGTCTTCTAATATTTTGCTGTTTATATCTTGTGTTATGTAAATTTTGACAGCAAAATTCAAAGACTGAATCTGAACTATGAACCACTTCTTTTGTTATTTTTTTAGGCTCATACAGTGTCTACTAACCTCAATGGTAGCCATGGTATTCATCAGAGGTAAATCATGCTCGCTCTTACCTTATATTCAGAACAGAAAGGAGAAAGGATTGCCTCCTTTCATGTTTTTAGAATTACAAAATAGGTTGTTATTTTTTTCTTACTGTAATTTACTTTCACTCTTTATACATAGTAGGATAAAAATCAACAATGTTTCAGACCCTGAACCATATTGGGTTGTTTCAATGGGTGCTTTCTTAATAACTGCAAATGTTGTGTTGGCAATTGTTACAGAAAGGAAATTCAGTCTTAACAGCAAGAAGTACATCCTACTCCAAAGAAATGCCAGGAGTCCAAGGTGCAAGAAAAGCAATTTAACCTAGCAAAAGGTAGTTTGTAGTTGCCTTTTTTTTTAAAAAAAGTCTATAAAACTGATGATGTTACTCCGGTGCCCTACTAAGCACATAATTTGTTGCCTTTGCTGTAACCAAATGGAAGGAAGCCTGTAGTAGTGCGCTGCTGGGAAGGGATGCTCAGCCTGCAGTGGGAGGGAGATGAGGGGAACAGACTCAAGGCCATGACAGAGTTGTTAGCGAGAAACTGCACTCAGGCACTGCCCTGGCTTTTGCCCATGTTTGGTGGAATTCACCCCAGAGTTTACCTGCCACCCAGGATCACCAGCCTTGAGCCTACAAGTTGGCACTACACTGCCTTTGCCAGCCTTGAGCCTACAAGTTGGCACTACACTGTACGGTGCGTACCTGCACTTCTGTAAGTGTGAGGACAACTCAGCTGCCTTTGCTGTTGTAACTGTCTTTCCCTGCTCTCTGTCATCTAGAAAAGCAAAAGCCAAAAGAAAAGGGCCAGTTGCCTCTTTTCATAATTATCTAGTGTAGGGCATCTAACTCTTAATTTGTTACCTTGTATCACATGAGTGCTCTGAAAGCACATTTTGCCTGGATGTACACTGATACGACTTCAGGGAGTTCATTGGTGAAGTGATGCCAAAATTCTGAACGTGGTTAATCGAATGGGGTTAAAACAGACTGAGCAATCCTGAGGTTTTATGAAATAGTCTTTAAAACAAATCCTAGGGAAAAAAAACCTGTCAGGGTATGTATAGCATTTTCTTTGAGTCTGTAAATCCTGTAGTGTTTCTGTAACGTGTCTAGGTTTGTTTTCTGAGAATCCTGCTTAATTCCTAAACTCTATTTTGAATTAAGCAGAGGCAATTAAACAAACAGACCTAGAACTATGCTGTTTTAAAAACTCCTGATTCATATTTAAGCATGGGAAATAACTCTTTGGTGTACATGGATAAGAAATGAACAGTGCCAAACATTTTAGAGTATCTTGGCTGAGAAATTTTTGTTTCCAAGCATGTTAAAAGGTCTCTGGTTGGTTCCTTGACTGTTTTGAACAAGATGACTCTTTGAAGCCAATTAGACTCCAGTGTTCCCAGCTGTGTTAAAAATAAAGGAAAAAAATTTTAATCTCCTCCTTTCCTTAAAACAAAGGAGGGAACAACATTGTCTGCAAAGGATCATTGTCTGTTGCATTCATCAACGTGTTCCTATACCCACATGAAGTCTGATCTGTGTGTCAAAATCATTCAGGTGGCTTCCAGCAATTCCAGCAGCTTCTGGATAGATCTGAAACTTCCTCAGTGAGATTTACATTTTCACCATAAGAGATCTCTTGGCACTTAAAAGTCTTTTGGGAAACATAAAATCTAATATATTTACTGCACTATTCAAAATGTTCAAAGAAACTGACTGTAAATTCCAGAAATCTATTCAGCTAGGGACCACCTGTAGTTCTGTTTGGAGCTCCTCGGTCCACAAAATCTCATCTCAAAGAAAAATGAGCTGGTTTGATACAGCCAAACTATAGGAATCAGTATGGTCCATGGATCTTAATGAATTAAAATGTGAACATTTCCAGTAAGTTTTAAAGTCTCTTCTGCAGGCTAGCAGAAAGAAAGAGATCTCTGTGAAGGATTGTATCATCTAATTCATACTGTTTATGAGAGTGAATCCTATTAGCTCCAGCTCAGCTAGGTGCAGTAACTTACCTTACTGCCCTTGCAACACAAATCAAATTCAAATCAGAGTCCAGGTAGAGTGAGCATGTCATCTATAATAATCTAATACAAAATTAATTCTTAGTGGAGATTAAAAAACCTGTATACAATTTATACAGAAAGAAAACTCTCCTCTTATCTATACTATGTAAAAACCTTTCTTAAGGAAACCCTGTGTGTGGCCATAGCTCTTCAGTCCGTGAACAGAGATGTAGAAAGAAGAAAGCAGGGGAAGTCACATCAAAAACATCAGTAACAGCAGGAGAACTGAGACAGTTTTGAAGTTAGTTCCATACACTCATTTCTGTTTTAATTGCTTTGATCTTTTGAAAAGTCCATGCTATGCACTGGAAAGCTGGAAGACAGAGCACTTGCATTACTGCATGAATTTAGCAGCTGTGCTGGAGCTGAAATAGATAAGCACATTTTTTGTGTGGACTTTATTAACAGAAGAGCACAAAAAAGTGAAAGTTAATATATTTTTATTAGTACATTAGATTTTGTGTTTTATGCTGCGTTGTGAAAGGTTATTTTCCTGACTCTAATGCTCTGATTGATTAGGAATGTGTGCTGTTTGGGATATGAGAATATGAGAAAGGGATTTAAATGCTATGCTGTTCTGGTCCAATAGTGTTTTCCCAATAACATAACGGCATCAGTTGGTTACTGTAACTGGCACAGGGAGCACTCCTGATCACAGCACAGCCTCTGGAGTGGCATGGGAGGATGCTTGGTTAAGCAGCTTGGTTGAGGGTATTTCTGAGGAGGACTGAGTTGCCATGTGGAAGCTCCAGACTTGCATGATTTACCAAAAATAATTGCTGTCAGTACAGTTTACTGCTTGTTTGCTCTGCCCTCTACCATACCCAGGATTTCATCTTTTCCTGAATTGACACTGTATGACAGGAAGAAAGAGGTGTCACCTAATAGGTAGAGACCATTTATTATAGGGAAAGGAGAGGCAGACCTGGGCTCTAGTCCCTCTACCAGAATTCTGTATTGTTTAATGAATACAAAACTGCAGAATTGGTCCTTGGAGCAAGGACCAGGCCTGGGCTGCTGCAGGGTTGTCTTTGTTCTGTATCCTCCTTCTCTCTCTGTATTTGGAAGATGTGGCACCACGCACAAAGCGCTTGAGCGCACGAGTGCCAGAAGCTGTCAACAGCACGGTGGTCAGGGCACTCAGGAGAAGGGGAGCATCTGATAAGCATTATCAGGCATGTTCAAGAATGTAGGAGACAACCACTAGATTTCCAACACACAATGAGGCAAAGGTGGAAGAGAAGGCTGAAGAAATATGTCCCGTGCAGTGATGACAGGCTTTGGCATATTCTTAGAAGAGAACTTTTGGCACTGACAGCACTGAGAGGTCAAAAGCTGTGGAGCTTGTTGACAGATGGCTCAGTTTCAGAGCCATGGGTTTGGCCACATCCTCCTAAATTCCGCTCATGCACCTTAGACAACTGTATCTCTTTCTTTTGATGTATAACCCTTTTCCTCCTTTGTCTTTCTGTGATGTGTACCCTTTCCTTCCACCTTGAAAGAGACATTGCATACTGCCTGGCAAGCACTTGGACATGGCAGCAGGGACAGTAAGTATCCAGGCAGTTGTAAAGGAATGTAATATAAAAGCTCTCTGGTTATGACAGGTCTATGCCCGCAGTAGGCACATTATTTTTATGAATAATGTGCTCTAGGAGTGTATTTTTTAAGCAATGGACGTGCAGTAATGGCAATAAAAGCCTAAAAATTTGAGAAAATTATCAGGCAGAAAATACTTTATCAAGACTCATCATAATGGCCTTACAGTGCACTTCTTATAGAAATTAACAATCATTATTGAAAATCCTTTTCCTCACTGCATTGACATGATGGTATTCCTGCATTACCTGAAAAAGTGTTGTTTTCAAATGCTAAGCACTGACTGAAAGAATATAACCATTCAACATATTTTTAGGTCATTGTGGGGACCAATAAATCACAGCTGATGGATCATGTGGATTTCTTACAAGAATCACAACCTTTTCACTTCACATAAATCCTCCAACCACATGGTTCCTGGCCAAAGCCACAGAGAGCGCATGAGACAGGCTTAACAAGCAAAAGTTATGAAGGATCCTATTTCTTTCTTTAGGAAATAAATGAACAAGCCAAGAAAACAACTCAGCAGGTCACATGAGAGCAGATCCTGGAGGAGTTACCACCTGTCATCAGACATCTTGGCTCCCAGTTAGAAGTTACAGTATATGTGCAACATCAGCATTTGGTAAACTAGCCTGGAGACCACCTCATTCTCTGTCAGCAATTAGATCACTTGATTAGCATGAGTAATTTAGCAAGAGTACTTAAAAGGATTAAGAAAAGACTTAGAGGAGCCTCAGATCAGGAGAGGAAAACAAAACAAGGTACAATGGTGGTGTTACGTGGCTTTTAGACAAAATACTAAAGGTGTGTTAGCCTGCAAGGGGTGGTCTGTGGAACATGCTCACCTTGCAGCCAAATAAATTGCATAAAGGGAATAATCCCAGAGGGAGCAGATAGTTTGCTCCAGAGGACAAATGAGGAGTTGAGGACAAAACCGAGTTTCTGAAGCAGTATAAACCAGTTTTCTAATGAAGAAATAAAACCAAAGATCTAACACCACCTTAGGTTGATGTAGAAATGTGTAAAGCTGCTCACAGCTTATGCAAGAGACAGCAGCATGAGCTAGCAAGAAAAAAGAAGCCTTTCTGTACAAGGGATGCCTTCCTGGGTGTGCTCAACCCCCTCATGAGTCTGGGAGCAGTAAGGGGGATTGTCACCAGCTGGTAACGCTGTGGCCTCCTGCATGTGAGGAACGGGTTTGTAAGCCTTGATATCTAAGTGTTGGTTTGCAATGGCAGCCTTTTCTTTTCTCATGTTTGGCTGGGGTGGGATTGACTATAGCATCTTCTCCCTGGGCTCATGCTGGAAATGTTTTGGAGCAAGGAATTAGATGTTTTCATTAACTCAAGTGTTTGGAAGGCTTTCGTGGTTTTTCTCTCAGTAATGCAGGCCCTGGCAAAGAGTTTTGTGTCAAGCTATGTTGAAGAGGTGATGATGCAAACTGGAAGGTGCATTGTACAGAAGGTTGTGGAGAGGTGCCATTTCCCTGCTAGATGAAGTACCAGAGAGGACCTCTCCTTGCCTCAGGGAGACGTAAAGTGGGAGTCTGCACTCCTCATGGCTGGCATGAAGGTGTTCCTGCTATTTCCTGAGTAGTTTTACAAAGAAACGCCTCTGAGATAAGCAGAAAGATTATGAAGGGCCCATGTTATAGGAGAATAATCACATTTGTTACACTCATCCCTTCAGGATAATTCTTTGGTCAAAATGAGGCGTTCTGTTTCCAGGTTTGTGAAGGTATTTGCGGCTGCAGTCTGGCTAGGCCTTGTTTCCCTTGTCGTCTTGCTCTGTTTGGCACAATGAGATTTGCAATATTAATTTGCTCCGAACACGCTAAATGTGCTTTGTTTTTTGCACAGCTGGGCAGCTCCGGAATGGCTGAAGGCGCTGAGCCCTCAGTGCAGTACATGCAAAATGTGAAGAGACAGCTGGCTAACAGGCAGCCTATTAGCTCTTGTAGCTGTATTCTTCCCAGGCACTGCAGTAGTCCTACATACAAACTGTTGGGTAACGTTAGAGACTAGCATGCAATGCACAATTTCACCCTGGAAAGAACAGAAAGGAATAGTTCCTTGTGTATAACTCTAAGTGACTTGGTTAATGTTTCACAAAAAAGGAGGAAAGAAATGAAGTAAGACAGACTAAATTGAACTAGGAAGAACTTTCTCATGTTCTGTTATTAAAAGGGGAAAATGAAAAAGCATTCTTTCTGCAAACTGGTAAAATTATATAGTAATTTACCATTCATTATTAGGCTGCAAAACAACTTGCATTATAATAAACTTCATAAAGTAGTCCTACTGGAATTCTGCCACTGTTTTAATTGACAAACTCATCATACATTTTCGTCATTTATGTCTGTTTTAGATAGGAGGAAAAATGGGCTTCATCTCAAGTTGCATGACTGATGGTTGTTTGGGATAATGATTTGTAGTTAAAACAAGTAGCGGGTAGCTCCAGTCTGTAATTACTGTAAGTCAAATTATTTCAGCTTGCACTCCTCTTGTTCTTGATGTCTGTATTTGGGATGAGGTTTTGTTGTGCTCTTTTTTTTCCAAAATAATTTCCAAAAGATAAGTTCAGGGAAGGGCATGAAATAATAACACAACTGCTAGCAATTACAAAAATAAAGAGGTATTGGTTTTAAATCTAACGGAGAAATTCACATGCATTTAAGCTGAGCAATAATTGCAGTTTGTGAAATCAGGATAAGAATACTTGATCATGTTTATAAAAGGTTTAATTCACTACTATAAGTTTATAAATACATCCTGCTCTGAGGTTATGATGTTTGCTGACAGAGGTTACTCAGAATTTGCAATATTAGGAAGATTTTTTTCTTACGTTCTGTGGCTTTTAAGAACCTAACAACTAGCCACTTTAAATTAACACACTAATGCTCATGCAGTGTTGAAGAGTAAGAAATAATTTCAAATACATATGCCAACGCAGGTAAAATTTAGATTCATATGAAGATACAGGTAAGCTTATGAAGTAAGGAGATGCAAAGCAGAGCCGTGATCTTGCAGAGGATTCAGTGGGGCCAACAGCCTTACAGACATAAGTGTGGACCTCTGAAAATTTTTCAAAGGTGTGACAGCTTCTCGCAGGCTTGAACCTAACTTAATTTGTTCACTGCAATTTCAAGCAATTGAGACTGACTGAGCCTAGAGGAAATGTTAGTGTTTCTTAAATGAGAGTATAACCAGAGCTGCTAAGGCCAACAGTAAAAAGCAAACCCCTAAGACAGGGACAATTAGGCTGCGAGAGGTTTCTTAGGGAGGCCATTTCCATCTCTATCTGTAGTGTTCCTTCTGCTGCTTCTACTTTTTCATTCACTTCTCCAGCTTTTACAAGTACATAGGATTTCTGTTGTAATGGCTAAAACAAATTCCACAGCTTACCCTTTCTGAAGCAAACTAATGTGACTCTATGGCATATATCTGTTGAACATCTATGTTAGAAAATGTATGGGGATGCAATGACAGAAAATAAGCATATAAAGTAGTACAACCTTTAAAGGAAAGGCAGTTTCCTTGGAGGTACAAGACCAAAAAAATTAGCATTAATGCTATGCATGCTCCTAGGCAAATTGACCATGGTTGGTTTGTTTGTTTGTTTGTTTTATTGGAGCTAAAGGGTTATTGAAGTACTGAACACAGAGAGAAGATGGTTTCCCCAGCAACTGTGCCTCCAGAAAAAGGTTTCAGCTTGTTCTCCTTGCTTCAGTATTGTACAGCATGTAACCAAATGATATCACCAGTAGGAAACAGATACCTAGCCTAGTGATCTCCAGTGTGGGTCCTGTTGGCAATAGCAGCTGTGGGAGTTCAGGAGGCAAAACCAAATGTCCTGTTGGAAGCAGTGATTCCAGTTCAGCTCAGGTTGTTGCAAACTGGCTGCCTGAGCCAAAGAGTGTGATCCAAGAGGACCGATTTTCCATTTCCTTTAAATCTTGGAGAACACAGCCCTTGGTGCTCAAAAGGGCCCAGTGTTGCCCACCAAGAACCATGGTCAGAGTTTAAGGGGAAGGAAATGCAAGCCCTAATGCATTGTTTTTTTTCCATAGCAGTGTAAGTCAGTCTTAGTAGTTTGGTGTAATTAGGGAAAAGTGTCTTACAGTAGCACTATGATACTCTAGGAGATAGAAATCCTAAAGCATTTGCATTTTGAGTTAAGTAATTGGGGCACGCGTGATTGTACACTGAGATGTTTAATTCAGCCAAAGAGAGAGAGAATTTATTTAAATAAGGGATGTGTTACCCACTCTTAAGTTTTATTCATCTAGGCTATTGATTTAATAGCCCAGGCAGAATTCTCTAGATGATATGGTGTATTTCTAGATTAAAGTGTTAAACTAGAATGAAACAAACTTCTCACTTTGTAATTGTAAATTGACTGGGGGCAAACAGATTGCAGGTTTGTTGTGCTGCTTGACAAGTCACGTGAGGGGCTATTTTCAAAGTTTGTGACTTTGGATACACAGATTTAATAGTGACCTATTAGTAATAGCAAAAAACCCTGTCTTCCATCTGCTGAGCTAGTTCTTTCAAACACAGTTCCAATCAAGGTATTTTTAATTCCTAGGCTTGGGCATTGATTTCTAGTTACAAGATTATACAATCATAGCAATTAAACATTGAAACCTCAGTAACTCATGCCACATCTAGAAAATAGATTATTTATCACTGGGCAGATTGCCTGGCATGTTGATGTTTCCAGTGTACCAGAAGACAATGAAGTCTAAAATCTTACAATTGATCTTTTTTAAAAAAAAAAATCCAAAACCTAAACCAAAATAAAATCCTAACTCTGTGTTCAGGGTGTTCCAAACTCCCTCTAGCCATGACATGAAGAAGGAAAAACTCATTGATGAAGTAAAGTATGTGTGGTGATGTATCAGTGTGTTCTCTGCAGTAGATCTGACAGCCTTCTGTACTGCCTTTAGGAGAAATGTTTGGCCTCTGTAACAACATTCTTGTAATAATGAGCTGTAATGAAGAGAGAGGAAAAAGAAGAATTATTGGGGAAAACATTCTACTTCAGCCACCTATTCATCACTGATAAAGGGATGAGTGCCTGTGTGGAACATCTAATTTGGTCTGAATTGTAACAAATTCAGAAAACCACTTCAAATACCTCAAAGTTTAGGCAATTCATTTATGTGCAGATACTTAAACCAAGGCATCCAATGCCATTTTGTATGTTTGGGTGGGTGGCAGTTATGTCACAAGCTCTACAAGGACTCTGTACCCTTCTGGAATGACAGCTAGGGGCAAGGGGGGAATGGACATCCTAAAGCATCTAACATGGCAAAAGGTATCTTTATATTGATCCTCAAACCTTGCTCTAATGATTGGGAAACTTGACTAAATCATAGAATCATAGAATCATAGAATGGTCCAGGCCGGAAGGGACCTCCAAAGGTCATCTAGTCCAGCCTCCCCGCAGTCAGCAGGGACACCCCCAACTAGACCAGGTTGCCCAGAGCCTCATCGAGCCTCACCTTGAATATCTCCAGGGAAGGGGCCTCAACCACCTCCCTGGGCAACCTGTTCCAGTGCTCCACCACCCTCATAGTGAAGAACTTTTTCCTAATATCCAATCTAAATCTGCTCTTTCCCAACTTAAAGCCATTGCCCCTCATCCTGTCACTTTTTTGTTCCAGCCATGCACTTGCTTTTGTTGAACCTCATGAGGTTCACCTGGGCCCACCTCTCCAGCCTCTCCAGGTCCCTCTGAATGACATCTTGTCCCTCTGGTGTATTGGCAACACCACACAGCTTGCTGTCATCTGTAAACTTGCTGATGGTGCTCTCAATCCCTCTGTCTATTTTGCTGATAAAAAATGTTAAACAGTACCGGTCCCGGCATGGACCCTTGAGGGGCACCACTTGTCACTGCTCTCCGTCTGGACTTCAAGCCATTGAGTACCACCCTCTGGATGCGACCATCTAGCCAATTCCTTATCCACTGAACAGTCCACCCATCAAATCCATATCCCTCCAATTTGGCAACCAAATCAACCAAATCAAATTGTTTGTCACTTATTTTGGATAGTATCTTTTTTCTGCTGCCCTCCTATCCCCAAATATGGGGGGTTTTTTTGGTGGTTTATTTGTTTGTTTTAGAGTTAGCAGCAGCAAATCGTATTTGCAGAGCTGCCAGGGAAAACTGGCTGTTTGGAAGCGCCGATAGGCTTTCCACTCCTTGACTTATTGTTAGAATGAGAGGTGGCAAGGTCTTTCTTCTGAAAGATGGTTTAACACTCTGCAGACGATAATTTCTGAACTTCTTTCCACCTCGTGCATATAAACCAAAAGTACATGGGAAATACTGGACCTCTATGAGAAAAGCACTCTGCTCTGCTTCCTTTGAAAAACATCTTCTGCCCTGCAAAATCAAGGAGACAGCAGGGCGGAAAGAAATGGTGGGATTGAGTTCACTAGTCCCCAGTGATATCAAGTGTATTCAATCCATCAGTGAAGTCAGAGTTGTCCTCTGAATCTTTAACAGATGAGCGTACAGTTAACCCCTTCTCATAGTCTGCCTTGTGTCAAAGCAATTGCAAGCCTTTGTCGAGACAGAGGTCTGATTCCAAAGTGTAAGTCTGTACCAAGGAGTAAAATACCTGCTAAAATTAACATCTGTTAATTTGTGAAATGTTCAAGGCTCTGGTTATATAAAGTTCAGGTTGCTTAAAAGCCACTTGATTTGCTTGGAATAGACAGCTGTGTCTCTGAAAACCTTTACAGTATAGGCTAAATTGTAATAAAAGGTACTGTGTATATTCTTTTTTTCCCCCTTTCAATTAAGCACACATTAGAGTGTCATCCTTTGCACTTACTGGTTTTTGTTCCTCATAGATGTAATGTGATTATTGACATTTTAGGGCTCTGCATCTCAAAGCATGGCCTTTGTTAGTTGTGTAGTCCAGTTAAAATCTAGATGGTAGATTTTCTGTTCTGTTGTTGATGTTTTAACAGAGTTAGTCATGTATGCATGACTGAATCCATCTCCTTTCAGGTTAAATGGAACTAATATCACATCAAGGAACTGATTAACATCCCTAGTAGGGGGAAAAATGAAGAGTT
The DNA here is from genome assembly GCF_001431845.1 of Calidris pugnax. Taxonomy (NCBI): domain Eukaryota; kingdom Metazoa; phylum Chordata; class Aves; order Charadriiformes; family Scolopacidae; genus Calidris; species Calidris pugnax. The sequence goes on along the minus strand of NW_015090771.1, from coordinate 2,655,203 downwards.
CAGCTCTTTAATAGAATTACTCTGTAATACACTGAAATTCACGATAATCACTTTCAATCAAGTTACATTTGAACAGATCTTTTTCTCCAAATCAGTAGGTGAGTTCTTTATAAGAACTGTGTATATATTTGTCCCATTTAAAAGAAACTAATTTTGACAATGCGTGTATTTATGCTTCAGTGGCCCTGCTAAGCATTATTGTCTTGCAGTTCAGTGGCTTTCAGATATGCGTTACTCTAAGACATTTAATGGTAGAGTTTTGTTAAGTGAACTCCGGCACAGTCCTTTATAAAACTTGCATACATGTCCTCATAACTGCCTTACATCACTACATGTCAGGGAAAGGTGGAACACCTTTGCCTGAAATGGATATTATGTATGCCCACAGTGTTCTTCAAGAATGGCCAAGAGAAATTAACACCTCTATGATTAATACTTAGGTGTCTGTGTCCCAATATATGATGGGATGGCCATTTTATGTTTGTGCTGATGTCCTAATCTTTCTACATGATTTGATAGCTGCTTGTGTGTAGTCTGGAGAGCCATAAGGTACATACTGATGTGTATGCCCTGCATAGGCCATATCTGAGATTGGCATTCTGCCTCCATTGCTATTGCGTGTGGCTTTGGGGCAGTGTTAACACCTTAGACTTCCCTGGAAATGCTTAAAAGAGCACAAGTTGGTACAGGACAAATCCATGCCATGGGCAGTTTTAATAATGCAGTTGTAGAGATGAGGGAGTGCCAAACTTGAAAACATACTCTGGCACTGCTTAATTTATTAATATAGGCTTAATTTTGTAACTTTCTCATTGGCCTGACAGGAAGATTATGGAATTGTTTTACCCCAAAAGAACCCCACCCTTCTCCATCATCTTATGTGTGGGTTCAGAGATTAGGGGGAAAACAGCCCCCATATTTTTCTCAATCTTTTTTCCCTTTTTGATTAGCTCATTTGATTGACTTATTTAATGAACTGCTTTAGTGTGTATAACATATGCAGTATAGCAGCTAGCTAATGTGAAAAGAGAAGGTTCAACTCCAGCTACAGAAGTTAGTGATATCTTCTAGTATTCAAGACATAAACAGGGGCTAAATTTTTGTGGCTAGAGCTGATGATAGAACTTAGTATATTTATGAATAAGTAGATCCTGGAAAGAAACAGAAGATTAAATACTTGATGTTTTCAATAGTCCCTTGGGATTTCGGCAAGGAGGGATAGACTCCTTCCGCTCTATGGAGTATTAATGTTTGAGCATAACCTGTTCTTCCTCTTTAAGTTTCTAATGGTATTCTGCATAGCTGACATACCAAGTCCATAGAGTTTAGCCAGGTTGTTGCAAATCTCTATCAACAACTCAGATAGTTTTTATCCAGATGAGATAATTTGTGTTTTACTGTCTTTTCTATTTTCTTCCCCATCTTTCCATGAATCTGGTTATTATAGTGGTTTCTTCCTTTACATTCTGAGTTTATTTTTGCAATCATCTTATAGGATAGACAGTCTAACAGCAAAAGAAGCAAACAAAATGAAAGGAAGGCAAAGCTTCTTTGAGCTATTTATAAAAGTTATTAGTCCACAGCTATAAAAAAGTAAAGCAGCTGTTTAAACTTAGGTGAAACTGTGTAAGTAACATTATAAAATTTTGAAGTAGTTAACATATTTAAGCATAAAATCCATAAGCACCATTCACAACTACTTGTCTTCTATTTGTTTGTGAAGTGCATACCAAATAACTTCCTCTACAATTTCAGGGGGAAAAAAATTAAAATATTGTTGTTCTCTTTGAATAAATTTACAACTAGAGAAAGAGTCTAGTAGTAATAATTTAACTATTTGCTTACTGTGGAACTATTAAAAATTCTGTTCAGTTTCTCCCCCAAAGGTAACATTAAAATGTTTTGCATCTGTTTTAGCTCCTTCATTATTTCTATTGCTACCATTCCATAAGCCATACTCTTTCTTTTTTTCCTTTCTTTGTTTTTTTCATAACAAGAACTATAGTTCTTTCCCTGGGTATCAATCCTGGGTGCCATTTTTAGTTGTTGGTTGGCTCTTTTGTGTCTTTAATTGGGTACAATATATTCTATGCTTCTTTTCTATAGCAGGGTGTTAGACTTGATCACAAAGAGCCTGGGAGTTCTCTCCCTTCTCATTTCCCAGAGATTTAGAGGAAGGAGTAATGAAGCAAATCTAGGGTTTACAGCTCACATGGAAAGCTGGGCAAGAACATAAGCTTGATTCTATATAGCAGGTGTTAGACTTGATCACAAAGAGCCTGGGAGTTCTCTCCCTTCTCATTTCCCAGAGATTTAGAGGAAGGAGTAATGAAGCAAATCTAGGGTTTACAGCTCACATGGAAAGCTGGGCAAGAACATAAGCTTGATTCCTTGAAACAACGAGCAGGTCTGAAGGGCTGTGGAGCATTCATCAGGTACAGACAGGGGGATAGTGCCAGAGGTAAATAGCTGTGCAGAGTAGCAAATGAAGTATCCATCTCATTCCTGTCTCTACTCTGCTCCTTCTAGAGTAGTTATTTGCCCATTGGTCATAGATTTGGCATCAAAATTTGAAACATTGCAGTACTACCTCTCTTGTTCAGTTTTCACAAGCGCATGAGAATCTGTACATAAGTTGTTTCCTGGGTATTTTTTCCCTCTGAAAATCAGTAGAGGTCTGAAGGAAGTTACTGTTGAATCCTGCATTACTTCTGCATGTCAGGAAGCAAAATACAGTAGGAGGCCCGTGGTTGTGCTGCATGAAGCATGTAAGTGACCCCCTGCAGGTTTCAGAACAATTGTTAAGAAACAAACTGCGCTCTGCACATAATCCTCATCCATCACATGGTTTTTAAACAGTAACTAGGGAGAAGCATGTGAAAGTCCCTGAACAAGTCCAGTCTCCTGTTTTTACTGGTTCTGTTTTATAGTCTTTCAGATATGGTTAGGATAAGCATCCATGTAGTGGGCTCCTGTGACGAGTAGGGAAAAAAAGGCATTTTTCAATGCCATTAACTGTAATTCTCCTGTAAATATGTCATTATCAATCTTTCCAATATTTGGTGTTTCTACAATTTATGCCTGAGGGTGGAATTGCTTTGTGCTTTAAATATCAGGTTGGTAAAGAAGGCTTTTCCAAAACCTCGGAAAATGTGTTTAAATCATACAACTTTTTTGTGTCTTTAAAAGCTGCAAGAATCTGGGAGACTCAGGAATGTCAAGCCCCTAAAGGATGTCATTGTATCCTTTTAGGCAAGGGATTCCCAGATACACTGACCATGACTGAAATTGGGTTCCTAAAGCAAAGTTTGAAATTCTGCCACCTTTACCTATGTCGTTCCAACCCAGTCGGGCATATAATGCAAGAGTTCTCAGTTGAGGAAGGCTTACAAAATCTGGCCTGTGACGATTACGACTGAAAATTACAACCAGCTCATCCAAGACAGCTGGCGTCCCAATTCCATAGTGATTCTCAAGAATGTGCTCAGCTCAAAGAACTGCACTCAGACTTCAGAATTTGGCCTTGAGGAATTCTTAGACCGTGTGAATCAAGGAAAAAAAAAAATTAAAAATTTTGAGAAGTTGGGGGAAAAAAGTAGGTTTTATCAGAAAAATATTCCTAAATTTTATTGATTTTTCTTTTGTCACTTAGGCTTTGACTGGAATTCAGCACTTGTTTAGTCAAATCATAGGATTTCATATGACCTTTAGGTTTTCTTAGCCCATAAACCAGCTCAGAAAAAATCCTCTTCAGAAAGTAGCCCCTCGAAGGGGTCTAGTCAAATCAAGAGATCACCTCTTGATTACCTCTTGGGTATTCTCTCTGTTCTTTGGCAACATTTGAACATACTGAAAAATTCCTAAATATCCAAATTAAGAGTTATTGGAATAAATGGCTCATAGTTGAGGTAACTTATTTCTTAAGACCTTTAGATGGAAAATTAAAGCATAAATTAGTCATATTGCCAGTGAAGTTATTCCCTCTCACGGCCTTTCCGTTTCTCTTCTCCTCTAAACCACTAATGAACACCACAGCTGTAGGAGAAGCACAAACATTGTGCTCCCTAGTTTGTACTTTTGGCAGTTCATAATAAATCAGTGTCTACACTGTCAGATTCTGCTTCAGATCAGGTGGCCACAGATCTGGCACTAAGACAAGTATGTTTAAATCTCACACAGGCCAAAGAAGTGGGGAAGTCTCTGCAGGTTTAGGTATGAATACAGCCTTTTCTTCAGCCAGGTGTTTTGGAATTTGAAGTTTTCACTAAAATTACTGGCATAATCCCTGCTGCAAATAGTCTCTGTTTCCTCTCCGTACTGGTAAGGTACTACTCCCAGTGTATAAACAAACGGTGATTCATTAGCACAATGACACAGAACAACAGATGACCTTGCATATGAATGGGTTATTCTTCTACTTCAGTTATGGTAATGAATCATTTCCCTCTTGCGGCCTCCCTTGCTTCTACTTGAATACATTTCTTATTATTCAAAATTCTCTTCTTGAAAAAACAGTTGTCCCTGGAGGTCGAGAGCAGGGTCCTCACTCATAGAAAGCACTGAGGAACACAGTTCCTCTGAGTTCTTAGGCAGCTTTCTGGTTAACAATGCTTCAATTTACTGATTTACTTTGGACCCTACCTTCCTCTTAACAGGTCGTGTCCTCCTGACATGAAGTATGTTTCATGTGTGCAAGCATAAATTGTAAATGAAAATTCTTATTCCTTCTGTACAGATCTCATCGAAATTTGGAGACTGGGTAAATGTAAACTCTGTGTAAGAACTGCTAATTGGAAAATCCATTAGAATAAATCTCTTTTGTCAGTATTTAGAAAGCAGTTAGCATGTTTCAGTTTTCTTATTCTCCAGCTCACCTGAATACAGGGAAGCCTTTGTTCTGAACTTTCTACCCCCTTCATATTTCTTAAAATACTTCAATATGCAGATGTTCTGAAGGGCTTCCACAAACCGGTACTTAGGAGTCTCTGGATGTTTTTTCTGGAACTTTGTTGCTTAGGTAAATCTTATAAGCATAATCTCACAATTAAATAGTCCCTTTGGCACTTGGCCATTTGTCCCTGTTGCCTATCAGTGGTAAACAGCTGAGTTGACTGACTTTTAAATACAAAACCATTGTGTTCTGGCTGAAGCTGTTCATGAAAGGACTACTGAAAAGACTGTTGGTGGAAGTTGGCAATTGCAACAGTCCTGTTCCTAGAAGTACAATGTCTGATACTAACAATGGCTTTGTGGGGCTGAACACTCCCTTTGGCAAAGGGACACGTGCGGTATCCCACCCGGCTAAGTCATTTCTGAAGCATGGGCTTACACACCTAAACTGTTTACATACTGCTTAGACATGAGGTGAGAAGAGTGAAGACTCTCTGACATCCTACAAATGCTTAATAACTTGTTGCAAAAGAAGGAAAATATTTCTGAGCCCACGGTGGATAAGACAAAAGTAACAGGCTTAAATTGTAGTAAAGGAGGTTTAAGCTAGACATCAGGAGAAAAAAAAAAATCTTTCTGAAGATAAGGAGGAATTAATGACAGAAATAGACTACCTAGAGGTTTCAGTCACTGAATGTTTTTTAAGAGCAGTTAGACAAACTGTGGCAGAGGTGCAGCTGATCCTGCCTCAGGGCAGATAGATGGATTTAATAACCTCATGAGCTCTGTCCTAGCCTAAGCTCTGTAACACTGTCACTGCTCAGTCCCACCAGAACTGCGTAGCAAAACAGGGCACCACATGTTCTGCAGCAACTCCTGCTACCATCACAGCTAAAGCATCCTTGCTTTCTTAGGAATGGCTTGAAAAGCCAAATGTGCTTATTTACTTTGATTAAGATTCTGTGTTATTGCTTACTTTCCGTGTGCGTGCGTTTCCCCTGGGCAGAAAGTGACTTTTATTCAGAAGGCCAGCATAGTGTGTCACTTACATCCTGCATAGCTTTTGTGCACTGGAGTCTGGAATAGTGCATCTGCACAGGTAAAGGTACACAAAGATTTTCCTTACTGGTGCACCAGAATATACCAGTTATGAGTTGCAATAGGAATAGGCAAAGAGAAAGTTGTCATCTCTGCTTCTGCAGATACAGCAGCCCTAATATTTCATACCAGTATGGATTGTAGTCTGTTGTCCACAGACTAAGGGGCTATGTAGGTCAGTACCATACTTTGTGCTAGCAGTATGTATTTGGTCACTGGATCTTTTATATAGGCTTCCCAAACAATGAGGACACATGAGTTGTCATCAAGCCAAGCTAAAAACCCTTTAGATTCTAAATAAAATGGTTATCCTGACTTCCTTTTGCTAGCTGACTCTTCTCCATATTCTCATGAGGAATTAAAAACCCCCAAACCCACAATTTAACAAAAATACTAAAGCGTATAATAACATGGCTATGCAAAATGAGTTCTTTAAGATTTGCCAATGTTGCAGTTTCATTCAAACTTTCCTGAGATAGGATCCAGCCATGGGGTTTCTCCAAGTTCTTCACTGATCCTCATTCATATTTTTGCATTTCTCTTTATTTCATATTGATTTTTATGATACTGCAACTACAAGCATGTAGAGTCTGAGAAGAATGAAGTGCATCTGAAATGAAATACACCGCTGTTGTATTTTAATTACTGGTAATAAAAATTATAATGATTTGTTTGAACTGTGGGTGAGTGTCTGTGTATAAACAATCATAATTGCTGACTATAATGCAAAAATTAGGAGAAACAAAATAGTTTTTCTTTTTAGCATTTCCTAAGTCTGAGATAAAGGTTATGGGTTTATGAATGCAAGACACTACAGCTCAGCAGAGGTTCATATAGAGTCAGTGGTCACACAGAGTATTTGTGGGCCTGCCAAGCATCTAGGAAGATAATGCCTGATGGTTATACCACCAATCTTCTGCAGACCAAGTGTTACTGTAAGAACACGAAATATGTGCGTGTGGGAAAAAAAGTACATTATTGTGGTAAAAGAATTGGAAAAATTTGAAATAGATAAATATAGAATCAGTGCTGCAGTGGAATAATAGGTGTCATTCTAGGATGACGAACAGCTACTTGGGGTGCTGCTTAAGCTCAGAAAAATTAGAAGAAGCTTGCATTGTGTTTGTCATATCCAAGAGGAGATCAAAGTATATGCTTGGATGTAATCCAATCAGCAATAAAATGATTACAGTTCTTTTTCTAGCAAATCCAGTCAATATGTCGATCATACAGATTAACACTCCTACGATAGCAGATGACAAAGATGCAGTTGATGAGTTCTATCAACAGCTTGAAGAGACATTCATTAAATATGAAGCAAAGCTCTCACCCTTGCAACTGGGGACCTAACTGTGAAAGTTTGGCTGTCGGATGTATAAGCTCTCAAAAAGTAGTAATGGGAAATGACTACTGGTCTTGGTTTACTGAATGAAAGAGGTATCTGGTTGAACTTTGTTGCTTTCATGTTCATTCATTCTTCATTTAAGACCTAAATTGAATGTCCAAGATGTTTGTAGAGATGGGTATAGCATCATCACTAAGAGCCAAGTGATGCTGAAGGATGAACATGTAGGAAGCAAAGAACACCCTGAATTGGAAGATCAATTGTTGGCTTTTAGAATGTCAAAAAGTAGATATTCAGCAGCCCATTGCTTCTTGTCCAGAGGCAGAGAAATCTGTGTGATGTCTGTCCAGAAGAGGTTGGTGGTATTGGCATGGAGGAGTAGTCAGTTGACCCAAATGGGTTATGGAATAAAACTATCAAGTGCAAGCTACCAATAAAAACATTGTGATAAGTCAGTCCTGAGCTCTGAACATCTGTGAACAGCAGCAAGCAACCGTTTCAGGAGGCAGTATGTGAAACAGTAACATATGCTGCCCAGAATTTTTCAACGTGTATAGAGAATTTGCTTTGAGAGAAGCTCAGAAAGGATTTGCAAACTAAAAAGGAATGGCATGTCCCACCCCCCCACGCCTCGGGGAACAAGTCAGATGTGCCGATGAGATAACAAGGCGAGCTGCAGTCCTAGATAATAGGCAGCAAATGCTGGAGTGAGTGAAAACCACGAGTGAAAACCACATTAAGGACCTTAATGTGGGAGGGAATGAAATGCCTGTGTATTGACTCAGTTGCCACAGATAGGATGCAAGGAAACATTACCTAGTGATCAGCTGCAGGAACAATAGATAAATTCAGTTATCTGGAAATTTTTATATCCAACCACAAGCATATTCAAAGGGAAGTGGAGGCAGATTTCCAGTTCAGCTGTATCTTCTCAAAGAGAAGAGCAAGAGAAACCCTAAAACATTTAGAAAAGTACAAAGGTTCAACAGGTGAAAAGCTTAATTTTTTTTGTCAGTGCTGGCTTGGAGAAGTAAATGGTAGGAAACTAAGCCTGATCACAGAAAGAGAGCTGAGATGTGTAGGCTTTATGCATTTTGTAGGTAGAAAAGAATATAAAAACTTGTTAGAAATATTGAAAGGCAGAAGCAGGAGCAACTTTGGTATCTTAGTGCTTAAGATATAAAGAAGAGAGAATGAGAGATTTACAAAGGAGAGAATGACCGTGCTTTGCAGTAGAAGGGTGGGGTGTACTGTGCTGTAGTCTGCACTTCAACAATGCATCCTCTCAAGAAGGCTTCTAAAACTCTGCAGAAATGTTACCAGCCGAATCAATTGCTTTTTTCTTTTACTGTTCAATCAGAATTGACCAGTCCTGAATTCTCTCGCATTTCTTGGGAGCCTCTCAGTGCTTACTTTAAATGCTACCTTAAAAACTGCTGTTTACAGATGAGTCTTCTTCCAGCTAGAGGCACAGTGAAATAGCCCATATAGCAGTCTGTAAGCAAATGAATCAGAAAAGCAACTTATTGCAGCTTGGTCATTTGAACAATAAAAGATTAGTAACTTTTCTATTTAAGACCTTTTTCAATACATTTTAAGGTAATGAAGAAAAGCAAAGCAGGTAAAAAGCTTATTCTTCACCTAATTTTCTTCCCATTGTACATGGATCAATACTTTGTTGGCTTAGCCAGTATTCCAGGCATATCTTCTAAAACATCAGCAAAAGCACTGGCATCAGTAGTATCTGCACATAATTTATGTAGATCTCATTCCAAATTACTTAGGCTGGTACTAGAAGGAAGTATTAATGTCATTAGTGTGCAGTATCCACCTTTTTGCAACTGTCCTCCCTCAGAAGATCAGGTTAGTTATACACTACATGACTCTAATGAAGTAATACCAAGAGACAAACAGTAGTTAGCCTTAATATCGATAAATCTTCTGTAATTTTAGATCCTTGAAACCCATTATTCTGTACTTTTTACCTCACTTCTTTCACAGCCTTTCTATATTTCCCACTTCTATTTACTGAGTCATGCATACAGCAATTGTAAACTAGTTTTGCTTATTTGATGGAAAATGTAGACAGATTGAAATACAGCACATTGTGTCTCTGCTCTCTGCTGTTCTTATGACCAAACTTTGAACAACAGCCTCACGGTTTATCATGCTTGTTACATTTTATTGTGTCTACTGCCGTGCAGTTCTTTTCTTCAAGACTTATTACTTCTGAAAAAAATGTAGGTTATCTAACATTTTCCTGGACCATTTGCAAATAGTAGGTTGCAAAATACTGTACATAAGTGCAAGTAACCAGAAAAATTCCAGCACTCAGAACAACAGATTCATATAGGATAGCTGGACTTTATAGTCCTTTTTTTCCTTCTCTCCCCAAATAAAACCCCCAAATTGCCCACCTCCATTCACCCTTTCTATCTTTTATGTATTTAATTGTACTGTTTCCCTCCTTTTGATGCACAAAGCAATCAAATTAAATTAGTCAGTATGTAATCAAGATAATGTTGGACTTTGTTCTATATGTTCCAGTTAAGGCTGACCCTATATTAATCAATTATAGTCTTATTTAGATAATTACTTTTATTTTTTAAAAATCAAGCTGTTTTCATGCTGGGAGGAAGAAATTTGGAGATTAGCATTCTCCCTTCCAATCATTGTTTTCTACATCCTAAATTGAAGATTTTATGCTGATATTGCAGAAGTAGTTGGAGAAGGCTTCATGGTCTCCAGAACCTAATGCAGGAGATTAATTCTCTGCATTCTCTGCCCCTTCCTCTCCCATTTATAATTTCTGCAGTCTGTGAAATACAATGCAGCTTTGCAGTCATGCTGTTGTTACTCAGCCTCCCCTCTTGTGTATTTTATAGGGAAAAAACCCAACTGCTTCTTCTGGATTTATTCTTAAACAATTAAGAAGAGCGTAAGACCAGAAAAGGGAAAAAAAGATGATGTTTGATGAGCAGATCAAATGCACAAAATGATAACTTGGGGTTTATCCAAAGGACATTTTCCTTTACCCAGACATGGTTTTTCTCCTTGTTGCTGTCATGATTGATTAGCAAAGCACCAAACAATCCATGTAATTATTCACCAACTGCAGACCATCTGGAGCTAGGAATTTGCAGTCTCTTTCTAGAAATGTGTCTGCACTGGGTTTGCTGTACGCTTTTGAGCCTAGTACTTAATCACCACATGTGGGAGGTGTTAACTAGGGAATTGCCTTTCCAGTCTAACTACATTATCATTTATATTGTGCTGCAAATGTCTATAACATTTAAGATGCTTTACAAAGGGTTAGAAGTGCAACACGCATAACAGCTCGCACCTCAAAGTGCATAGAGTTGAAGTGCACAAGTAGGTACCATAAAATAAAAGGCAAATGACAAGGGGAGAGTGGCTGCTAGAGAGGTAAAGGAACAGATGTCAGAAATTTTTTGGAGGAGGAGGTGAGTGAGGAGGAGGGAAGCTGTTCCCATGTGAAAGATGATCTAAAATGGGGAGTGGGCGAAGGAAACAATTTGGAGTTTCTTACAAGAATGTCTGCTGTCCTATCAAGAAGCGTTTGCGCTTTTGGAAGCATAGCTAAATTTGACAGGAAAAATAAACCTTTTAAACATACTAGTGTAAAAAGAAACATACGAAGCCTGCCCATTGCATGTTCTAGACATACTATACATTAGAAAAATAAATCTGTCACCAAAATAATGTACATCTTGCAACCAGAGTCTCTCCAAAAACTCGTAAACTCATCACAAACTGCATCTCTCCTCCAGAGACCAGGAAAAATAAACCCAGCCTGAAGAAAGACCTGAAGGTCAAGAACTTGGACAGGAAGTCTGGCTTTGTTGACGTGAGGCAGGAAGGCCAGGAAGCTTGTTCCTCAGCTGGGGATAACACAATAGGTGCCAGACGCTGGCCATCTTATAGTTAAACCAAAGATTGCCCACATTTTTCACTGGGGTGCTTCATGTGTGCCCAGTGATGACTGGGAATGGCACACCTCAGCAACAGAAATTTATTGTTTCAAGATCCAGAAGAGATAGCTCTGTCATTATCGTTGACGCTACAAATATGTGTTCAAAAGGGATTGCTAAATATGAAAAGACATCTATATCTGGGGTGATGTCTCCTGGCTGGGGGAATATCCATCGTGCTTCATGCACTAGTTGGTTTCTACAGGTCTTTTTGACCCATATAGTGGGGCTGTTGACTGTATAGTCTGAAGTAACAAAAGTCAATTAGCTTACCAGTATTTCTGTACAATAGCTGGCCCTCCTTCCGAGACACAACAACTTTATTTTAAAAAGAGGGGAAATGGATTGATTTGTTGCACATGCAGTTTTCTTCCAAAAGCGTGCCACAATGCAAACATATGGGCTGCATCTCTTTATGCTAATAAACATTATAATGCCATGGCCAGTTCTCTGGCACAGAGGCATGTCAGTGCTTGTAACTACATGACTAAGGTCTTCTCCTAGTATAATCTGTCCTTGCTACTTACAGAAAATGGACCTTGTCCTACTGCTAAGCCATGGTGTGGCATTGTCTGGGGGAGCACTAATTGCTACTGACCAAATTAATGCCAGGCAGCATGCTAACAATTAAAAATATGTCATGATCTAGTGCTGAAATTCATGCACTGTTTAGACACACGATATACTTGAACAGACACAATAACAGCACCTAGCTAATCAAGGACCATTTTCTGACAGCAGATAATGACCAGGAAGCCTCCCTAATATACCTGACTTTCCCTGGTTTCTCACAAAGTGTACCTGAGGGCTAGGAGCCGCAGAGCAGGCTGGATACTCCATCTCCTATTGGGATCTCAGATAATACCTGAATTTTGCCCCCCGATTGTGTTTGGTTCTCTCATTCATTCACTGTGATGCACTTTAATCTTACCCTGAAATAATTTGTCATCCCTTTCCAGCTTATTGCATCTTGAGTTTGTTCTCAACGATCTCCATCCTATATGAAATTAATTAAGAACAGTCATTAACATCAATTTCAGATCCCTGTGGAATCAGTCTTGATGCTGGGCCACAGACGGTTATTTAGTGAGCTGATTTTTGTAACCAGGTGCATATTGCAAATGAAGGGGCAGGAAAATTAGGTGAGGAATGATTCTTTTTACTGATCCTGTAATTAAGAAAAGGTGAGAAGCAGTAAATATCACCAAAGTTGTCATATAGACTTAGCAATGTTTTACATTCTATCACACTTATTCCCATTCTGTCTCTCTGAGCAGGCAGCTGCTAGACTTAACTACAGAAAGATAATGTCAGAAAACAGAAGCAAAATATTTTGATCTGGGGACTGCAGAGCTGTGGGTGGTGTAAACTGTGGCCTCCTTGTAGATCAGAGACGAACCAGGAAGAACTTTTAGAAGAGTGAGAAGCTAAACTACGCTGTTACCAAATTAATGTGCTATCATCCTTCCTTAAGTCAATGGGAGACTCATCATAGTCTCCAGTGGAATCAGAATTTCCTTCTCAGTACTTAAAAATCTACAGAAAAAGACTCAAAAAAAATCACTTGCTTTACCTTTCTGGAGACTATATATATATATATATTGTTGGTGTATCCAACATAGCCACATCCCAGCTGCACATTGGGTAAAACTCAAGCAATAAGGTTGTCCACTCCTTGGTACCTTGATTTCTACTAAGTGGAAATCTTGGCATATGGAATGGATAGAAATCCTGGTCTGCTCTGAGCTTGAGTCTAGGCTGGATGATCATAGGACACCTGAGAACATCATGGCACATATCCACACATCACTTTGGGTGCAGCCTAAGAAAATCTGTCTTCAGAATGAAAAGAAGTAGATAGCAATAAATGGAGAAGCCCATGTACTTCCAGTAACAATTTGGTCTTTTTACCTGGAGACACTGATGTTTCATAAATGGTCTAATAATGCTCATTGTCTTAGATGTCACAGGAAAGTATTCATTCAACGCATTAGAAAAATGCTTTAATCAGGCTGAAGGGCAAATAGTAGAATGATGTGCAGTACAAAGATATTGGGAACCATCTGGTGATATCTTGTCTGATCCAGACCACTTTTCCTTTATAATTCATACTATTTTTTCAATAAATTAACACAGGTCCAACATGAAAAGGAAAGAGGGAAAGAGAAGAAGTGGAAATGGAGAAGAGTCTTTGCCTTGGTCTGCCAGGTAAGAGGAGTCCCACCTCTGTTACTTACTCCTCCAGCATGTTTCTTCCCTAATGCCTTTAAAGGACCCATATGACAGGGAAACAGACCACTGTTGAGACAATATCTGGGTTGTGTATCTGCCAAGTTGTAAGAAAAGGGATTTTATAACCAGCTCTGCCAAAAACATGTTTTAGAGGAAACCTTAATTACAAGCAAATGTGGTAATGAGGAGGAAATGCCCTCATGTTTTCCAAAAGCACCCAGCACAGTTCTTAAAGCAAATCCCATAACTTGATCTTACACATTCATAAAGCAAAATTTTTCTTCCCAGCACACAGTACTATCCCTGGGAAGAAAGCAGAGTGTGTAATCTGACCTGAAGTCAGTAGGTGTCTACCTTCTGTGTAGCCTGTGAGCTATATGGTCACCTTGGCAAGCCTTGATGAAGCTGTATGACCACTGACATTTTGTCTGTGTGGTCTCTTGTAGGAGTCTGTAGTTTTCTGTGCCATGCTGATCCCGACACATCAGAGATGATTTCATGAATAAAGGGGCAAGGGAGGTAAGGAAAAGTTTTTAAATCGATATGTTTTCCTGCTACAGTATAAACCAAGAGTCGTTATGAAATTAATTCATAAACATCACCAGCCACTGACAGTTCTTTGCTGCTTCCAGATTAAACAGAATTCAGACCAGTGATCAAGAAGCGCAGGGTCTCTCTCTCTCTCTCATTATAAACCCAGTGAAGCCATCAGTTTCTGAAGAGCACTAGGTTTTATAGGAATGTCAGGAAATATGCAGTAGTCATGGTGTAGTGTATGCTTAAAATGTTAATGACCTTTCTAGCTTAAATGTCTTTGAGTTACTGTAATTAGACAGCAGAAGACTTTTTAAGATGCGTTCCTGGAGCAAGTTAAGCACTGTTTCCGTTACATGTCATTCTTCAAAGACAGCATCTGAAATACGTATCTGAAGTGTAGCATCTGAACACTGTTTAGTTTACCCCACACTTCACTGTAGCAACCTTCCCTGAATTTAATAAGGCTGCATTAGAATAAGCAGTGCCCAGAGTAACCTGAGTCAATGAAAAGCAATTTAATTTAGTTTATGGAAGAGGCACCTTGTGTCTCTTCCCCCCTCCCTGAGTAGATTAAATGAAAATCTTTCTTATGTATTGAATGAATGCCTTCAGGATTGTGTATCATACTGTGATCTCTATAAAATCTTGTGAAAATTTGTGTATTTGGGTCACTGCGTATTTGGCCTAAGATGCAAAGATGAGCTGAGCATAAATGAAGATACTTCTCTAAACATACCTAAAGACAACTATTTAATTCACTGAAATTGAAAAAAGAACAAAATAGCTGAAGCACAATGGGTGTAAACAGGATGGCTATGATAGTCTATGAGTATATGTTTTTATTCTTTGCAGTTCAGTAACACTTTCAATGCCATATATACAGGGCACACACTAGGAAATCCTGTCACTACTGCACAGAGTTTGGCTCTTTGGTGATGTGGCATAGTGAAATATCCAGGATTAATGTCCAAAAATACAAAAGGGTTATGTCCTGCTCCATGTGCTGGTTTGAATTTCACACTGATGCCAAGGCTCAGTGTATGTGATAAATTATATGTTGGTAATGTGGGAAGTGATGACATCCCAGAGACAGCCTAACCTATCGAGTGACCCAAGTAGGCCACAGAGAAAAACTCTGAAAAGACTTCTGCATCCAGGATCAGAGTCAAGATAGATACAAGAGACATGTTATTTAACATAACAGTAAATTCTGTCTTTGAATACTCTGCATTAATCAAGACAACAAAGGGTGGAGCTGTACATCACCGTACAGGCACATGGCACAGCACAGATTAGTGTTCACAGCAGAGGTCACTATCAGAAACAACCCTTTGCCACAGGTACAGGAACAGTGTATTTTGGCCTTCTTTGAACCATAAATGCTCAGAAATTTCACCAGGATGTATGTTGCACTTTCATTTTATGTTTGTATTTGATCTCATCTTTCAAGTCTTCTTCATATATTCCGGTTTTTGTGTTAGGGTTTCTGCTACCAGCTTGAATCTTCTTGAGGTGCAGATGTTAAAGTCAAATGCCTAAGTGCGGAGGTCAGCATTTGTTATTCTCAGCTTTGGACTATATGTATTAACATTTAACAGCAAAACTTAAGTGTACAGGATGCAGCACTATTAAGAGTTTTAGTTCTTCTGGCCTGGAGGGCATCTGTATTTCATTTTTTGCTACCAAGGCAACAGTTTAGCTTCAGGCAACAACTCATAAAGTAACTGTATATGCTAATAAGAGATCAAGCTCCTTCAGAAAATAAAACTATGTCACCCTGTGCTTAGCTGTAAGAATGAATTAATACCAGAACTGCAAAGCTAAACATAATCTCTGTAACACCAAATTTACTCGTGTTCTCTAATAAACTGAGTGCATGTTTGAGAGACAAATTAAAAACCAACAAGCTTAACTTCTCTAGCAGTAGAAAAAGGTCAGGAGGAAAGTGAGATTTATTCAAACAGATGTCCATACTTTTCTTATAAGTAGGCTTAGAGGGACAACATATCACAACTGTATTCAATGTTTGTTCATCAGAAATTATCTCACAATTCAGAGTACATAATTCCAAGTGTAGTTAACATCTGTACATACCATAAAAAACTAATATAGAGTTTAGTGATACCTTCTGCTGTTTGGAATTGTTATGAATTAAGTTTGATCAGCCATTTTGGAAGACATACAAGTTTCGTGCATCAGCCATGTCTGGCCTGATTCTCCATTCTGCTCTGAAGTTCACAGATAGAAAACAGCAAAAACCTGTACAATGTGCTGGGAAAAAGGTAAATAAGTTAAATAGGAAATAATGGGCTGGAATACTGCACTGTGTATGTGCATGGAAAAGATAGCAGTATTTATCTGGAGAATAAAGTCCCAGTAGGTATTTACTGATAAAATTGGTATGTTAGTCAGTCTGAGCTTTTATTGCTAGCATGCCACACAGTCACACTGCCTATGAGTCTCCAATATTATTTTTTTTTTCATTTTATTTGTAAAGATGACCTTCTAAACCTGTCCTGTGTGTCATGTGCAGGACTCGAGCAATGTCTGAGAGGTGCTGTGGGCAGCCTTTAGGGAGGCCTGAGTATTGGGGAAGGCACAGCAGTGTTGGTGGGTTTGGTGGTGGTGGTATGGGGCTGCTTGTGGTGGGATGTGGAAGGATCCTGGTGCAGTGGCCAAACCCCAAGCAGTGGGGACTCTGAGCTACGTGCCGTGCTCTGGCTGGATTCTGGAGACAGGAGGCTGGAAAAGCAGGGCACAGCAGGGCTGTGGGCCACGCAAGATCACAGTGTAACATGGAGAGCTGCAGGGAATGGGGAAATAAAACCGAAATGTAGCCTTATGGTTGATTTGCAGAAAGGTACTTGACATTCCTGTTTGGTTTCCATTAAGAAAAATATTTCCCAACTCTGCCTTAGAGAGTGTATTTCCGTGGCCAGACAAAAGCATTAATGAAGAGCTTTCAAATTTCTGAAGCCTAGAGATATCATTCTAATAGCCATCAAGGGTTATATTAGTAGCTATTCTGTCTGTATTAACAGCTCAGTAAAAGAATACATCATACAAACAAACTCACCTCTGCCCCAAGTTACGCATGAGCAGAGCAGTGACATCCTCTTAGCATTAGCAAGTACCTCAAAGTTGGAAGGCTTCTTGTGAGTGCAGATTTGGTAGAGCTTCCCATGAAATTTTGGAAGACATACAAGTTTCGTGCATCAGCCATGTCTGGCCTGATTCTCCATTCTGCTCTGAAGTTCACAGATAGAAAACAGCAAAAACCTGTACAATGTGCTGGGAAAAAGGTAAATAAGTTAAATAGGAAATAATGGGCTGGAATACTGCACTGTGTATGTGCATGGAAAAGATAGCAGTATTTATCTGGAGAATAAAGTCCCAGTAGGTATTTACTGATAAAATTGGTATGTTAGTCAGTCTGAGCTTTTATTGCTAGCATGCCACACAGTCACACTGCCTATGAGTCTCCAATATTATTTTTTTTTTCATTTTATTTGTAAAGATGACCTTCTAAACCTGTCCTGTGTGTCATGTGCAGGACTCGAGCAATGTCTGAGAGGTGCTGTGGGCAGCCTTTAGGGAGGCCTGAGTATTGGGGAAGGCACAGCAGTGTTGGTGGGTTTGGTGGTGGTGGTATGGGGCTGCTTGTGGTGGGATGTGGAAGGATCCTGGTGCAGTGGCCAAACCCCAAGCAGTGGGGACTCTGAGCTACGTGCCGTGCTCTGGCTGGATTCTGGAGACAGGAGGCTGGAAAAGCAGGGCACAGCAGGGCTGTGGGCCACGCAAGATCACAGTGTAACATGGAGAGCTGCAGGGAATGGGGAAATAAAACCGAAATGTAGCCTTATGGTTGATTTGCAGAAAGGTACTTGACATTCCTGTTTGGTTTCCATTAAGAAAAATATTTCCCAACTCTGCCTTAGAGAGTGTATTTCCGTGGCCAGACAAAAGCATTAATGAAGAGCTTTCAAATTTCTGAAGCCTAGAGATATCATTCTAATAGCCATCAAGGGTTATATTAGTAGCTATTCTGTCTGTATTAACAGCTCAGTAAAAGAATACATCATACAAACAAACTCACCTCTGCCCCAAGTTACGCATGAGCAGAGCAGTGACATCCTCTTAGCATTAGCAAGTACCTCAAAGTTGGAAGGCTTCTTGTGAGTGCAGATTTGGTAGAGCTTCCCATGAAACAGGCCTTTAAGCCTAAGTGTGATGGTACAGTAATTTCCTAAGGCAATGACTCTCTGGCTTCTGACACTGTAATTGCAGTGCTGCTGCCTTCTCCTCTTTTACCCCAGCTGCTGCTTGCTTTTGCATACTTCTACATCCATATTCCGTGGACTCATATTTGTGACTTGTATTTTTCACATTGTGACTTGTATTATTCACATTGTGACTTGTATTTTTCATATGTTATTTCAGGTAGAGTTAAGGCAAAAATAGCAGTCATAAACTGAAAGAATGTTGCTGTATATATGTGCATATATACATATATGTAATGTTTTCTTTTTAGGCACTCTGTATTGAGCTACTGTTGTCTAGAACTGGTGTTGACTTAATGGCTCACATCCTACCTTACTTTGCCCCGTATCTTCTGTGGTGAAAGAGCAAATTCTTTCAGAGACAAGCAATATTCACACCAGTAAAACAATTGGGACAACTCTTCAGTTTTTCCAGTCCTTACCCTGGTTTACTGGCCACTAGAAAAAAAACAAACAGGAAGACAACTCTGGGTCATCCCTTTTAGAAATCTTTTCCCATTCAGTTTTATCTAAGAAACCTGAGTAGAACTGTCTGGGAGTACGTAGGCAAATATAATAAAACTTAATAGCACAGATACAACAGGGACAGATGATGCAGAGTGTGGGCTGAATGTTCATGCTCCTTTTCTTCTTTGCGGGAAAATCTAACAGTCACCAAGTAGCAGAAAAGTACTAAAAAAGTTCAACAGCAAAAGAGGCAGCCAACTTTTGAAAATATACTTGAAATTTATAATTATGTTCAACCAGCATCTCAGTATACATACTCATCCTGGGGGACCTACCATATTACTTTCTGAATAATCATCCATCTCAGCCTGGCCTCTACAGAAGTATTCAAACCCTGAATAATTCACCTTCCCTCCACATTAGAATCTGTGCTAATGTTTTCATCATGATGTTTATATGAGAAGATCTGTATAGAACATCCACTGCTCTCCTCACCTGTGGTTCCCCATGCAGAACCTTCTTTAGTCAATTCAGCTTACAAACATATTTTCCAACTCAGTAGCAGAAACCTAACATAATGTGATTTGTGTTTCCTTCTGGTCAAAGAACAGTTCTAGGAGAGGTACTCATTAAAGATTCTTTGCACCAATTGTTGTCTCCATTCCATCAGACACAACTTTGTGGACCATACTATGTGACAATTTTTTTCAGATTCCTCTGCTGTCTTTCCAATCTTTCCTTCTTTTTGGAGTGAAGTACCACCTTTCATAAGTACTCCATGAAGCCCCACCCTCAGTGTTCTGTGGTAAACAGAACGCATCCCACTTTTTAATTCCTGAAATTAATTCCGGGTTCTTAGGTTTGATTCTTCTAAAAATTCTCATAGTCACTGAGTCCTACACAAAATTTTAACAGGAAGGACGTGATTAGTATAATTTACAATGCCCTTTGGTCTCCTTAACAAAATGTCACTACGGTAAAGATATCATCAAAACATTTGTATGTGTTTTCTTCTCTTTTACCCCACAGTAATTAGATGACTAGAGGAATTTGTCTTTTTTGGTAGATCCGTCTCTGTAGCCCAATCAGTTGTTCTAGATACAACTGCTCTGAGGATCATAAGCAATGATTCAGTTAAACTTCCTTTGAAAAGTTTGTTGGTACCACTTGAAATTAACCTATAACAGCTAAATTAGTATTTCTTTTCATCCTATTATAGCTTTGACTTCGATTGAGTCAAATGCGTCTTTCCTAAAATAAACCTGTGGATTCTGGATAAAGAAAATGCTGAAGTATTTATTTTTCCTCTTTTGGGGAAACACATATTTCACCTACCTCTTACCACAAATCCTTTGCTAAAGAAAATAATGCTTTCATTTCTGTAGGAATAAGCATTTAGTTTCAAAGATGGGACATGAATTCATGAAGTTAAATACCAGAAGAAAGCTAATTATTGAAATAAACAAAAATGGTCCTCATCCAGAAGCTAAAGTTTTTTATAATATATTATATTGAGTAGGCTTGGCTTGGGGGTTTTGGGGTTGTTTACTCTGTCTTTATTCCAAGACTCCATGGCCAATACGTATATGTTATATAGAATGTGTTTATACCTCATTTTTTAACTGAAGGGAAATGATCTTCCTTATTTAATTCTTTATGTATATATTCTTAATATATAGTAACATACCTGTTGGTTTGGGGATTTTTTTCAAGAATTAAAATTGTTGAGCAAGTGTCTTGTTGGGTTTTGAATCATTGTCTGGTTCAGACTTGGACGAGCACTGAGAAGTCCTGTTTAGAGATGAGAAGAGCGTCGAATTTTGGACATGAATGTTTTAGTAATTTCAGTTGCTACTGATTTGCATGCAGAAACAAGATTACTAGAGAAATGAAAATTTGACATTCATCTCCTCGTATAAACAGAATGATTTATTCTTTAAATCAAAGTAACCTACTTTGGTTACTTTTAAAGCCTTTTTTCTTTTTTTTTTCAGCGTCTGATTGAGGTGTTTTTTTCTTTAGCAAAGAGTTTTACATTCAATGAGTTCAAATTTACTCAGTCCTGACCTTAGAAACTGCAATTTCTGCCTAGAAAGTTAAATTTCTGAAAAGAAAGGTTAATTGGCAGTAGAAACCATGGGTAAATCTTAACAGATAGCAGTACATGCTGCAAATTTATGAAATTCCTACCCATGAATGTATATACAACTTACTCTGCATAGCTGGTGGGATCTGTGCAGTTTAGTTTGAATATATATTTTGTGGGACTATGTTCTGCCTAGAAAGAAGAGCTCGTGTGGGCTGTCCTGGTGATACAAATGCATGTTTTCTTACATGTGCCTGAACCTTGGACAAAATTCCACGAAGCCTGATATTCAATACAAGCAGTGTAAGTGTACAAGGCTTCCTGACACGGCCCTAGTGACAGGGGCTGACGTGTCTCTGAGATGATTCATGGACACATGTACATGAGCTGAGCCTGTTGCAAAGGTCATTTATACTGAGAGATATATATACCGATGGACAGAAGCATATGTGGAAAATTTGGTCAACAAGAGAGCAAGTAAAGACCAAGGGATAATTTGGTACTGAGTTATTTGCCCTTTTTAAGGAATGTCACTTGTTCTGTGCTGCTGGGATTCTGTTATGTTCTGTGTCCCCCACACAAGGTTGGGGTAGTGTAAAATTACCTAACATACTCTGAAAGGATTCTTTTGCAACAACTCTGGTACCTGATTTGTTGGCAAGATCCTACTCTACCAGGTATTGTGGCAGCTGGACCAGAACGACCGTGTTTTGCTTGCTTTTGTTCTTTGGGAATGATTTCTGGCTGGCCACGGAAAGAGTTGCATCTGACTTGCCAAGCTAATATATAGTCAGTCTTGACCTGCAGAAGCTTGGGTGGATTTTCAGAATATTCTCAATTCAGCAGAGCCAAGTGTGTCAAACTTTTTTGTTTCATGAAATATGAGGGAACGCTGAATACAGAAAAACAGGTATTAGTTGAAAATAGCATGAAAATTCTAATGTGTACAGAGGAGAAAAGGTTTGAAGTGTTTAAATAATCCCTCCACAAACTAAATAGTTGCTGACTAGCATAAAAGAGTTAATTACAGCTTGCTTTCCAGTAAGTAAGACCTTTTTAATACCTGCAGGTGTCCAGTAGATTCTTTTGTATTGGGTAGCCATAAGGGGTAAGATGATCCTCCACCATGTCCTTTTGAGTGGAAGTAGACACATTTTGTAAGGTAATAGAGAAGATGAATAGCTAGATCTTTATTGAAAAGAAAATGAACACCATGCTGAAAAGCTTTCAACTTTTTGGAAGTTCAAACTGGGCTCCAGCAGGGCTCTAATCTGCCTTTGAAGTCAAACTGAAACACTCAAATCAGAGCCGCTTTGTGTGTTTGGATCCTCGCTTTACAGCTGAGTCCCAGCCTCATCCCGTTGGAAATCCCCGTGCCCCGTTGCTCTCTGCCTGGCGGGGTCAGGCATGGGCATCTCGCTGCCAGAGAGAGCAATCAGCCTTGCCTTGGCAGCTCTCAGTACCAGCTCACTACCAGCTGTTTCCCGGGACTGAATGACTTGCTGCTGCTGCCTGATTTTGGGTTTCAGTGCCTTTTATCAAGAGCTTTCTTTTTATTAAAAAGACTACTATGGCAGCGCGCATAAAAAATGGAAAAAACCTTTAAGTAAGGAAGAGACGTCAGATGATCAGTGTCTTAATGTCATAATGAGGACAACAATGGCCAATGCATTCAGAGGCTACTCTGAGGTAATGCTTTGGCTATTCTACTTATGGGCCCATCAAATCATCTGCAGGGGACTGCATTCCCTCTGCTGTCTCCTCACTGATGCTTTTGGAGAAAGAAGGGGTTGGGTGAAAGAGGCCCTCCTCCCCCTCGGTTACACTTTTAGTGCTGAGATATCTCTGAACAACCTTTCTTGTGTAGTTGTTTCCGACCACAAGCAATTCTTCCTGAATCCTCAGATGTCCTGTGTTCTTAGAAAATGGGTTGATAGCACTAACTCAAATGCTGCCAGTACACTTTGACTCATATATATAGTCAGATATAGCATTGCTAAATTGGACTGTAAGACTCAGTTTGAGAGCCTTCTATTGGCTTGATGTAGAAATCATGGACCTAAAAGCTACAAAAACCAATTTTATCAGTCATTAAGCACTTCTAGGAAGTGATCACATAATTAAAAACATTAGCAATGCTAGGATAGTTATCCTACATAACAGTGTGGATAATTATTAAATTCTTTCATTATGAAAAGGGCAAACTGAAAGCCAAACCAGAAGTCCTCTTTTATTTTGGGTGTCTGCTATCCCTTTGCATTGATTTTTTGGCCTTTGTTCGGACAAGACAGTTAATTATCTTGTCTTGTTTGCAAAGTATATACTGAAATACAGAAGCTGCAGAAGCACTTCTTAAATGTTTTATGTAATAAATAAGCTAGATTTAAACATGCTAATGCTGTGTGTATATGTATGGCCATTATGAAATGCTTCAATAAAATGGGACCTATGCTCAGAATCCCAGGTATGTTCTCTATATTGACCTAAATAGCTACCATGAAAAATCTCCAAATGAAGCTACAGCAATGCTCCCCTTTTTGAATCATCTGAAGATGATTCAAGTACGATCTGAAGACAGGAAACTTATGAGTAACCAGGACCTCACCCAGAGAAGGCATCCAAATAAAGATCTAGTTGATTCTTTAAATACTATGATACGTAGATTACAACATCAGAAGTGGTCACAGAGACTCCAGCTTGTGTTAGAATTCCCCCAAAGTAATTGCTATTGGAACCAAAACATACTTTTTACAGAAACTTCAACTCCTTTTTCAAAAACTGCCAGTTGTGGAGAATTCACCACAAACCTTGATAATTTGTTCCAGTGCTTAACTGTTATCACTTACAGAAAAAGCACTTTGTTCCCCATTTAGACCAGTTCATCTGCATCTTTTAGCCAGTTACACTCAAGTCCAAAGGACCATTTACTCTTTGTTATTACTCACAGAGAGGGGTTAAATTGCTTCTTAACCTTTTTCACTGTAAGCTAAATAGACTGATCTTTTAGTTTTTCACTGCTGCATGACTTTTTGCAGTCTTTTAAGCATTCTTGTGGCTGTTCTCTACATTTTTTGTTTCATTTTCATTATCCTCCTCGTATTTTCTGTACCAGAATTGGAGATAATCAGCCCTTAATGGCAGGAGGAATACCAAATGTAGGGTATTTTGCACCTGGTGATGCTTTGTGACAGGAGGAAGTTTCCTTAATGGCAGGAGGAATACCAAATGTAGGGGTTATGCAAGCTTACTGCTGCTAGGAGGTTCTCCTTTTTATTTATCCATTATTTTGCATCTGGTGATGCTTTTTGACAGGAGGAAGTTTGTGGAGCTTTGTGTTTCTGTCTGGAAGATGTCACCTCTCCCATGTATACCCAAAGCTCTCCATGTGCCTGAACCACTGCTACTCACTGCTGCGTGCTTTGCTTGAAACGTAGATCCCGAAACACACGTCCCATATGCACAAGCTTGCAGGGCAGTGATGCTAACAAAAAGTCAACAGCTGTTAGAAGATCAACCTCACACATTTAGAAAGAAGGATAACAAACCCATACTGTTCACTGCTGCGTTCTGGTAATTGACCTCGGAGATGGGCTGTGCTATTATCCTGTTTCAAATGGTACCGATGCTGAGCGAATTCAGAGCTTCTGGAAACATTCTCGAGGCTGGAGCAGAGCCTGTGGTTTGAAAGGAGGCAGTGGGAAACTAAACGAAAGATAGAATAAAGTTGATATTTGGTTCAGTTGGTTGGTTTATTTTTGTTTGTTGGTTGATTCACCCTTTTTTTTTCCTTGGAGTCCTTTTGCCTTAGTTACTTTTCTATACCTCCTGCAATGTGGCATCCTCACAAACATAAGAGAAATTATTATGTGGCAGTTTAGACATCAGACAAGGCATAGAAATTAAAAACACTGAAATTACTCATTTTGTAGCACATATACACATATGCCAACAAAGGATATAAGTAAGTGTGTGTGGTTTTAAGCAAGTTCCAGAATCTTACTTTTAACTTTCCTTCTATTGTTTTCTGTAGAAGCACAATTGTTTTAGCAGTACTTGGGAAATGTTGACTTGTGTTATTTGGGAAGAAGCCATGAAAGTAATCTGGTGCATCTAGAGCACAAAGAGGAAGTCCCGTACTCCTCTGCAGCTCAACTGAGCTGAGATGATGGTCTAAGAAAAAGAGTTAAAAAACCCTAGGGAGATATAATAGGGCATCTAATCCCTGCAGTAAAAGTGACTTACAGTAAGTTTGGGGAATGAAGCTAAAATGAAAATCAAGAGGATAGGTTCAGTCTCCTAAGATGATAGTACTCTGGAGTTGAAATTAATTCAAATAAATTGATCAGGTGGGAATTAATTAAAAAGAGAAAGAGATATAGATCATATTTGTGAAGGGTTATGGCTGTATAAGCAATTTGGAAGTTCCTACTGCTCTTTCTAATAGGGAGAGAATGGGTGATACTGGCAAGAGAATTGCTAGAATGAAGCCATTTGGAAAGGGAGAGAGAGACAAAAATCATTCTTCAGCCTTTATCACAGAAATTGGCAAAAAGTCTGGGAAAGTGTCACTGTAAATAACCTGAAAGCTTCAGAGTAGATTGTTTTCCTCATGGACATATGGATTTTAGAATTTCCTTTCATCCTTTCAGTTCTTGGTCATCCCATATGCATTTCGGTTTCTGGTTTCCCTATGATGACATTCTCACCACGTCCAAGGAGGAGATTTTAATAATCAGTTTTCTCCTGAATTTTGCAAAGACAGTCTTTGAAGAAATATTAAAACACATGTCAATGTAGGTGTCTGACTCCAATAAATGAAAGAAATCGTGATATGAGAGGCACATGCAGACAGAGGAAGCGTGTGGAGCAACCACCCTCCTTCTCTGTGTCCGATATGTCATTCTGATGCTAGATGAATGTTTTCTGGTGCATCTTTTAAGAAAGATGTTCATTAAGAATCAATCTCATTCTCCCTTTCCACATCCACAGCAAAAACAATGTGTTTGCATTCTGTTGCTTGCAGACGTGTGCTGAATGTGCCTGGCCGAGCATTACTGAATTAGTGCATAACCTTTGGGAGCTCTTGCTGTAACGACAGAAGAGGCCTCTATCTTTTACATTGTAAAGGCAGCCTGAATTTCATGGGGTGAGTTCTGCCTGCACAGAGCAGAAGCAGGCTCTGCAAAGGTCAGCATGGGGAAAGACTAAAGCAGCTGCTACTGCAGAAATCTGGAGGTGATCTGTGGGCGATCCGTGGGATTCAGTCCATCGTGGAAAGGCCCCCACTTCACCCCATTGCCTGTCTGTGGAGGAGGGCTCCTTTAACTCTCCTACCATGTGGAAATCTTGCTGGACTTATCACGAAGAACTATGCACTCATCTTTTTTTTTTTTAAAAAAAAGTCCTTATTAAACAAAAATGCAGACAGTGGGAGTAAGGATGAGGAGGCTGGGAACAAAAGTCCTGAAATACATTCAGCATGTTAATTTTGTATTTGTTCCAGTTCAAATTGCAGAGAAGCTGTTGTCTTTTTTCTTTCTTTTTTTTTTTTTTTTTTGAGAATTGGCTTTTGGCTTTTGAAAAATGAGTGAACTTCTGCAGAAAACTACCTGTACTCATAAAACCCATTAGCATTGCTAATGAAGGTGCCTTATTGGCAGCCTCGGTGAGAGGGTCTAACAGCAAATCTGCAGTCTCAGCCTCACCACGGCTCTTCTGCAGATGTCTGTGCAGCTTGTACCCCCTCATGAATGTCATTCTCCAATGCTTTCAAACCAACCTCTGCGAAGAGCATTATGTTTAGGTTTAAAAATTATGTGGAATTAAATACAACCAAATTCCAGCACCATACAAAATACACGCTCTCACGGTTATAACGCAAACCATTCCAGATGTATATAAAGTTTGATTTTAATCAGATGCAACTTCAAGAAAGTTGATATGCTTTGGTTTGTTATGTTATTTTAGAAAACAAATGCAAAATGTTTATTTAACTTTAAGCAGCTCTGAAACTTGCCTACTGTAACCCATAATCCTCTGATATTTTTAGAGAAATGCTTTTAGACCAGACACCATGAATGCAACAGATTCTATGTAGCCTTCTGTGGTTTCTTAGCATAAAAATAATCTAGGACTAAGCAAACAGTAAGGGAAAAAACCCAACAAAACCACAGAGCAGAACTATTTCTACAACTCGAAGAATAGTGTCGTGTTGTTAAAAAAAGTTCATCCTTTCATTTTTATTTGTCATATGGAACTTTTCTTAGCAAGAATCACCTAATACTACTAGAACTAATGTGCCATTTTGCCTGAATGATATTAGAATATCCCTGAGTAGCTAAGTACAGCTGCTTCTCACAGAGATTCACAAAAAAACCCCGAGCGGATCCTTTATTCGGCTTACATGTTAAAAAGGCTGGACTTGCTCCCTTGAATAACAAGAAGAATATCTAGCAAAATAGGATAAAATTTATGAAAAAACTCTCATGGCCTATAATGCCAAAAATCTGGAGATGCCATCAATAATCCTGTCATCACTGACAAGGATCAACACTTCAGAATTTTAAAAGATACATTTTATACATTTCTGATCATCAGTGTTCGATGACCTATGATGCATTTTTCTTTTTTTGAAGCTCTATTGTTCTTTCTCCCCCTGCTTTGCAGCTCTCAGAAATGATCCAGTCATCATAACATGCACCTTTTTTTTTTTTTTTCTTTCCCCAAAACCTGCACTTCTACTACAAGTCTTCTGGATCTGTGTATTTGTATAATTAACTGGAAGTCTCATTTTTCACTTAGGAAAACAAAATAATGTTTCTGCTCATTAGGGTTGTCAAAAACACCTTAACACTATAAAACCCAAAGTCCTTGGGTCCAAAAGGAATATTAAAGAAAATTCCAAAGTTCAAGAATTCTCATATTTTTAAGCCAACATTTGTATGTTAGGCACCTTTCACTCATGTTTTGAACATTCATATTTAGTGGTACAGCACTCAGAAAAAGTAAAGTTTATTAGAGGAGCAGCTCTATGAGTAAATGTTAAAAAAAATGGAATGCAGGAACATACAGCCAGGGTTATATCAGCCCTGGGACCTGGAAAGGGGTTCCACTCCCACCCCCACGCCCCCCCCAGTTTCTGTTTGGGAATCTTCATCCTCCAGGAAAAAACAGATATAGAAATGGAAGGCACTTTATGTGGAAAAAAATGCCTTCTAATCCAATAAAACCATTTATCTTTGGTGAATTTAAAAGCTATCAAAGATGTGGATCAGTATATACTACAAAAGAAAATCAGTAAATAAATGCTAAAAAAAGGGAGTGGAAAGTTTTCCGTTGAAAATAGAAACTATGAACAACTTTATCAAATATATAGAATTCAGATTATTCTTTAGATTTGTCTCATCACAGCCTATCTGCCTAGCATAATATGCATCTATAAATAACCTCTCTTATACTGCTATTGCATATTGCCTGTTTATGTTGAATTCTCCCCAGAATAGCCACACAGTTTTTCTGCTTCACTGTCCAAACCACGCATGATTTCATCTTTCAGTAACATTCACAGGAAACACACATTTTCAGTATAAAATGGGCCACACGTGGAAGAAAAATCTGATTACAGACCTCAGGTCTATCATATGAAATACAACGCAACATTTTAATTTCAATTTAAATTGATGGGAATGCAATTGTAAGTTAATTAAATTAAGGGTATATGAGAAATTAAAGGTATGAATTGTAAGTTAATTAAATTAAGGGTATATGTATATGAGAAATTAAAGGTATATGAGGAATCTTAGGTAGGATGATCCAATTTTTACATGGGCACAACATGTTCATGGTATAGTTAGCAGAGCACTGTAACACCTTAGGTAGGATGATCCAATTTTTACATGGGTATAGTTAGCAGAGCACTGTAACATGGTAGCTGGTTAAGCTGCCAGTACTTCAGCAGGGTGTCATGCATCCCAAGGAACTTTAAGGTGCTTCACAAACTACCAAGATTCAAAAACCTAATGAAACATTTTCTTGCCCCTGGCAAAACAGGAGGTGGTGAGTGGCCATACAGCCCAGGCACAACACTTCTTACTCCAATGCTTCCCGTGTTGTGCACAACGTCAAAAGGCTTTCATTTTGATTTCCCTGGCTCACTTATTTTTCCTTATAATTAACTCCACTGGCTATTTAAAAGTTTAGCTTGATTTACTCTGGCACAGAACCAGGTTCAACACAGATTTGACTGAACAATTACTCCCTTAGTTACCCATCTGGATTACAGCAGTGTGAAACACCAGCCAAACATGGATCAATACTATACTCCAGCTCATTCTGATGCCCAGCATGACGACACCCTGTATTGATTGAGCAGAAAACATTGACACACACACACACAAAAAAAGGAATTCATTCATTAAAATCTTGAAATAAAATTTCCACTGTGTTTCCTCTCATCACTCTCAAACAACTCACTCGTGTCTCTTTTCTGTGGAATAGACTCAGACTCTCCAAAGTGTTTAGGTGCTAAAGTTATCGTGAAAAAATACAGTGGGGCTCTGGAGATTTTTCCTGAGCTCTTCCTACCCATAAGCAAGCATCTACACATAAAATATTAGAAACCCAAATAACACACTTCCAGTAGTCATATATTGATCATGTCTGACTGAAAACGTACCACTGCTAAGTCTGAACTACAGAACCAAGGTACAGTTCTTGTCAGGTCAATGTTTGGTTTACTAATTATTTTTTCAACAAAATGTTCACATTGAGTTCTTAGAATGGTTTTAGGCAGTAGAACAGGAATTCCGGTGTCCTCTGGGATACTGGTGAGGCACGTAAACACCATTAGTAATGCTCTTACACTTGTGCAGTGTATTAAACTTAAATTCAAAAGAATATCCAAATAAATCATAAGCTTGTTTATTATGAAATTACTTGTTGACAAAGCATAGAATTGTGTTAAGTTTTTACCTATTTTTTTTCTCAGCTGATTGTGGAATTCACATCTTTCGAGTTTGTAGTGGCACAATAAATCATAAGCTTGTTTATTATGAAATTACTTGTTGACAAAGCATAGAATCGTGTTAGGTTTTTGTCTGGTTTTTTTCTCAGCTGATTGTTGAATTCACATCCTTTGAGTATCCCTTGAGCATACAAAATTGACCCAAAGTGTTTAACACTGTTTATAAGACAAGGGAAAAAAAAAACAAAAACCCAACAAACAAGATATCTGATATGACAGTGTTATTCTGTGATTGTTTTTCATACTTGTACATCTTCCAAGCAACAAGGAAAATAATTATTCCCGGAAAAAAAAAAAAAAAAAAGATACCTGATATGACAGTGTTACTCTGTGCTTGTTTTTCATACTTGTACATCTTCCAGGCAACAAGGAAAATAATTATTCCTGATTTGGAGAGGGTGATGGCAAAATCCACCCTTAGCATCTCTTAAGATTTGATCATAGAGTAGCTTTGCTTGTCTTTGGCTGTGTTGCAGCTCCATGACATCCCCTGCAGTCCTGCCTCTGTCACCAAGCTCCTTTTGGTCCCCCCCTGCCGCTGGTGCCCGGGTTTCCCCCGCAGGCAGTCAGGGTGCCAAAGGCTGGGAAGAAGCTGTGAATCTGAACATCCTACTGGGTCAGTGCACTGTTTGCCCTTGCAGACCTGCTGGCTGCACAGTACTCTGGTTCCAAGTCTGTTTTTACCGAGGCTGACATTTTCAGGACAAAGTAGCATCAAATTAGGAAGAAGAGGGATGCAGAGATACTAAGAGTCAAGGACTGAATGAATTACCAAAAATGCAATTAAGAAAGGATGACAATTATTATCTCCTATTACTGAGAGATTATAATAGCCTAAAGACAAAGATTAAAAATACTCTTTCCTTGGTGTGATGGTGATTTTGCTGCACAAATCTTACTGATTTCTAGTCGGAGTTGGGCAACTCTGGGGTGCTGAGCTCTTTGAAGCAGTATTTTACAGTCTATCTTAAAATATGTATAGAAACGTGTCCTACAAGAATCTTGCTATTGTTACATAATTGTAGCAGTTTATATAATTTAGCAGTCGCCCTTCTCCCAAATGCAATGTGACTGACTGCTCTTTGATGCCTACAGACCATCAGACAGACCAATGCACTCAGACGCTTCGCATGAAGAACTCCTTACTTCTGTAATTACTGCCCTGCTGTAAAATGAGATTGTACACACCTGTCTGACACATGAACCACACTCTCTTCTTTGACTTTTCTAATGAAAAGAGAGACTCACACTGCTACAGTTCCTGTATCTAAAGGATTAATGAGGTTATTCAGTAAGTGTTGCACAAGCTATGATTGATCTGGTAAAGAAGTATAGAATTATCACCTTATTTTGCAAGGAACAGGGTAGGGCAGGAGCCTGGCTTGCATTTACAAATATCGTCTTTATTCTGTTGGAAATTTTCTTTCAGTTGGAAATATATTGATGGGATAAGAAAGAAAGGAGAAAACTGATCCCATTGACAGTCATAGTGTGGTTGCCTTCATTATGACTAAGGTATGACAAAGGTCTCTCAAACGATAGATGGGTCAGAGAAGGCAGGTAGGCAGTGATTACTCACTATTTCTTACAGTATGAGGCCTCTTCTACACTCACACTCTCAAGCAACTTCAAAACAAACCAAAAGAGGTAGTTGTGCAGGCAATACGGAGTGAATTGGTGTAGCTTGTTCATTCATGACATTGTGAAGACAAAGAAGTAAGAGTGCCAAAGAGAGGACTAGACATTCCTATGGGAGACGCCTCCGTCAGTGGCTGCTAGAAGTTTTTTCAGCTGCAGTTTTCAGCTTGGGAAGTTGTTAAATGACAGGTTAGGAAAGTGGTTGAGTATTTAAAAGACTGGATCATTTTGAAACTGTTATTCTTGCATTTCTTGCCTAGATAAGTGCTAACGGTCACTGGCAAAGAGTGGATAGTGGAGCTGGAGGGATTTGCAGCCAAATGTAACTGCTTTTATGTCCCTTTTTCCCTGAACTTTGTGGTTTTCCATAACATAAGCTGTTCTTAACGCTGAGAAATTACTAATTTTCATGACATTTTCTTGGCTTTTACCATCTGATGGGATTCCCATTTAGACCAGCACATGGGTTCTTATTTTCCCTATGCACTGGCATTTGTGATGTGGTAGAGGCACTGTCCTGGAGCTGATAATATGACAGTGGTCTGTCCTGGAGCTCACTGGCATTGGCTCTACTAGACATGGAGGAAGCTTCTAGCAGCTTCTCACAGAAGCCACCCCTGTAGTCCCCCCACTACGTTGCCACACAAATGTAATACAATCATGAAAGTGCATGGTACAAGCTAAATATTGGGTGCAGGCTGGACAGAAGATATTTTAAGTACTTACTTCCTGGAAGGTCGATTTTTAGTAAGTATGCGTGCTTAAATATGAAAGTTAATTCCTCAGCATCATACACTTTAATACGTGGCTGACCTCCCTCATAGCTCCAAAAGCAGCTCTGGGTAGTTTTATTAGGTACATGTTCTCCCGGCTTCAGGGTTTAGTGTGAACCCAGCAAATGATAAATCCGTGTAGTTACATCAATTTTGCATGGCCATTAAGCATTAAATGGATACGAGTGACTATAACTCATTTGCTGCCCGATTTATACACCCTATATACAAAGTCTTTTACTGCATTTCTGTCACCACTGTATTTCTCCAAGCTTATGCTTATATTTCACTGATTTCAACAACATGCCAATAGAACAGAGCAGAGTGGTATTCTATTTGATATCGTGCCTGAGAGTCTGAAGACACATTATATTAGAAAGCCATGGAAAAAAATCAATGCCGTGATCGGTAACTATACACTATAGATTAATTAAGGCCAGAGGCAAGGGATTAAGCCCAGCACAATCCTTTATGCAGTTTGATTGCAAACACAGTTGTAAGCAAACTTCTCTAAGAGTGCTCAGAGTTGAAGGTCATGTATGGCATTGGTACAGCTTTTTTTCCCCTAGAATTTCAGAGAGGACTCCAATTTCTCTCAGTCTCTGTGTGTAAGAAGGTGTTGGTGTCGCTGTGGCCATGTGAATTAAACCTTCAGTGTTGCCTGTGCTGCTGTGATGTGGAATGGCATGTCATTTGTTTGGTCATTTTCGCCACATTGGCAATTACATTTTAGATCCTCCCCCCCCAGATTTATATCATGATAAATCATTGTTATCAATGCACAGATTCCTTATGAGGGAACCTTTGCCTTCTGGAATAAGTTATACATTATTACTTGTCTGTATGCCATCCTATGAGAATTAGAAGAATAGTGCTAATTAAGTGGTACCAAAAGTGACAGAGGGATCAATTTGGTTCTGTGTTGGACTGTGATCAACATAATCTCTCCTTCTGCACCCTACATGGAATGTCCTACTCTCATCTTGTTGCTCTGATGTGGCAAAACTACTTACAGCATTGTAGTCCTATGATCAGTTAATGTAGCAAACTTTTGAGGTTGGAAACTTATTTTTAAAGATTAAAACCAAAAAAAGAGAGTTGAAGACTTTTCCCAAATTCAGTCCCCTCGAAGGAATGCTCGGTTGGTAGAGCGGCCGGAGTCACTACAGTAAGGAAAAACACATATGGTGTGAACATGAAAATTCTAATAAAGCCAGTAAAATCCCAGCTGCAAACACATGGCAAACCCTTCATTGCTGACCCAATCATCTTCATTTTGTGGAAAACACCAACTGCTACAAATCTAGTTAATGATCATTAACGGCAAATTAAAACGTGTAAAGTCATCTATTGTTATAATCCCAACACAGGTATGAGGAACTCCTCTCTGGTGCTCTGTATATGCAACGTATTTAATGTCTCACTGAAAATGATGCATCTCAAAGCAAATGCAGTTCCTTAATGCTTGAAATGCAGCTTCCCAGAACTGTGTTTTCTGCTGAAGGTTTTCCGTAATTGTGGAACCAAGATCTCTCATTTGAAGAACTTACTTTATCAGCACATCTCTCTGCAACTTTAGTGCATTGCTCATCCTCCATATAAAGTAGAAGCACTTCTATCTTTACACATCCCACACCTACTGGAGCTCCAAAATATCTCCCAATTTACAGAGCTGTTGTAATGATTACTCTTTCTACAGTTTTTTCCAGGTCAAACATTTTTTTTAAAATAATTAATTAGCTCTGTTTTGGTTAAATGGTTATTTATGACCTAGTCTCTGTTTCCTCTGATTTTTTTCACTATTTGTAATGCTTGCCCAGGTAGTCCCAGTAAACAAGTATGGTTTTTAGGGGAATCACTCACCTTCACTATGCTTTTTTGTTTGTTATCATAGCTAGTCACCTAAATCTCATGGGATTATTTTTATTTTCTGATTAGGCAGTTGACACTTTTAATGCAAAGGTTTCACAAATGAGCTCTGCTGTGAAGGATGGGGATATAATTATGCTACTGTAACTATGGGGAGGCTAATAGTCACAAGCATTTAATTAGCATCCAGAAGTAGCTCGAATGCTTCAAAATAAGTAATTATTGCATGGCTTACTCCAAACAAAATACATTCCTTTGTTAGAAACGCATTAGCAAATTGAGGATTAGGTTTGTGCTTTTAGGGGGAGGTGAGGGTTGTCAGTCAGACCTGTGACAGGCGCTGGTATCCCAGTATTGCTCTGGTGCCCGGTGGTGTCTGAGGACAGCACAGAGAGTACTGAACAAACGGTACCTGCGGCACAGAAGGTGCCAGAAACCACTCTCAGCGTAACTGAGTGCATTAAACCAGAAATTCTTGAATATACGGGAAAGGAGCAGCATAAATAAAATGTTATTTCCTAAGAGAGAGAATGGAATACATCAAACAGACTTGGAGTGAGAAAGAAACAATCATACTGTGGAATCTCCCAGGAAAAGAAAGGGAATTTAGCTTCCCGAGACTGTTGCAGTATATGGTGTTAAACTTTTATTACGGTACATTGCTTTACCCAGCTCTCTTCAGAAGCAAAGCAGCTCTCCAGCTTCTTAGGATCCAGTCTGACTGATCTAGAAATACCCGTCTCTCGCGCTCTGTCTTTTTTAATTACACGACGCGCTTGGCAGTCGTCATCTTCGCTTACGATAGCTCACTGGAGATCGAGCACCATTAACGTCCCTCCGTTGGTTTGATTCCTGGAGTTTGTGTCTGTCAGTTTGGTAACACGGGTTTTGCAGTCACTTGTGCAATTTTGTCGGGCTGTGGCTCCAGGAGCCTCTCCACCTCTCTGCCCCTTTGTCTCTCCAGCCACGAAGGAGCCACTGGACTTAGAATTAACTTTGCCGTCTCCCATGAAACACAATTATTGTACCGGTCTGTTGTGATGTTTTTACTGGGTCTGTTTGCAGCTGATGTAGAAGGATCTCTTCAGATACTTGCTGATTATGTCCTGGTAGCTTTTGTTTGTTTGTTTGTTTGTTAAATTCTTAATTATAAAGTCATAATGTTGGGCCATGCAGATGGTGCAGGGCAGCTCGGGGTTGCGTCAGGACAGCAGGCTGCAGAGCCTCTGACCAGCTGGGGTGGTGTGGCCTTTGTGGCCAGGGAGCACAGCTTTCTCCTGGTCTGTCCCCAGCCACAACAACCAGTGCCCAGTGGGCACCTGCATGTCTCTGTGTAAGGCTTAAAGGGCATGTGCTGTTCCTAATGGGGTGCAGGGCCCTTTTATGATATGGAAAACACAGGCTGTGCAGCGTTGGGGACTTTTTAGAAGTATGAGGATGAGACCAAATTTGCATGTTCATCCACATAAATGTGCATGCATTTTCTACTTGCATGTGCAATAATGGATACAGTAAAATTAAAGGTATTTAATGGCTTCTTTTGGAAGGTACCATCTGCTTCAATGTAATACTTAACATTCAGGACTCTATTTATAAACAGGAAGAGGTGTAGACTTCAAAGCTGGATTTGCACATCCCAGCACTATGGCCACCTCACAAGCTATATATATACATATACAACATGATACAGATCTACAGACCAAGCCCTGTATGTTTAAGTGAAGGAACAGAATGTGAAAGTGAAGGCTTACACACCCTCCTCCCCAAGCTTAAACTAGAAGCAATCAGTGGGCGATAATTCTTCTTATCATTCTACTTTCATTAAATAATCACCAGCATGTGAAAATATATCAGAGAAATAAAAATTGCATAACTGCTTTGCTATGCTACAGATGTATTTATAAATAGATACTGCAAAAGAATACCTGTTACATTGATCTAATAGTATGGCTTTAGTCTTGCCACTAAAAGTTGTTCTTTACTGGTCAAAAGATAAAATTGGTTGTCCATGAAGTACATACAGTATTTGGATTTGATCCAGTTTCTGCCTGAACCAGGTACCCAAACCCAGACATAGGAAAGAGTGAAGGAACAGTCCTGTGAGATTTGTGGTGACCTGTCTGAGCTAACCTACATGAAGGCAAGAGAGGAAACCACTTAAAGCCAATACTTATCAGTATTGGGTTTGTGTTATGTCTTTGTATTCGAATGATAAATTGTTCTGCAAAGCAAGGACCTTTAAAGGACACAGTCGTGGTGTTTGCTTCCCTTCTTTGGGAAACAACCTGCCAGGTTACAAAGTGTTTTACAGTTAGAGGCAGGTTAACATATCCACTGAAATAGTTAGCAAATTCTTTAATTATATTAGAAATAATGATGATTTCTTAGAATCTACTTTTGGGTTTTTTTCTTCGCTAGCTTTGAATTGGGAAACATAGCTATGAATTTGTGTTTCAAATATGAGTAACTTGTAAGATAAGTTTACAAATAAAAAGTTGAATTGTTCATAACCATGCTCTCGTGGTTGCCAGGAGTATCATCTGCCAGTAATACTGATTTCAACTATCTTCAGTCAGACAGAATTCCTGGATCCATTTGAAAAACTTACCCTGCCTTTATTACAAGTCCAAATGGGTTGCAGATGTGGAAAAAAACCCCACCACCTTTTTGATAAACCCACAAATAAACTTGAGGTGAAATCTAAGTGCAAACAAATTTTTTTATGATAGAGAATAAGAAAGCACAGCTACCCAAATTGTAAATGGATTTATTTCCAGAACTTATGTTTGACATTCTGGGCTGACAACGAAAAGTCATTTTGACATTTCACATTGAAAAGCTTCCTGCCCTGGTTGGCTTACCTGCGTCCTGCGCTTTCCTTCAGCAGGCAAGGTCCAGCGTAGACTTTCTGCTCCAAAATTCCCTCTCATTAGACCCATGAACTTGGGCCTTTTTGTGGATGTGAGACAGGACATGACATAGAAATTCTTTGTTAAGATACTCTATTTTGATGGGTGTTTCATCAAAAACATTACAGGGACGTTTAATGAAAAGTTTAAAGAAGAGAAGGCTATAAACTTCCTCATGCGTGTGCTTGCTTTGAGGGTCACTGGATTGCAAACCAGAGAAGAACAGCATTCCTGGGAGTTTGAATGTTAAGTAACGCAGGATTTAACCATTAAAATGAGGTAGCCTCTCCACGCTGCATATACTTTGGCTGTCCTGACTGAAACATGGCATTTTACCGGGAACACATCCAGCTATAAAAGTGATTTCTTTCAGCATGTAAATAAGGTGTGTATCTTAAAGAAAATTCTGACATGATTAAGGACTCTAAGATCATTTCTAAATGCAGAGAAAATTGCCACCAAGCTAGAAGATAGAAATACCCATAGCCTGAAACACTTCAGACTTCTTTCCATGAATTTGACAGCACAGGGTATTTATTTATCTCCTATTTTGTATGCCAGAATCATGCATGTGCATATGTTTATAGGCACATACTTATCTGTTTATGAAGAATGAAAGTTATGTATTGCCACTAAGATGTATATAAATAAAGATGAGATCCCTGCTCAGTGACTCATAGGTTTTGTCCTGCAAAGTTTGGAATGCACAGAAGAGAGGATGAGTGTCTCAAAGTCCCTCCCATTGAATCAGTGGGAGGGGAATTTTTTTCCTGTCTTGGTATTTGCTCAGGATGTTGCAGATCCCAAAAGGAAAGATGTTAAGATCCATTCAATTTCACAGGAGTATTAAGTCTGTAGATATACTGGCTAAGGAATAAACCTTTGCGCAGGTTGTTTTTTATTTGTCTGGTGATGCACATTAGTGAGGCAAGGTGGGTGGTTAAGTGGATAATTACAAATAATTTCTGAAGGAGATTTCAGACTGCTGAGTGAGAACTTGGTACAGAAATTTTTTGGAATAACATTCTTTATACTATACATAATTTTGGGAGAGGGTTAGAAATGCTCTCTTATTGCAAAAATAAAAAGCATCAAAGAAAATGTTGGTTGCATTTGGATAAGACATTTGTACTGCCTTTGCCTTGTCATTGCTAGAACCAGTGGAGAGACAGAATGTTTAGACTTGAAACATTTATACTAGAGAGAAAACAAGCCCATGGATGTATAATTAAAAAAAAAAAAAAAGGTCTGCAGAAGGCAGATAATAAAACTTCAATTTGCCTGACCAAGTGGTAGCAGGATTCATTGTGTAGCTGAACAATTGTAAATGCAGAACTGATGGAAAGACTGTTCTTTGCATGTAAATATTTAGATTATTGGATTCAGTAGTGGAAGCTATATTTGGGGTCAGCTTCTTTATCTGGTTACATAAGAGAATCTTTTAAAGTACCCACAAAACAAATATATCCAGAGTTATAATATTAAATGCACAGAAAGTACATAATCAACTGTCAAGTTGCAGAGAACCAATGACTTTCAAATAATTTAATTTTGGGAGGATTTTTTTTCTGGAGATGTGCCTCAGAAATTGTCCACTGTGTACTTTCTTGCCTATATTAATAGCAAAATACTAAACTAGATGGGCAACAGTGTGTCTTGGTTTCTCATGGCCCAATGTTTTGAAGTAGATGTGTGCTTTAATATTTTTAAGTACTTGGGAGTCTAAGACTCCAGTGAGATTTTCTAAACTGCTGGAGCATCCAATTAATACCAAAATCAACAAAAATAAGGATTGTTTTCTACAGGTCTTTCTTAATGTTACACCTCTGGGAATACCTAAAACCAGATTGAAATCTGATGTAGATTACCAAAATACTATAAATTGGCCACAATTCCTGCTAGAGCTTATGAATTACTATTCCTTGGTCATGGTTCTATTGTATCTAGATTTAAGCCTAAGGTATCCACATCCATACAAATATCATGCTTCATTTTACTTGATTCAGCCCTTTGCAAATGCTGCATGAAATCCTTTCCCCTTTCTGAAGCCCAGGGAAAATCTCTGACACAAGTAGAGAAGGAATTTATTCAGATCATTAGTGCAGAATTGTTACCGAATGTGTAAGTTCTAGTAAAAAAAAAGAAAAAGTAACTCACAACTTCCCCGTGGAGAGCACTTCATTCATCTCCCCAGCAAACTTAAACCAGGGATTAACAGCTCAACTTTATGGGGAGAAAGCTCAGTTCCCTGAGAAGAAGAAGAAGAATAGAAGGAAGAAATGATACCCAGATAAAATTTGGGGGTTAAGGGATTGTATTGATGCTGTGGTGCTGTGGTCTTCTCCAGTGCTATGGCCAGAGTGAGCCCCTGCTTCCTCCCAGTCTTAGACATATACATGCAGATGTAAATATCACACGTAGGTAGACATACAAGCAAAAGATTTTGTATAATTTGTGTACCCAGCCATTTCTCTTTTAATTGATACTTGATCATGAGGCAGATATTACAAAAGCTGTATGGTTGTAAATAACGATCAACCCATCTTGGTTCCACCATGATTACAATTCTAGGGCCTATGTACAGAAAGCATGTATAATTTCTCTTCATAACCACTTTTCCTTGCATCCATAGCTATCCCCTTTTCAGGTTTTGCCAGATGTGTAGCAATTTAAAATTGGTAGTAATTTAAAATGAGGACTAAGAAGGAATCCCATGTACAAAGAGACATTGAGTAGATATTTCAGTCGAAGCACAAGCACAACGATGGATAATTCTGGTCATCTATAATGTCTTATTTTAAAATGAAATCACTTGCTAATTCAGTTTGGCATAATGGGCCCAATCTTACCTTCCTTATTTATCCCACAGATGTGAAATGTGAAGTCTGAGTACCAGTGAATGGAGAAAGGATCAAGTTCTAGGTGAGATACTGTGCAGTGTTTCAGTCCATATTTACCTGAAAGAGATGGTTGTGGCCCTTCTATGGAATAACATGTATTTATGAACATTCTGTACTTAGATTTATAAACTTATTTGTATGTTTATAAACCATATTAAACAATGAACATATTTATGAACCATATTGATTGATAAAAATGTTTCCTGGGGACAATATTATTCGTTCCATCATGTAACGTGTTCAGCTGTCGCTCATGATTCATTTGATCAGTTGACAGTCACTAGCCTGGGAGTGGACTGTACCAGATGCACATTTAGTTTAGTTTTATAGCTGCATGCTCTTTGATATACAATTGGTGAAACTCCATAAACTCCTGATTGCTAAAGTTGTGGTACCATCTGATCCTGACAATTATTTTTGCAAACACTGGCCCTCGAAACCAGTCAGCCTCCTCTGTCCTATCCTTTCTGGCTGCCAAGTCCCTGGTCTTTACAAAATGTTGACAAAACACTGGTGCTACTGAGTGTCTATTTAATTTTTGACTGATTTTCCTGCTGCATGAGATCACTGGCAACTGCTAGAACACACTCTTGCTTTCCCAAACTTTGTGTTTATTTCCCTGAAGATCTTGCCATCTGCTGTGCTCAGCTGCCCAAATAAGTAAAATTTTCCATGTCTTATAATTTTTTTTTTCCTGAAAACATTATCTGCTCCATCAATCTTTCCAGTTTTCATCAGGTTCTTTATGATCAGTTCATCTCCAAATAACACGTATCATAAGAGGCCATGTTATCCCAAACAGGAGTATTGATTTTGGCAGTAGGACAGA
Organism: Calidris pugnax; assembly: GCF_001431845.1. Lineage (NCBI taxonomy): Eukaryota > Metazoa > Chordata > Aves > Charadriiformes > Scolopacidae > Calidris > Calidris pugnax. The sequence goes on along the minus strand of NW_015090771.1, from coordinate 2,614,356 downwards.
CGTTACTGAAGCAATGTTCAGTAAGTAGCATTCCAGATACTATCTAGAGGTCAGCCAACAGATCTGTGGACGACAGATTCATATATGATGCTCTTCATGCAGTGTACATTTTGTTGGCTGTACTTAGCATTTACACCTCCTTTGTTCCAACTTGCTTACTGTTGCCAACCCCAAGCGTTCAAAACCATGAAACTGCCTTGAAAGTGGCAATGCTTTAAGCAATAATACATTTAGAAGTTCTTAACCCAGAGTGCTTGCACTTTCAAGCACTTTCCTGTAGCTAGCAGGAAATGTGCTTTCTTGCAGGGAGGGCAGAAGTGACAGCAGATATTCACACAAAAGCACTTTCCTGTAGCTAGCAGGAAATGTGCTTTCTTGCAGGGAGGGCAGAAATGACAGCAGATATTCACACAAAATATTGTGACCTCTTCTGAGCTGAGAAAACACCAGATATCCCACTTTTGAGAACTCCTTCATGCTGGCTGAGTGGCTGAGTTAGTCTTGATTTATACCAGCGTAAGTAAATGAGAATGCTGTGTAAATGACTTATAAAATGACTGCATGCAACTAAAATAATGGATTTTTTCATCTCTTAGAACTTAGATGATCACTGCCCCTCCCTCCTGGCTCCATATTATTTCTCTTTAAGAACCAAGTAAACAAAAGCTTTTGGAATTGCTGGGCAATTAAAAGGAGAACTGAGGCAGTGAAGGCATCCACGCTGCCAGACTGGTTAGTTCTCACATTAATCTGTTTATGCCGATTGTCTGTACCACTCTACATTGTCACAAGATCAGTCTGAGCATACTTGGGGTCAGCCTGAGCCTCGCCAGCAGTCATTGTGTTATCAAATGGGAATTGGGTTCGATTGCACGAAAGTACTCTCTTCCTTTGCCTTGAAACCTGTTCAGAAATAGAAATGTGGCAAGGCAAAAAAAAAAAAAGAGAGAGAAGAAAAAGACCCCCAAAAGCTTGAATACTTCACGGTTTGAAAAAAAAAAAAAAAAAAAAGACAAGACCCCCAAAAGCTTGAATACTTCACAGTCGGCTGTTTGAAAACTAGAACTGGGACACAGAGCAGAGATTTCTTGTGAATTTTAACTCCGAATCTGTTTTGTCTATAGCTTCACCAAACCAGCTCTTCACATTCTTATGCCCAGGTCCTCATTTATTTTTCTCTCTTAGGTGAGTCCTAGTGGGACGAGAGTGGGAGGTTGAGGGAAGGAGCAGGATGAAGAATAAATGAGTGTTGCTCACGTGAGGTTCCTGGGGACTCCCATAAAACCTAAAAAAAGCAGCAGTGGAGGAGGATGTGGCTGGCTGCTGAAGTGCTCTGTGGGCTGTGTCCTGCCGGTGGCCAGGCCAGAACTTGCAGACCCTTTCTCTTTGCCTTTCTACGTGCACACTATGTCCTCAGACCATGCCTGCCACAACAGAGTATGCAGCTAATATAAAGAGAGACCGTGCCTCCGCACCACATCCTTGCTGTCAGCACGCACACACACACTGCACACCCTTGGTTTGTTAATTATCTGCTTTGCACAGATAGGAAGCTAATGGGAACTAGCACGATGCTAGGAGAATGAACTTTCACTGCAGGAACCACGTTAGGGTTTCTTCTCCAACACAGTCTGAATTGGTGTCCCGCAGCGCAGTGTTTTTCCCCAGCGCTGTAAAACTTCTCCGAAACGTCTTCATATCACTTCTTGTAGTTCAGCAGAGTGTAAAATAACCTCTTGGCATTTGCTTTAGTTCTGTCATATTCTGTTTACAAATTCAAAAGGACCTAACATAAATATCTGTCAACACTTACATATTACTGTGATTCACTGACTTCACCACAAGAATTTTGGTACAGCAGCAGAAAGAGCATCAGTATAAAAATCTTATCTTGAAAGTCATTGCAGTTGTTCATCTTTCTTTCAGTGAGTGTGTACTGTGAATCTAATTGTGCTGCTTGAGATGCAATTACACAGTTGCCAGAACAGGACATCAAAATGTACCTCGGCATTAGTGTGTGGGCCTGAACCACCCAGAGTGAAGGGCTTGCCTTTTTCTTGTTCTGCTCCAATAGGTCTCCTTTGATCACATAGATTTAAAAACTCGTGTAAACAGGAAGAGGGAGAAAAGAGAGAGAAAAAAAAAAGAAGAAGAAATCAGTAAAATCAAAGCACGTGTATCTCTTCTTCTTCTGTAAGTTTTGTTTATTCATAGGTCAAAATTTCCGGGTATTCTGTTGAAATTTTGGGGGGAGGATAAATTCTGACAGAATTCTACTGTGCAGTTTTCATGGCTGGAGAGTTCAGCTTTAAGGAAAGACTCTTTGGGTTCCCTTGTTTTTATAGCTATTTAATATCTAGCCATAGACTAGGAAAAACTTGCAGCACTGCTAGCTAACTGCCTACCTATGGTCCTGTGGCCTATGAAATCTCAAACCTTTCATGTGAGAAGCCATCAGCGTGCAGCAGACATTGCAGACTGGGATTTAAATCGTGTCTGCTGTGCCATGGGAAAGGAGAAGCAGAGAGACTTGTTGATCCACTCTTACACAACTGCGCGGTGGACAAACACGGGCCTGGCATGTACAACAGTTCAAAAAAGCACTAAGCTCCAGGCTTTCCTTCTCAGTTCTCGACATCAAAAATGCAGAAACGCTGGAGGAGAGTTTATGTTGCAAAAGGACAAACAATTATCTCTTTTGTGGCTACAGGAGGTCCATGCAGCTGGTTCAGCTTAGTCGTACCATCTGGAAATGCAGCCCAGGGACCTCAGTTTCTCACCTACGATGGCTGGTATCTCTGAGACCACCGTGTTACCTGCTTCAGTGCTGGCTCAGGGGGCTCTGAATTGCACAAGATCTATTCCGGGCAGTAAAAATATCCTAGGAGACGTATTTAGCTCCTGCGGAAGCTTGTAGAGCTTCACTGAAATAAGTGGACTAATTGAGGAGTAAGGTAAAACCACTGGCTTTAGTGGTTTTCATGCACAGGCTGAATGGACTGAGTGTTGTCTTCCCTTTTTTTTTTAAAAATTTTTGATAAAATCGTAAACAAGGTGCATTTTAGGGGAAAGTTCTAGCTAAAATGTTCCATCTAGCTGGTCTGATTGATGAATTTAATCGGGCAATCAAATGGATAACTGGATAAAGTTGAGAAAAGTAGTGATGGACTATAACCAATAACTTGTGCTAGTATCACTAGAAAGATGTCCCATCGTGTCAGTGCCATGAAGCAGTCAGGTAAGAGAGTTTGTCACTGAGCTTCTAAGGCAAACTTAGAAGTTCTGTGTTTTCACACACGGCATATTTTACTTGTCTATAGGAACTCAGTGTGGAGTATTTAGAAAAAAAACCTCACATAGTCAGCAGGCTTGATTGATAAATTTTCTGGCATAAAATACCATAAAAACTTTCTGAGTTAATTGGAGGTGGCATCCACAGACACAGGGCATCCAGCACTCAAATATGTGATTCCTAGGAGTGAGAATCTGCCATGGATTCCAGCTCTTTGAACAGAAGCCAAACTGTTATGCAAACCAACAAAGCATGAGTTGTGGAAATGGCCTCACTGCTTTCTTGCTGCCTGGTTTGGGTGACCAGCAGCTCCAGTGGGGGCTGAAGTTTCTTTTTAGCACTGGGTGGTGAGAGCAGGGTGAAGTTTTTCTCTTTACTCTCTCTGACAAGGCTTTTGCTTTGCCGGGGGGTAAGACTGTCTGACAGAACTGTAATGATGCTCAGGTTTCCTCCGTTTTATAGAAATTAAATGATAATCCCAAAGTGGATTCATTAATAATGTGCATTACCAGTATTTGTGCAAATTGTGTATTACACTTGGCCGTGTTTCTGAGTACATTTCCTAGCCACTAAAGCCCTTAGCACCGTCTGGTCTAACTTTCTGCATAGCAAGGCCAATAGTTTCCACATTGAGTTCAGTATCTTGCAAATTAAAGCAGACATTATCTTTTTATAGACATCCAGACTTGATTTAAAAGCTCCAAGTGTCACAGCGTATTCCAGGGCAAGCAATTCCAATGGTTAATTACCCGCACTGTTAAAAACGTGTGTCTTGTCTCCAGTTTGAGTTTTGCTGAGTTCAGCTTCCAGGCTCTACGTCTTTGAATGTGAAATGTGAAACTCTCTTGTTGTTGATTACTTATATAGCTTCTCCGCACAAGGAGAGGAAATGATTCTCTGTGGTTGGTGAGTAGGGTGGACAGAAGGGTGTTAGTGTTCCTGCCCTTCTCCACAAGCAATTACGAAAGATGCCAAGCAGTGGCTTTTAAAGCCCTAAAAGGATAAGCCCTAGCAGGAAATGGCAGGAGCAGTAGAAGAGGATTTAAATGAAAATAGATATATACTTTTAGTCTAACATAAAGTAAGTGAAAGGCTAGAAATCATCTGTTTACTGCTAAATACCAAGAAATTATAAACCTTCTCTCTTCTTCCTCCCTCATCTGGGAATTCAGCATACTCTTAGGAGAAAGTCAATGTAATTTTTTTAGCATTGGTACACAGGAGTTTTCCTATATGATCTTCATAAAATGTGAACATTATACATGAATGATATGCAAAAGAGGCAGAACTTCAGAGTAAAAGGCTGGTGTCTGTCCCTAGTGGGTCAACAGCTTCTTTTTTTTTGTCAATTTTGTGCTAATATTTATTTAATTGGCCTGTCTGATTAACATTATCCAACATCTCTGCAGTGTCTCCCCACCAATCTTTTAATTATTGCCAAGGCTTAGCAGTTTCTGGAGTGATACTGTACAGCTTGTCTGGGAAATCTCAATGCAGATGGAAGCTGGCTGCTATGTGTGTTACTGTTGGCAGTGACTATATATTTACAGCAGTATTAGAAAGTTCTTTTTTTTTTTTTTTTTTTTTTGATGGGAAAACAATAGATTTGATTTGCTAAGCTCACCTCTGCTTGTGAGTGACACAGTCAGATTTTACCCTCACGTATTTGGGTAGATACTTAAAAGACAGTGGCGAGAGAAAGCTTGAAGTCATTCAAAGCACACGCTCTGATGGGGAGAAATTGGAGACTGCTTGCAATAATGGAGTTTAAGAATCTCCAGAATACTTTGGAAAATGTTTCTGGACGCTACGAGAGTATATTCTGGGCACGCTGTGAAATGGCTCCTTCCTGGGAAAGAATCACTGGAAAATGTCACAGCAGGGACTTACTTACCCATCCCTCCCTATCACTGCCCGCCGTGGGCCACACCAGAGCTAAGGAGATGAGGGGAAGGAGAAAAGTGGAGGGATGGGTGGGGTGGGGTGGAAGATTGAGGGAGAGAGAAGGGCCAGTAGCTCTAACTGGGTATTACAAAGGTTCTTCTAAGAGAATGTGTTTGGTACTGCAAGGTGGAATCTAAAGCTTTAAGAGGAAACATGCCATTACAAAACTTTTCTGAAATATTGTTCCAGGTACTTCTGAAACGAGGGGGGTGGAGGGGGTGAGCGGGGTGGGAATTAAAAATCCAGAATAAAAAGAGAGAAAAGAAGAAAGGAAAACAAAGGAGGAAATTTTGAGGACACGGAAATGGAAGGAGGTGAACCGATCATTCCCCACTGCATATTCTGCATCTGAGCCCATGAATATGCAAGTGAATATCTGAGCAAACATTATCAGTGACACAGATTCCCTTCCACAGCATATTTGTGTTGCCATGCGTATGAATAATTGCATTAGTAAGGCAGAAGGTCTGGTTCCCATATTTTACATGCATCTATATTTTATCTGTGGCCACGCTTTGCACTCTAATTATATGGTGCTGGAAACATCCATTTGTCTTGTTTCTTTTCAGCATGAACAAGACCTTTTTTCCAGCTGACCCCGTGCCTCAAAGAAATTGGAGCAAGAATAAAAGGTGTCAGCTCGAGCTGAGTCTGGACAAGACAGAGGCGAAAGGAAAGCATTTTAGTGGAGTGATGGAGGTCAGACCATCGGCCACCTGGTATGATTTCGGTGTATGGGTAGTCCACGTTTCGTTGTGTGTCTGCACAGCAGCAATCACTTTCTTCTGTCTCACTCCCTGCCCCTTTCTCTTTGATGTAGGCTTCACTACTGAAATAGATGGATACATAGATGAGATGACATGACTGCATCCTCCAGCACCCTGCTGCCTGGCTGGGGGGAACCTGCTGCAAGTGCATGGTGCACTCTCTGTCACTGTCGTGTTCGGCACCAGCCACAGTGTCAGGGTGCTCCTGGCCTTCAGGTCTCCAGGGAGAGAGGTCTCTCAGGTCTCCATGTTGCAGCAGCATCTGGATCCCCCCCGGTACAGTTGTGATCAGCCCTCTGCCAGCTGATGTACTGAAGTGGAGAACTCCTGAGGATCTGACAGAGCATACATCTCCTGGGCTACTCGATTCTGGAAGGCTCACCGATCCCGTCCTGAGGTCAGGATAAGCCTTTGTTAATTCTTGACCTAGAGAAAACCCATTTTTGCAGATATTAGATGAGTTCACTACTGAGCAGAAGGGCCAGCACTGTAGTACTTAAATATCACTTAAGCCTTATCTGAAAATTTTAATGGGACTTATTTGGTATATGATCTTGGCCTGGCCTCGGCACAAGGGTTATTTTCACCCGAAATGAACTACTGAGGGGCTGACAACATCCTTTGGAAGACAACCAGCAAGAAGTCATTACTCTTGGGATAGCTGTGAACTCCAGGAGAGTTAGAGAAATATTTCCTTCTTAGGCAGAAAGCAGTGTCATATAAAGCAACTACCACAAGTGCCGGGCTTATTGGCAATGCTAAGATAGCAAGAGTAACTGAAAAATATTTACTTACACTCAATAAGCAACATCTTCATAGTTTTGAATAATGTTAATGTCTGTTCCTTGCTTATGGTTTAAATTATTTTCACAAACCATTAAAGTCAAGATGATGAAATTGTCCCGTCCTGTAGAGCACATCTATTTATAGAATGGATGTGCCCTGTACCAATAAGGATCTTTTAAAAGGAAAATATATTATGTGAGTGCTTTTCAACTGCTTTCTCCAGTCCTGTGCACTTGATTGTCATCATCTAGAGCCATACCAGCCTCTGGGTAGCACTTTTATAGCAATTCAGAAGATTTATGTGTCTGTTGCTGCGCTGAATGCCATTCTTTGAGTAAGCACAGAGCACTGAAACTTTCTTTTGAGGAGTGAGGGAGGAGGAGGAAGAAAGATTAAAGCAGCTCATGTGCTTCTTACATAAAACTTGAGAAGCTGAAAAGCAATTTGATTAAAAAACGATTGAAAGGGTGTTCTGTGGCATGCCCGAGGCTGATGTTTTTAAATTACATAGGTGCATGGAAGGGGGTGGAGGGAGGAGAGAGTTTGGTTGTTGATATTTCTATTGGTTTTTTAAGGCTATTAACACCTGATCTTGCAAGCTGCCCCACAGCAAAGCCCTGTGGGATGAGTAGGGCACTGCCACAGGGAAGGAGTCCCTTCGCAGCAGTCGGTTAAGATGGCAGCCCTGCATTTGCATCCTTGGTCTAGACTGTTTGTAGTCAATTAGAAAGCTGGTTCTGCCTTACTTTAGGGCTATGCTTCATCACCCTGGGAGTATAAAAGGGGTTTTAAGTGAGTGTAAGTGTAACTTATAACCATTACAAAGCAGCTTTGCGTCTTACAGCAGTTTGAAGCCTTGGGGTAAGTGAGAATCTGGATTCCCAATGTATAAATTATGGCTGGTCTGACTGAAAGTTAATTGAAGACTTTTACATTTTGTAATGCTACCACTAAGCCAACTTGAGTAAGTTAGTTACATTTAATTCAATATAGCAATTGTATTCATTAGAGCTCTTTAAACTGTACAGTAATCTCCAGGTTTCAGTGTTTTGCTTTGTATTATTTAGGAATTTTACAGACACGCATTCAGAGATCAGTTTGTTCTGCCCTTTTTTTCCATTCCAAAGTTCCTAGGAAAAGACATAGCACAGGAGGTCAGTACGGAAAAAACATTCTGGTCTATTGTTCCTTTTCATATTTGCTATGCTTCTTTAAATAATACATCACAAGACACTTCATATTCTGAGAGGTTTTGGCAATTAAATTAAAGTTTTCAGTGTTTGTTCCTTGGGTATTAACTTATTTTGATTAATTATCTCACCCCTAACACCAGTTATGGTCTGTTTGTTGCCACCGAGCCCTCAGTTGGCACTGATGGCACTTGAATAAATCATCTACCCCGGGATGTGTTGCGTGCATGTTACCTTTAAAGTAGCAGGGATTTAATCTATACTGTTTTCTGGCAGCAAAAATAAATAATAAATGGTGGCATCTTTATGAAAACAAATAAGGCTCTACTCTTGCAAAAACAATTACACACATTCCTCTTTGTTCTTGTGTCTCTGACAACAGCATTGCTTCTGAAAAAGGAGGCAGAAGAGTATCCTGGGTATTAAACATACTGAGTATCATGTCTTACTCTTACATCTCTTCAGCTGCTCCTGCCACTAGTAGTTTTTAATACCACACTAGAGTTAAATTACCTCTATATTAGATACTTATAATACAAAATGAATGTGTATCTTGTTATTTTGTTGGTCCCATTTCCTCCAAATACTGTTCCTTTCTCTCTAAGCAGGGATTGGTCCGTCATGACGTTTGCTACCGTGAGAACATGTTGGAAAAGGAGTGAGCTTTCCTTCCATTTCGTTCTTAATTTATATTTTCTGGAAGACTTTAATATTCAGTGGGATAACATCTTTAGGCCCGCTGCGAAATCCGTATTCTGTAGTCTCCCATTAAAAGCAGTATCTAATTAAGAACCAAAGCCTGCAGGATGAACTCTCGGGGAGCAAATGACTAATTCTTGATAGCAGGACTGTGGTTGGAAGCTGTTGCCGGCATCTTGAGAACAGCTCGATGCTGGAAGCTGCTCCCAAGGGTCCTCTCTTGCAGTTTGTCACAGAGTGCTGGCACAGGAGAAGCAGGGGAGGTAGGTGCTCCTCCTCCACTCTGCAGAGGCTTGAGGATGTGCACACCAGCAGAGGGAGATGAGGGGATGTCTCTCCACTGCTGCCTGCCTTCAGATACACCTATTCCTTCTGCACCGAGGCATTCCCACTGCACAAGCTCGCAGTGCTTAATTAAAGCTATAACTTTGAGCACATTTAGGCACCTCGGTGCAGTGCTCTACTGGATGCATAAGCTGAGTTACATTTGCTGCTTGCACCAGTAAATTGAGAGGGACAAGCTACTCCTGCAGCTCAAGTTTTAAACCAATGCACGTTTATCCTTGCTGCTGGGCTCTGCCTGGGCTACTGGCCCTGCAGCTGGATGCAATAGGGCAACTGGGACTGTGGCCCAGCTGTGCAGGAGCTAAGGCTTGGCTAATTTCCTCTAATAGCAGATGTGTCAGGCAACTCCACCAGTTGCTCTTGGCAGTCTGCAGTGCCATTTGGCTGTAGTTTTGCTTCTGACTCTCTTGCTTTTCATTCTTGTTTGCTTAGTCTTGAGCCCTGGTTCCTGTCTCCTTTGTGTTATGCTCCCATACCTCACCTTGTTCCAGCCCTGACTTATCTTATAATAGGGGCTTTTTGGTTTTCAAACTTCTAGCTCTCAGACTTCCTGACTTTTCAGGATTTTCCTGACTTTGGTATGACTCTTTGTGTCTCTGATGTCTTGATTTATTCTTATGGTGGCTTCAGTACTTGTCTGCAAACTTATTTCTAACCTGGTCTTCACCTTTGGATTTACTAGGGTAGTCTGGTGAAAGCATGTGCCTCTTAAGAAATCTGAAACTGCAGTGTAGGAAACTTGCATCACCTCGCTTCTCGGCAGTATTGGAAAGGGGGCAGAGGTGGAAGTCCCTCGTGTGATTTCTCTTGAGTCTGCATGCTGCTAGGGATTACAGGCATGACTTGTGGATCACTTTCACACCAGAGCCTTGATCTGAATGCAAATATTCATTCTCGGCCTCAGATGACCATAATTATGCTACTTTTATATTGAACCTGTTGTAAGCAGTCCAGTTTTGGTGGGGGATATAACTATTCTCAGGGTTCAAGGCTATTTTCTTTCACCGGTGTTCTTTTCCTGTACTATCTATTGACTCTTCAAATGTCAGTCAAGCTCTGTATAATTGCTCATGGCACTATTTGTTTCTGTTTTCCATGTTGATTCAGCATCTTGGAATTTGGAGCTAACCTGCTTTTCCTCTCCAGCTTTCTGGATGCCATAGCTTGCATTTTATTCCAACACTATTCATTTTGGTATCATCCGTTCCGTGACTCTCTGTAGAGTTATCTATTTTTCTTTGCTTTCTAAACCAGGCACGGTAACATTAACAGTGTGTATAAATTCTGCTAAAAGCTTCAGGACCAAATCCAGAACCTGTATAAATAGCTGAGCCAAAAGCCTAACAGATGTATGCAAAGGGAAAACATGCAAAGCTCCAGAGAAGCTGACGATGCAACAGGTTAAGCACCCACAGTGGACACATGAAGACCACACATGGGGAAAGGAGAGAATACATTTGGTGATGGATTATGTGGTTATGCTTTGCCATCTGACCTTTCCATCCCTTTGCAAGCATAGCCAGAAAGCATTTGGGTGGTACAAAGAACTGTTACCTGCTGCAGGCCCTTTATCTAGCTCCCTCTTGGGTACTATAATGTAGAATAAATGTGGGAAACCATTTGTCAAGAAAAATCCTCAGATGGTGCCCCTTGATGGGGATCTAAATGGGCATACAGTCCAGCTCTCTGCGCTGGGGTGGATTTCCTCTCGTGGGTATGAGGGAACCAAATGGCATGTGGAATACTGACAAATGACATTGGCTTTCCAAGGCTAGGATACAGCACTTGCTATCTCATTTATTTTGGTCAGATGTAGACAACTGAAGTTCTTCTGGAAGTTCTAGGTGCTTGTAGTCAGCGCTGCGAGCATGGGCTGTAACAGGACATTGATACCACTATGGAGCATCTCCTGAAGATGCACTGTCCACACAGACTAGTACGTAGTGGTTTCAATCTTGTAGACAACTATGTTATAGAGATTATGGCCTAGGCAATGGACTTAGATACACAGATGTTAAGAATCCTCATTAATTTTCACACTGAGGGGAAGTAAAATGAAACAACTACAAACCTCTCCTAAAAGAAAAATCAGGAAAGTAATCAGTTAAGGCAGCACCAATCTCCAAACTGGCCGCGTTGCACATATTTTCCATGTGGCCATCATAATACTCAAGAGCACTCTCTAACTCTCCTTTACTTCCAAGATACTGTCAAACTTCCATTTATTACACGTGTAGCCAGAACTTCCAGGGGCTAAAACCTACTGCGTGAAGGACAGAATCCCTGTAGTTTGAACAGTTTTTCCTTTAATAACAATGATTAAAATTTTAAACCCTATCTCTTACAATCAATTCTTTAAAACAGTTCTTAATTGGTTGAGTCAGTGTGCAAACATATGGTTACAGTTCTAGAAGACAATCTTCATCTTGTTGCTGAAATAAAATCCAGGCAACCCGATTGCTTATTTTTCATGGGACCTACGACAAAGTTTGGATTCATCTTTATGAAACTTGGGCTTAAAATTACTGCCTTCTCGCTGTATGGGCATTTATTCCTCCTTCCACTTCAGCTGGATGCTGCTGCTTTCTGGAACTGCTGTGTGCTTAAAAGAACTGTCACGTCTCAGCTTAAAATGAAAAAGAATCACTCCTCTGAGCCAAAGAGGTGGGGACTGACTTATTTCGGACTTGAAAAATTTCTCATTCCCCCAGCTCTCACAGACTTTGTCTCCAAAATCTGCGATCAGAAGTGACGGCTCTTCAGAAGATCAGAGCTTCCAATGTATCATGCTGGGCTTCTGTTCTACCAGGGGGCGAAATGACTAACCGTGCTACTAGGGATTGGTGATGCAAGAGGTCAAGTGTGTTAGAATTTTCCCAGAATCCACAGACTGTGTTCTTTCCATTCAAAGATGTGATCTTCATGTTCTCCTCCTGCTGTTAAGCGAGAAGAAGGAATCCAATAGGCCTCAGATCCCAAGAAAAAAGAAATCCCTCTATGGTAAAGGAGGTCTTTGTGAGAAAAAGCTGGAGGACCACCTGGGTAGATGGGGGAAAAGGACAGATTTAAGTAATACAGAACATACAACCTTTACTATCAACATAGGTCTGAAATACAGAATGGAATACAGAATACAGTCTGTTACCATTACAAGAGATCAGAGGTGGTGTTCAGTGCCTTCTCTCTCTTCCTTTCCCTCCCTCACAGCAAGGACAAGGATTTTGCAAACGCTCCTGAAACAAGTCATGGGGTTAAGATTGCACCACACCATGACAGAGTAGTCATGAGGTCTTATACCTGTGATCTGAATCTTGGCTGCAACATACCTTGCAGAAGTGGCACGATGTGTGGTATTTGGCAGTGGAACTCGCCTTTGTCTTACGAAAGCTTATCTGAAAACTCCTAAAGAAGGAATTACCTGAAATGGGAATTCTACCATGGAAAGGAAGACTAAAAGCATTCAACGGATCGACACCCTCCAGAAGATAAAATGAAAGATCTTTACCTAGCCTGGACGGCGCATTATAATTGAAAACTCAGAAGCAAAGGAAAACTGTTAAAAAAAAAGTCCTAGACAGCTTTGAGAATCAATACAAGCACGCTGGAGTTATGACACTGGGTGTCCTTATACAGCAGCAACAATAATCATACTTTCTTGTTAAAAAATCAGAGCTGAAGTCTTGTCCTGTGACTAATGGGGGAGCAAGCGTATGCTGGAGAGACCCAGAGTCTCTGTTGTTGCAGCCGATCAAGAAGAATCCAGATGACTCACTGCAAACAGCCTGCAGTCACAGAAGAACGGATCCAAACTGGTCCCTCCGTGTGTCTCACGAAGTTGTGGCCCACAAGGTGTAGGCAATGCCTGAATTTACTGGCCGTACCGCATTCCTAACGTGCTGCTTCTCCTTCCCTGCCCAAGCAGCCAGCGCCGCTAAGGCAGTGCTTCCCGGCGGCGGGGAGGAGGATGGAGGGGTGGGTTTTTTTAATCTGTCCAGGTTCTTCCATGCACTTGGTGCTTCGTGAAGTACACCCAACATATGGGGAGCCTTCTGCGTGCTTGTCATGGCCTTCAGGATTTGTTTGGGCATATATAAAACACCCTTGCCGGAGTGCTAGCTCTGTTCCATATTCTCCTTGTTCCCATCACGATGGGAGCCTCGGAGGGGAACTTTGTTGCCCAGCTCGTGGGACAAAGGGACGGTCACACCACATGGAGCTCGCCAGGGTTGTGGGAACAAGCCAAGGACTCCTGCTGTTGCGCTGAATGTCAGCCGCATCCAGTGTCTTCCCGTGCTCGGTGAAAATACCACAAGGACAGCCAACAAAATGTCCCCTAAAAATGTCAGGCAAATCAAAGCAAGGGAATATGTGTCATAACTGCCATCTTATTTCCTCCGTGGCTTTCTAAAGCAAGAGTATCTGCTAAGCCAGCAACTTGTACATCACCCTGGAGGGAAACGGGAAGCCGGGCTAGGTGTCTGTTGATTTTTGGCTCACCTACACAGAAGTTATTCAACAACAACCCTGTAAACATCCCTCTTCCAGAAGAGGTGTGCCTTCTTTTCCTCTTTAATTAAAACTCACAGTTTGTTAAGCTTAAACCGGAACACCTCAGCCTTATTCTGGAAATTAGTCACGAAATTAGTCAGGAATAGCTCCTCCTGAACAACTACATGTATCAACAAGCCCTAAACAATATTTACGTTGTCTGGAACGCCGGGGGACACCGTCACAGGTGTCAATGACTTTCCAGACCCCGAAGAAAGATGAAGAGTTGTCCTCTTCTGACCGGGGACAACACCCCGCGCCCCACCACGGCGTGGGTCCTTGCTGGGCTGCGTGAGGAGATGGTGGGGCTGGACGGGCCCCAGTCGGGCGGCCCAGTTGCCAGCCCTTTGGGGTGAGACAGAGGGTTTGGAGAGATGGATGTACTTCTCCTTAGGGACGCTCCTAAGGACGAGGGTGCGTGAGCCAACCCCCGCACCGAGGGCGCGGCTTCCCTTGGGTGCCGCCCAGCCCCGCCTCTGCCTGTCAGGGCGGCGGGGACACCCCCCTCACCGGGCGGACACCCCCTCACCGGGCAGGCACCCCCTCACCGGAGCTGCCCGCTCCCCCCGCACCCCCGCCGCCGAGCGGGGCGGCCCGGCACGCAGGCGCGGCCACCGGGCGCG
>NW_015090771.1:2591692-2597799 GCF_001431845.1 Calidris pugnax | reverse complement strand
GTGTGTGCGTGTGTGGGTGCTCGGCACAAACACGTCTCGGGCTCCATGATATTTTTTTTTTATTATTATTATTTTTTTTTATTATTTTTTTGGTGGAAGGTGTGCGCCTGCTGCCAGCCTCGGCCGCGTAAGCAAATTAAGAGTTGAGATTAAGAACACATCGTGCCCCCCCCCAATCCCTTCCCCCCGCAGTACAGACCTAAGTCTTATTTATAAGACTTATTTATAATTTAAATTACACGTGGGCATTTCTCTCCGTACGCGTCAACTGCGCCTGTATTTAGTGGTTTGGTTTTTTTGGCTGTGTCGGGGTTGATGTTGTGTTTTTTTTTTTATTCTTATTATTTTTTTCCCCCCTCCCTTTTACACTGGAGATGCTTGGATACAGTGAATTTCATCCCGTTAGGTTATAAACCCGTCTGCCGGTACAGGGTGTTATGGTGGAAAGCACAAATCTCAGATGCAGTCTGCATCCTTCCAGAACCCAGGAGGCTGGAAATTGAAATGGCCTTGGAATACATACACTCTTCTATTTACGTGTCTGTACACCAACACTAAACACTCAATGTAAATATTATTCAGATGTGTTATTTATATTTTTGTATTTATATTTACACTTACCTGCTTATGGTTTTTCCCCTCCTCTTTTCCTCTCCAAATGAAATCGTAGATCTTCAGTTAATGCAAGAAATGTAATGACAAGCACAGTAAGAAATTTTTTTAAAATTACTTGGGAATTCACCCCTACCTCCTAATATCTGGAATATTTATTGCTTGTTGAAGTAGTCAGTCTGTTATATCACACAAAGAGTAGGCTTTAGAAACCTGAAACAGCTATCTTTAGATGGTGCTTAGCTTCTGTAGGAACAACAAATGACCATCCCATTGGGGACACTTCTTCATGATTATGGGATGCCTAACTTTTTTTAATATATCTGCCTTGGTCCTAACATATGACCATATGTCCTGATCCTTGCTGTCAGAACTTCCTTGGACTTAAGTTGATGTTCACCAAGAATAGGAATTATATCTATATTTACAGCCCCCTGAATGCTTTCAGGGCATCTTAATGTGTTTTGTCAGTAATTGCTCCTCGCATTTTTTGCATGCGTAAGGTCTCAAACACCTGAAAGCACCATTTCTAAGAAAACTTAGCAGTGTGTATTGTTAGATAGTTTCATAATGCAGCTATTTCAAAAATCAACTTTGTTAAACTGAATTAAATAATTGAACAAAAAGAATGAAGTATACGTGCTGCTCAGGTGTCCATCTCACTAAATAATTGAACAAAAAGAATGAAGTATACATGCTGCTCAGGTGTCCATCTCACCTGGTAACTGTTGTCTCATCATGTCAGTGTTTCACTGGAGTTTTGGTTCAGTCCTTTAATAAATACTGAAATCCTTTTAAGCTCTTAAAATAGCATCTGAAGTGAGTAGTACACGGCAAACTGATTCCTAATGGGATTATTCTTTGCTATGTCATAGGCACTTCACACTGCCTTTGTATAAACTATAGGAAGATCGAGTAAGAAAACAATTGGTGGTAATACTGATAGAGATAGGAAAAGATTACTTTTTTGCTCCTTTCCTATAGGACATGTTTTATACCTTCTTGAGATGGGCAACTCAAGTAGACTTACTGTGTTAGATGCTTTTTTTTAAAAAAATATTTCTTATTCATTTATGTACTTACCTTGTAAGTAACCTGGGCAAGAAGTTGGAGAGCTTTGGTATTTTAAAGAGGAAAAATAGATATCCCGATATTGGTGAGATACAACTTGTGGAAGCAACTTTAAAAAAAAAAAAGTTAGAATATCATATGAAACCTGACGTGGGAAGGCAATGTTTTTAGCGTATGGATGTAGGCTCTGGATTAAAATCCCTCTTTGGTTTGCATGTGTGGCCTTTTTTTTGGCTTGTTTTTAGTGTGTTGAGTTGTTGGGGTTTTATTGGTGGGGGTTTTTTTGTTGTTTTTGGGTTTTTCTGTGTTGTTTTTTTTTTTTTTTTTTAAATCCTTTGGATTTGCTGGTGCGTGACAGGAGATGTCTCCTTCTAGCAACAGTTCTGGTGGAAATCCTGGCTGGGCACCGTTGCATAACGGTGGGGTGGGTTTGGGGAGGTTTGGCTTCCAGCAGCTTGGTGCAGATGGCTTGTGGCTGAGAGCTGCTGCCTCTTTTGGGGGGCGGGGGGGTTTCTGGGGGTTTCTCTTTTTGTCCTGGACAAAAATGTCCTCCCGTGCTTCAAAAACTCAAATACACTGAGAAGTGGGGTATTTCCATAGGTCAGGGCTTCGTCTCACACTCATCTTGCTTTGCTTATTGAATTGCCTGAACTGTGCTTAAACGGATTTGAATCAAAAATAAAACGTTTTTTGGGAGAAGGGGAAAAAGGCTCAGGAGCCTCTAATGTTCGTAAGGTCCTTGCCTTCTCCCACCTCCGTTATGCAGCTTGTGCACAATTACATTTGAGGGTTGGAGTGAAATTTTTGGATCTGACACTGTTGTGCAATGAGCAGTGTGAAGCAGAAATTCAAGTCTGTGTGTAATGTGAAGTTTTCAGAAGCAAATTAACTCTTGGTGAAGCGGACAAAATTGTGTTCTGTTGAGTTAAAGGGGAAGAAGATCCTGTATGTGAATCCAGAGGATGCACCTACAGTTTGAGAAGTACTTTTTTGATTTACTCTTGTGGTCTCCTTAGGATGGTAGGTGTGTTATGATGCAAATTAGATGGGTCTCTGGACCTTTACTCTCTGGATTTTGTGGTCCTGTAGAGGAGCAACCCTTTGGATGGTCTGTTGACTGCAAATAAGAAAACCTGTATGCTCAGAGGTTTGCTGCATCAAGGCTCAGGACAACATACTGTTGCAGCAAATACAGCCTTGAGGTATTTACAAATTGAAATTCCTTGCTTTTTTTTTTTGTTAGAGGTATAAGGCAGCCTTCACCGGGACAGAACTGTCTCTAAGTTCTTGTTCTCCTTCAGGACTGAGAAAGCTGCTTCTTCTCCACACAGACTTATTTTTTTTAACTCCTGAGACTTGTCGGCCCATAGCATGGGCTTGGTTGTTCTTGTGGAGGTGGGAATACCTGTCCAGGAAGAACTGGACTGAGGGATACTAGCTCATTCCTCATGGGTCACATAACAGCTGTCTGATGTCAACAGCTTTTGGGCACCACTGACATTAGCAAGATTTGAACCCCACTGACCTGGAGGGGAAAAAGCTGTGTATCGTGTTACTTGACCTCTTCGAAATACTCAGTGTTGCGTTACTGCCTTCTAGAAATACTGCTCTAAAGCAGAGTAATCCTAAATAAAAACTTTGAAAGTGAACTGGAGTAGTCGTACAAAGAAGTAGAGGCAGTATATCTTGGAAATCTTGTTGTTGGCTAGGTACAATGATTGTTTTGATTCTTCAGGGCAGGTCAGGTGCTTATGTGCTTTTGAGTGGTTTGTTTGTGAAGGGTTTTTTTGTGATTTATTTTTTTTTCTTTTTTTTTTCTTTGAAGGAAAGTGGAGTTTTAATGAAATCCTTTCTTTTCAGCTGCTTGGATGCTGCTGCTGCCACAGCTCGTGAACCTTGGCGTTGGCAATCTCCTTTTCCTCTAGCGCACTGGGTTATATCAACAATTGACAACACCCCAAAAAACCTAGACACTGGTCCCTGCTGTCTCTGAATTTCAAACCCTGTCACTGTTAATGGGCTTCTAATGTTCAGGCTGGCGGTGGTTTGTAATATAATCCGAGTGCCAGCTCCTGATCAATACGTTAGCCATCAGTGTTAGTTTCAGATTTGCGAAAGGTGAAATTGCTGTCAATAATGGGAATTAGCAATTAAGTTCCGAGTTTCCATTAGTCTGGGGAGACTTGTGTGTACTCGCCAAAGGCTCGTGCTCCAGGCTGGGATCCAGGGCCAGTGTGTTGCAGAAGCCTGCCTCTCTCTGGGAATCAAATGCCATTTTTCCAGCATAGCTGTGTCCTGCCCTTCCGTGGTTTCTTTGAGTGATTGTGTCACGACCTGAACGTCAGCAGCGTTGGTGAATTTGGTATAAATTTTGGTGTAAGTTTTGAGTGTGAGGAAGCGTATGGCGAGGACCAGTGTGACTCGGATGGTTATAGCTGTCTAATGGCAGTAGATTAAAAGGTTGTGTGCCCCTCCTCTGAGGGTGCTGGAGGTTCAGTGTCTGCCTGATGCTCGTGAAGGAAAGGAAGAAGTTGCTCTGTAGCTGTTCCTATTGGCATAGGAAAGCTGACTCTATTTTTCTTCTAATTAATTTATCCCCGTAGTACTTAGGAATGTTCTTGCTTGCTCTGGGGAAGCCTGCATCTGGGTTTTGGGAGTGGTATTAACTAGAGAATCCACCTTCAGCTGTGTCAGGAAGGTGGCAGTGGTACAGCTGGGGATTATCTGCTCTCCTCTATAGGCTTCCACCTTCATTTGCAGGGATGGGTGCTCCCCCACCTCAGCTTTGGTGACTCCGAAATCACACATCCCCTGGTACCTGCACGAAGCAAGGCAGACGGGATGGGGCTGAGAGAGGACTCAGGTTTAGGCTTTACGCTTGGTTAGGAAAGAAAATGAGGTTGGCTTGTTATTTTCTTCCGTGTAACCCCTTTGTTCTTGTCTCCTGGTCAAAACAAAGTTAATACTTGCAAGACCAGTGGATTCTGTCGTCTGGAAGCTGCTGAGGTATCGCAGTCTTTACGTGGTTTACGCAGTGTAAACCTGTGTATGTAAAGAGGGGTGTATCACACTTGTAAGGGGTTGTGAATGTGGTAATGAGAAACTGAAACAAAATCCAAGTGCAGCGCTCGACAGTTATGCTCCTGTAATGAAGCGGGTGATTTATTTTGATTTGTGAACTCACCGAGCCTCTTAGTCATTAGGATCATTTTGTAAATAAGCCCTTTAGCAAAAACAAGTCCTTCGCTGTATGGGCATGGGGGAAGGGTGCCTTTTTTAGGTGGTTATTGCTGCGTGGCACAGGTGAGGGGCTTTCTCATGCTCTATGTTTTGATTGTGGCTGGCTGAGTGTGCCGAGCCTCAGGACTGGTAGGAGGTGAGGGACAAACTCAACCTTGTTGGCGTGTTAAGAACCTTTTGTAGACTTCTGAATTCCACACTGGCTAAAGCTGCCTTCTGTTACCTGCTCTTTTGGGCTGAGCCTAGCAAGAGGGCTGGTGCTGTGGATGGTGGTGAGAAACTTCAAAGAGGAGTTCGTGCTGGATGTTATCAGTATTTAACTTAATTGGAAAATATGAGCCGGTTGAGGTCATTTTCCATAGGGGGATGTTGTAGAGAACAGTTGTTTCCTCTCTGCTGCCCATTCCCAGATTGAATGGTATCTGCTTCCATCGCCTCTTAAGAGATGATGGATGTTGCATGGTTATGCCTGCCTTTCTGTGCAGGTTGTGGCAGGAAGATCAAATGCAAAATATATTTACCTTTGATTACGTAACTCGATATTTTAAATTATTTTTTTGTAGTTCTGTGACTTCCAGAACTTGTAACATTCCTTCCTGTCTGGTATTTCTACAGGGATTTCATGTCAGAAGTCATTTTGGGTAATGTCAATAAATAAGTACCTGTAGCTTGGATACTCCAAACTCCTCTTTTTTTTTTTTTTTAAGTTTATTCTGTTTTGCTGAGTGACTCCTACTTAAAGTACAAAAGCAGGATTATAATTTAAATTTGGTACTCCATGTAAATATGAGTATTAATTCATCTGAGGCTTTCCAGTAACGTTGAAGCACCATGTAGTGGGGGATAGTTCCCTCTTCATAACCTTAAAGAATGTGGAGAAAAGTACTTCCGTAAGAGTCTTCTAAGATACAAAGTTAAGCAAACACTTTTCTCAAGCGTGCCATGAAAGAAGCCACAAGTTTCTGAAGTAAAAGCCACTTCAAATCATATTTGTGAGAAGGTGCCTTCTTATATTCTTTTGTATGTGGTTTTGGGAGTCAAATGCCAGTTACCATTGCATAATCGTTCTTCAGCTGAACACTTAAATAATTTCCTGCTCTGATAATCAGTCATTTACCTTGACTTTTCCCCCATAAAAGATAATTTAATGGCTACTCAATCAATAATGGTGGAAAGCATCATCA
>NW_015090771.1:2580873-2590973 GCF_001431845.1 Calidris pugnax | reverse complement strand
CTAACTAATACCATTTATATTTGGATCTGCAGATTGGAAAGGCAGCAGAGGTCAGAATTAGTGGTTTATTTAGAAGTTA
Organism: Calidris pugnax; assembly: GCF_001431845.1. Classification (NCBI taxonomy): domain Eukaryota; kingdom Metazoa; phylum Chordata; class Aves; order Charadriiformes; family Scolopacidae; genus Calidris; species Calidris pugnax. The sequence goes on along the minus strand of NW_015090771.1, from coordinate 2,590,894 downwards.
ATTCTTTGGGTGTCTGGGGGTTGCATGCACCGAAGGTGTGGAATACATCTTTTTGGATGCGTTTAATGAAGTTTTTTGAAAACATTTAGCTTGAGGATTGTCCACCACTTAAATGTCCTTCTAATTAGAAATAAATCTGTGCTGTACTGAACTTCTGTTGCAGCTTCTTTTTGTTTTCAGTGAGTTCATTTTTTTTTTTTTAAATTCATTTACCCTCTTGTGTTTCAATATACCCTTTCTTTTCCTGTCTGTTCCTTTCCTACATTTCTACAGACTTTTCTTTCCTTATTGCTCTTATCCTTAGTACTAAGTATGTTGAGCTGCTGGAAGTGCTGCCCGGTAATTGTGATTTGGGTGCGTTTACCCAAGGCAAGAGGTTCACTGACCACGGTGTCTTTCCTTTGGGGCATCCGTAGGCAACTGTAAGGTGCCTGGGGAAGCACTTGAGAATAGGGGAAGTATGTTCTGCCTCTTCATCTGACTTCTGTTGTAATTCTGCAGCCGGTTGCTGACGCTGTAGCTTTCTTTTCGGCAAATAGCTCGGCTATCGGCGTGCTGCTGCTGCTCCAGCTCTACCCAACGTGTCACAGAAGGATGTCTCTATTTTGCAGTCCAGCTGCTGCTCGCAGGTTGCTTTGCAGTTAATGTTGAAAAACTCCCAGCGTGACTGTTGGTCTGAACTCCCCCAAAAGTTTGCAAAAAGCTCCCGAGGGCTGGCATAGACCGTGGTGTTCCCTGGTGAACTTGAGAAGAGAGGTGGTACAAGCACTCGTGCTTTGGTGTCTTTGGAACCAGGCACACAAGTTAATCAGCAACAGAAAGGAAGATTTGGTGGAACTGGTAGTATTTGCTTAAAGGAAAACTGTAGTTCACCACAGATGAATGAATTTTAAAACCCCCTACCTTAAACTGTAAGAGTAAAAGATGCAGAACCTCTTCTGCATAGAAATTATTCAAAGTCTTTGTTGGAAAGAGAGAAAGAAGGAAAACCTATGCTCAAATATGGTTGCATTAAATCTTAGCAATGTAATAGTTGGCTTTCCATCTTCATTTTTTTTTTTTTAAATTCATTTACCCTCTTGTGTTTCAATATACCCTTTCTTTTCCTGTCTGTTCCTTTCCTACATTTCTACAGACTTTTCTTTCCTTATTGCTCTTATCCTTAGTACTAAGTATGTTGAGCTGCTGGAAGTGCTGCCCGGTAATTGTGATTTGGGTGCGTTTACCCAAGGCAAGAGGTTCACTGACCACGGTGTCTTTCCTTTGGGGCATCCGTAGGCAACTGTAAGGTGCCTGGGGAAGCACTTGAGAATAGGGGAAGTATGTTCTGCCTCTTCATCTGACTTCTGTTGTAATTCTGCAGCCGGTTGCTGACGCTGTAGCTTTCTTTTCGGCAAATAGCTCGGCTATCGGCGTGCTGCTGCTGCTCCAGCTCTACCCAACGTGTCACAGAAGGATGTCTCTATTTTGCAGTCCAGCTGCTGCTCGCAGGTTGCTTTGCAGTTAATGTTGAAAAACTCCCAGCGTGACTGTTGGTCTGAACTCCCCCAAAAGTTTGCAAAAAGCTCCCGAGGGCTGGCATAGACCGTGGTGTTCCCTGGTGAACTTGAGAAGAGAGGTGGTACAAGCACTCGTGCTTTGGTGTCTTTGGAACCAGGCACACAAGTTAATCAGCCACAGAAAGCAAGATTTGGTGAAACTGGTAGTATTTGCTTAAAGGAAACCTGTAGTTCACCACAGATGAATGAATTTTTAAAACCCCCTACCTTAAACTCTAAGCATAAAAGGTGCAGAACCTTGTCTGCATAGAGATTATTCAAAGTCTTTGTTGTAAAGAAAGAAAGAAAGACGGAAAACCTATGCTCAAATATGGTTGCATTAAATCTTAGCAATGGTAATAGTTGTTTTTCCATCTTTTGGATAGGCATATATGGCTTAATAAACTAACTGAAGTCTGATGCATTATGAGGCTTTCAAAATTGAGAAGTGCTGCAATGGGATTAAACGTGTACTGATGGAAACGGGTATGTGTGTAACAATGCCAGTATCCTACACCATGGTCTTTTTCTCCATCCCATCTTTTGGAGGCATGCAGCTTAGGCGTTTTATTGCATCAGATTTGTGTTGGCCACAGTACTTTCCTGGAGTCGCCCTGACTCTTGCACAATGTACAACTGATGGAGTGGAGCAAAAAAAAATATATGTAACTAACCTGCTATGGAGCAAATTCTGCTATAATGTTGGCTCTGATACTTGCTAATTTTACAAAAATATCAAGCCTGCACATTGTTGCCACAAGAAAGGAAGTGCACTTTGAACTCCTGATTGGAATGGTGAAAATAACATGTGTTAATAATGGGTTATGCAGATGTGGTGCTGCAGACAGTCTAACGCTCACTCTGGGCATTGCTCAGTAGCTTTAATTAATAGAATTCAAACTACAGGTAGTTTTTTGACCTAATTTAGTGTGTAATTAGATTTTATTTCTTAATTTAAGCTTTTGTGAGTCTGTCTGAAGGTAAGTTGTATGATTTTTTTAATTTTTTTTTTTTCATTGCTTGCTGATGGTGACAGCTCGGTAATTGTGTGGCCGGATAAAGCTAAGTTCCTGAGTTATTAATGTTTTGAAGTAACCACCGGTTGGAAAGAAATTCTTTGTGGCCTAGATAAGTGGCCCAAAGTGAGAAAAAGAGACTCGGCTTCTAACATGTTTTGCATTGCTGTATTTGTTTATAAGTATGTGTTTAATAATTAATTATCACTGTCCTTGGATAGGGATTTTTTTTTAATTATTACTATTTTTTTTGCTGTCACTGTATTTATTACTTATTATCAAGTCCTGGCTTGGTTGCTATGAAGATGAGTGTATGCTGCGTATGATTAGGTGGTAGTCTCTCTGAAGTGTTTGGAATTCCTCTGGAAGTGTTTTTCCACCCTGAAGTGGAGAAACTGGTAAAAGGAGTGGTAATTTCCTTAATAAATCAGTGATTTCCTTGGTAAGTAGGAAAAAGAAAGAGAAGAAGTGCAGGAGTTCGTGACTTCTTTCTGTTCTATATGGGTGATTTTGGAGGGGAGGGCACATGGTTAGCGAGGAACATATACTCTTATATTTTCTCTAGAAATGACATGAAATTACTTGGAAGTAGTACATTCCAGGTTCTGTGGAGACTTTCTTTAGAAATATAAGCTAGCTTTTTCTCCATCTGTCAAGGAGTAATGCTCCAGTAGAGTGTTGGATCTGAAAATTCTTTCTGCACCTATATATGTGGATTTTTTTTTCTACGTTAACCTTTTCTTTGCATTTGTGTATTTGAATCCTTATGAAAAACCAGATTTGGTTCACGTATAATACAGTTAACAAAACAACTAAGAGCTTCTAGGTGGGGGAGCCCAGAGCACCAGAGAAAAGATGTTGCATCATCCACTTTGGACTTGAAATAGTTTTATGCAGCACACCTCTTTTCAACAACAAATTTGGGGTTTCTTGGCTGAATTCTGCATTTGTTATTGGAAAAGGCAATTTTAATGATTTAATACATCTAATTTACCATAATTTTTTAAGCAGTTTAACATGATTGACTATTTGAATGCAGAACCACTCATAGAAAACCCCGTCCCATCCCCTAAACACAAGAAAACCAACCCATGAGCATAATTTTTTTTTTTTAAATCAAACAGAATTTAAATATTTTTTTGGGCTTTTTTTTTCCATGATGCTTGCCAAGTTTTGGTTTGATGTTGATTACAATGGTCATACTGTGTTACAATCTTTGAAAAAGTGCAACTGGTCATTAGCTGTGATGACACGAACAGCTGTAGTATTTTATGATAACAGCTGGGAACAATCTAGTTCTCTTCAATAACTTTCTTTTATTGTTCCTTTCATGCCATTTTTAAAATGAGAAGGCGAGATTATTGCATTTGTGCTCTATTTTACACCAGGGATTTCTTCATAGGCAGCGGTGGCAATTAGGTATCAAAATATGGCGTTGCTGTTTGTGACTTGGAAGGTTTTCCTCTGCAGGACCTGTTTCATAACCCGCTGAAATCTGCGGGAGTTGGAGTCTTTTCATTAACTTGAGTAAACTGTGAATCAAGTTGCCATCCTAGGACTTGTGATTTTGGCCTTCCTTTGCAGTGCATGATTTCTCTTCGGTTCAAACTGCTTTGTTGTAGCTGATCTCAGGCAGATTAGGACAGGGCAGCGCTACTTCTTATTTTAACGCTGAGCAAAGCGCACTTCTACTTGGCAGTGCTCTCATTTAGCCAGTGAAAAAGGACTTGTGTGTCTGTAGGTGGCTGGTTTCCTGAGAAGTGGGTGTCAAGAGGACGGGGCCGGTCTTTTTTCAGTGGTGCCCAGGGATAGGACAAGAGGAAATGGGCACAAACTTGAACATAAGAAGTTCCACCTAAACATGAGGAGGAACTTCTTTCCTTTGAGGGTGGCAGAGCCCTGGAAGAGGCTGCCCATGGAGATGGTGGAGTCTCCTTCTCTGGAGACTTTCAAACCCCACCTGGAGACGTTCCTGTGCAACCTGCTCTGGGTGGACCTGCTTTGGCAAGGGGGTTGGACTAGATGATCTCCAGAGGTCCCTTCCAACCCCATGTGATTCTGTGATTGCTGTGTCTTCAGAAGTGCAGTCTAAAATGTTTTCCATGTATGTAGTATGGTTGGTTTTTGTTGGAAAAACAAGTAGGAGCCTTTTCATGTACCTTTTTTTTTTTAATGTGTTCCCTTACGAATGAGTTTTCTCCAGTAAGAAACACCTCTAGGTTGCCTTACATAAAATGTGTTTAGCTTATTTTTCTGGTGTAATGGAATAAGTCTTAATATTAAAAATCACACTGGTTGTACTGAAGATTTACACAGAATCACAGAATCTTCTAGGTTGGAAGGGACCTTAAAGATCATCAAGCCTGTAGCGCTGCAGGGGGTGGTTGTGACCCAAGTGGAGGACCTGGCACTTGGCCTTGTTGAACCTCATCCCGTTGGTCTCGGCCCATCGATCCAACCTGTCCAGATCCCTCTGCAGAGGGCTGTTTTAAGAGTGGGGTTTTTTGCCTAATGAGTTGTATTGGCTCAGGTGAGTATCTGAGAGGTGTTTGTGTGGGCTGGGGTGGGAAGCTGAGCGGTAGCTGCAAGGAAGCCCCACTCTGTCAACAAGCAGAGAAGTGGCGAAGGCAGTCGGTGAAATTCTGACTGACTCATACACCCTGTGTGTATAACCCAAAGTTTGGTTTAGATTATCAGTGAGTGATCTTTGTGCATCATTTTTAAGAAAAGCTGCCCATGATAAAGTGGTTATAGTTTCTGTTAACTAGAACAACTTTTAAGCTGTTTGTCCTTATGTTATCAGTAATTAGGAAGGAAGGGAAAATGACTTTGAGATGCTATCTTTTGAGCATACTGAGATGAGGTTACTTTTGGTAGAGGAGGGAAAGGAAGAGTGAACTCTAAAGAACTTATTTGTGCTAGAAAAGGGGATGTACCTCTGTTCATTTCAGTTGAGAAATTAGTTTCAGCTTCTGGGCTGTTGACTACTTTAGCAGATATGAGGGTTTTTGTCATTTAACCTTCTGCTTGCTGCCTCGCTGGAGGAATAATATATCCTTAATTTGCATGAATGATGTATCAAAGTCCTTTTCCCAATCACTCACAAATTAAAAAAATGTTAGCTCTGACATCCTCATGGAAGCACAGAATAGTTGAGGTGGGAAGGGACCTCTGGAGGTCATCTGTTCCAGCCCCAGTTCTCCCAGCCTTTCCTTATAGGAGAGATGCCTCAGTCCCTTAATCACCTTAGTGGCCCTTTGCTGGACTCTCTGCAGATGCTCCATCTCTAACAGTTTGTGTGAAATCTAAATGGAAGTAAAAGTTAACTTATACATTATGAACTTGTACGTTAGGGAATAGCACGCTCTTACCCTTTTTAACAAGGTACTGTGGCTTCCCTGGAGCTCTGAATCTCAGGTGACACCCACCTCACGTGTAAATGCTCTCTGTTTACCACACAGAGGATGAGGGATATCACTGTCATTAGTGAAAGTTTTAAATGCATGTGAATTTTGGTCTAGTATTAACCTCACATTTTGTATCCTATTGACACAGACAATACTTCACTGTAGGATATTGTTTGTATAACCTAGGCTGATCTTAGAGGTACTGCCAGTCAGAAAGTTACTCTGAGGATGTCTTTTTGCTTATAATCCAGTTGCTGTGGCTTCTGAATGTCTATTAAACTCTCCACCCCCTCCAGCCCAGATTTATGGGTGTCAACCTATAGAAACTCCATCTCCTTCATCTTGGGGAATTTGCAACAGCTTCCTAGGCTGTGTTAGGAGGAGTGTTGCCAGCACACCAAGGGAGGTGATCCTTCCCCTCATCTCAGCACTGGCGAGGCCACACCTGGAGTGCTGGGTCCAGTTCTGGACTCACCAGCATGAAAAAGGCATGGACATACTGGAACTAGGAGAGATGCCTCAGTCCCTTAATCACCTTAGTGGCCCTTTGCTGGACTCTCTGCAGATGCTCCATCTCTAACAGTTTGTGTGAAATCTAAATGGAAGTAAAAGTTAACTTATACATTATGAACTTGTACGTTAGGGAATAGCACGCTCTTACCCTTTTTAACAAGGTACTGTGGCTTCCCTGGAGCTCTGAATCTCAGGTGACACCCACCTCACGTGTAAATGCTCTCTGTTTACCACACAGAGGATGAGGGATATCCATCTCTAACAGTTTGTGTGAAATCTAAACAGAAGTAAAAGTTAACTTATACATTATCAAGAACTTGTACATTAGGGAATAGCATGCTCTTACCCTTTTTAACAAGGTACTGTGGCTTCCCTGGAGCTCTGAATCTCAGGTGACACCTACCTCACGTGTAAATACTCTCTGTTTACCACACAGAAGATGAGGGATATCACTGTCATTAGTGAAAGTTTTAAATGCATGTGAATTTTGGTCTAGTATTAACCTCACATTTTGTATCCTATTGACACAGACAATACTTCACTGTAGGATATTGTTTGTATAACCTAGGCTGATCTTAGAGTCCATCTCTAACAGTTTGTGTGAAATCTAAATGGAAGTAAAAGTTAACTTATACATTATGAACTTGTACGTTAGGGAATAGCACGCTCTTACCCTTTTTAACAAGGTACTGTGGCTTCCCTGGAGCTCTGAATCTCAGGTGACACCCACCTCACGTGTAAATGCTCTCTGTTTACCACACAGAGGATGAGGGATATCACTGTCATTAGTGAAAGTTTTAAATGCGTGTGAATTTTGGTCCAGCATTAACCCCATGTTTTGTATCCTGTTGACACAGACAACACTTCACGGTAGGATATTGTTTGTATAACCTGGGCTGACCTTAGAAGTACTGCCAGTCAGAAAGTTACTCTGAGGATGTCTTTTTGGTTATAACCCAGTTGCTGTGGCTTCTGAATGTCTATTAAACTCCCCACCACCTCCAGCCCGGATTTATGGGTGTCAACCTATAGAAACTCCATCTCCTTCATCTTGGGGAATTTGCAACAGCTTCCTAGGCTGTGTTAGGAGGAGTGTTGCCAGCACACCAAGGGAGGTGATCCTTCCCCTCACCTCAGCGCTGGCGAGGCCACACCTGGAGTGCTGGGTCCAGTTCTGGGCTCCCCAGCATGAAAAAGGCATGGACATATTGAAATGAGTCCAGTACAGGGCCACAAAGATGACTATGGGACCAGAGCATCTTTTTGGAGAGGCTGAGAGAGCTGGGGCTGTGCAGCCTGATGAAGACAAGGCTCAGTGGGATCTTATCCGTGTGTATAAATACCTGGTGGGGGAAATGAAGAAGGGGGAGTCAGGCTCTTCTCAGTAACACCTGAGAGAGCTGGGGCTGTGCAGCCTGGAGAAGACAAGGCTCAGTGGGATCTCATCCATGTGTATAAATATCTGGTGGGGGGAAATGAAGAAGGGAGAGTCAGGCTCTCCTCAGTAACACTCAGGGACAGGACAAGAGGTAATGAGCACAAATTGTCAGCTCTCACAGTACGTTAATTTTTTGGTTTTAAAGCACTGGCACAGGTTGCCCAGGGAGGTTGTGAAGTCTCCATCCTTGGAGACATTCAGAAACCATCTGGACATGGTCCTGGGAAGCTGGGTCTAGGTGGCCCTTCTTGAGCAGGGATGTTGGACTAGATGGCCTCTAGATGTCCCTTCTGATCTCAGGCATTTTGTGATCATCTTACTCAACTCCTTTAAATGGATAATTGAAGCACTCTTTACCAATTCACAGGCCTTGTGACCAAATATGAAATATAGGGACCTTTCTTCAGAAATGAAAGGTTGCGTCTGCTAACGAGGTGTTCTACAGGAAAAATGCTTTGTGTGACTATGAGGATCCACCATAAAACCACTTATGTTAAAATAGCAACAAGATATGTTGAATTGGGGAATTATATTTTTATATATATATATATATATTTATACTTTGAAAGCAGGAGCAGACAGTGTGTCCACTATACTTTGCTTTGGGCAACTGTAAGAAAAATGCAAAAAAGCTTTTATATGAATCTTTAATAGTTATTATCAGTGCTCTAAAATGACCATCAGAAGGGTCTATTTTCTAATTACTGAAAGGAAGTGGTTATTTTTTACTAGTTCTTGGTTCATCTGATTTTTCCTTAGTGGCATGACAATTAAAACTGTGGGTGATGGCAATTGGTTAAAAAGCTTTGAAATTCATAGTAATGATAAATGGCTCGGTCTTTCATCTCTAATATTTTTAGGAATATTGCTTTATTTGCTGCTTTCTCATGCTTTTTTTTTCTTTCCTCTGAAGATGCATGTTGCCCTGTAAAGCTGGCTAGGAAACACCCAAATATTGCACGTGTAAAAGGAAAATCAAACCTGTGTGAAGGAATCTCTTCAGGCGAGTGACAGGGAATGAAAATAAGCTTTGGAAGAGTTTGAGTGTGATGAAAGTATACAGACTGCTTCAGAAAAGTTAGTAGATTTACCGCACTAGAAGATTTGAGTGAGTTCTCAAAGTGGGATCACCTTCATGGTTAATTAATCTGGATAATGAAGATAATTTTTTTTTTTTGGTAGTGAAAATGCAGCTTCCAGGGTTGCTCAGTTGACTAGATACATTTGAGGAAAATGATAGACAGATACTGTAAGTTGAGGTGTGAATTGCCTCATGTAAATCATATTGTATAATAAAAACCTGGGACAACACACATCCCTACGAAAGAAGTTTAAATGCATTTGCTGTCTTTGCAACATACTGGATAACAACTAGGAAAAGGACCTTGTTCTAGGGAACTTCTGGTTGCGAAAAGGCAAGTAAGGTGGTGAAGAGTTGCCTTAAAGGTACTTTAAAGCAACAGAAAGAAAAAGACAGGTTGAACATAGATACTGTGACCTGGAGGAATGATCCTGGCAACTAAATGCACCAAAGGAGCTGCAGAGGTGCTTTGAATAGATGGAGATGAAGGGCAAATTAGAAATTAACAGCACCTGTGGGTTGTTGGGCTATAGCATATGTTCACCTACCCAAAGCGTGAATGGATATTCCAGGAATATCTCTGCTAGCCACGCTGCAGGGCTCTTCTTCTGAGTGGCTCCCGTGGTTGCACCATCATCTCCTGTCCAGCCACAGGCCCTGCAAAGAGAACGTTTTTTAGCACAGTGGTCACCTGTCATAGTCATCAGAGGAAACTGTATCAATGGATTATAGTAATCAAAAACCTCTCAAGAGAGACTATGGAGGAAACGTTAACGTATAGCTGTTAATATAAGGAAAAATACATGATGCTGGTGTTTGTTGTTGCGAATCGACTGTATTCCGATGCTCTGACAGCTTTTAATATTGCCCAATATGACTTCAGTTTGGGCCATGTTTTATCTGAGCCTGTGGTGCAAGCTGCTTCTAAGAAATAATTTTATCAGCAAATATTAGCAAATTACCATGGTTTCGTAAGGCTTCTAAAATTTTTGCCTGAAGTCTTAATATTACAAAACTGCCCCCCCCCC
>NW_015090771.1:2436179-2580491 GCF_001431845.1 Calidris pugnax | reverse complement strand
CCCGCCTCGTTTCTATCACGGTTCCCAGAAAATGAAGGGCCTGGTGAGGGCAGTGAGTTCTTCCCTTGCCTTGCTGCAGGGGCAGAATTTTAACTGCTGCCCTAAAGGATTAGCAGAAACATCTTTGGCTTCAAAAATGCAGGTTTTTATATTTGTTCAAAGACAACTGGTGGCAGTAATAATACTTTTTCTAATGTGCAGACCAGCCAAGTGAACTTGACGAGTCAGTGAAATCAGGTGCCCTGTCTAGCCAGAGCACACCACGAAATCCTTTCACACCTGTAGTTTAATTACAGAGTGAATTACCTTTGCCTGAGTTGATCCAGTACCATGGATTATTCTGGTGAAAACCATCCCTTTCAAGGTGTTCCTTTTCCCTTTGTAAGCATCAGTCTTTTAGAAAAGGTAAGTTTTTAAAAAAGAAAACACAACAGGGCATTTCTAAACAACAGTCTATAAACATTGGAATAATATATGGCAGCTGTTTCATTGCTGGAGTCCTCCTTGAAAGCAGTGTTTTTTGGGGTTGTTTGAGTTTTAGGTGGTTTCGGGGTTTTTTTGTGTGCACCCTCTGGACATGCAAAACTGTATTTGTTGATAAACATCTGCCGAGCTTTGTCAGATTTATCTGAAGTAAGGTTGAGGCTTCTGAAAGTTTTAGTGTAGTAGGGACCTTGGGAGGAGAAGGCCAGGTTAGCTCCGAAGCTTTCCGTGCTGGAGAGGCTGAGTTTGATTATTGGTGTGGGATGGAACAGTGATCAGAAAGGATGCTGTTTGGAGCTTGGGGAAAAATACGTGGTGTTTGAATTGCCTTTCCTTTTCTTCATCAGCACCTGCATGAAGATTATCCTTATGCTTCCCGTTTGCTTTGCAACCACGCTAATATCGATGTAAATACTTTCTACAAACACAGAAGGCCCTGCTTTTGCATTTTTCACTTAAGAAAGTGACTTTTGTACTGGCTTCTCCTGGAGCACTCTACTTGGGAGTTGTGCTATTTAGAGTAAACTTTACATTCAAGTAATTCAAAGGAGACATTTTCTCATTTGGTATTAACCTTCACTAGCAAAGAGTGACGAGCAGGATAAATGGACCAGAGGATAGTTAATTATTCAAGTTTGTTTATCTGCTGCACTGTAGGAGCCTCTGTTGAGGGGCTCGTTTATCTTGAAAGAAACTACCTGAAGAAAGCAGGTCCACATAGGTGATGCATTTGTACAGGGCAGGACTGTAATATCCTATAAAGCTCTTCCTGATGCCAACAGTTGCTTCCAAGCTCTACTTCAAAGCTGGAAATAGGATGTTTGTGGTTGAACAGTAAATACTGGCGTGCTGCTAGTTCATTTCTGATTGAACACTACCCCCGGTCTGTGTATGTGTACCCTTTTTTCGTTCATTGGTGGTGTAGCAGAAGAGCTGGTATTTGAACCATTGTATAAGAGAAAGGTAAGTGTTAAAACTTTCTACTTAAAACCCCACAAATTCCCTTTTCAGCCTTTAACTTCCTGTTTAGATGGGGAAATGACTGTGGGTAGTTGTGTAGGCCTTGCAGAGGTATTAATATTTTGTGCTATGTACTGGCTAGATTTTGAAGCTTTAGCAAGCTTGTTGAAGACTTAGGTCCAAGATTGCTCAATTTTACTGAAAACAAATGAATTTGTTCCTGAGTTAACCCAAGTGAATGCCTTTTGTTCTTTTTCTTTTTAATAAAATTTAAGCACCTTAGAAAAATGTATGCATCAGTACATGAACTTCGGGGGTTTTTTTCTATATATGCAAATTTAGACTATGAAAAAGAATATTTCTTGCTTTGGTGACCTAGCTGCTGTAAAACCTGTGGCCTGTCTAATGTCACACCATTCTTCTATACCAAGACAATTGTGATGACTGGTATGCATGTCACCAACTTCTGTAATCAGGGTACTTGAAATATTTACAATACTGTGATTACTGTAAAACGTCTTGTATTCACACACACTGTAGTTGCCTTATATATGTTTGCCTTACAACTTTGTCCTGCTTTGTCTCCTATTCTTGGTTTTTTGATTTTTAACCTAAGGTGTTTGACAGAAAAGAATAAAATACAAACTTCTTTATCTCTTGTCTGAAGGTTTGCCATGTCAACACTTAGAAAATGTCCTAGTGAAATAAGCAGGAGGAAGGAGCAATTGTGCGAAGCATCTACTGAAGCTGCCAAATTCTGTATCAGGGGGTTGTCTGTCTAGAGATTCCAGTCTTTTCATGCATCCAGTGAATAGAAGTGAGCAACAGGGGGATAAAGCCTGGAAAAGGCCTCTGTGCTTTGAAGGTCACCTGAAATGGCCAGGACCAACCTACGAACAACCACCCACATGTGTTACTTTCAGTAGGCATGAGAGGCAGAGGAGTTTCAGAACAGGATTTGGCAGTCCAATAAGTTTTTCTTTCTTATTGTGTGCCCGAGCTGTGAACAGTTGGTGCCATCCTTGGCTGAAAAAGCCAGTGCTTCGTAGAAGCAACTTCTACTTCTTGTTTCAGGCCCTGATAGCCAGTCTGATGGGAAATAAGAAGGTAGCCCAAAACTTATTACGGCCCTAATATTTCCTGGCTGATGGGAAGGGTTCACAGAAAACCTTTGAAGCCCTGGCTACAAACTCATTTAATTGAATCTCATATTTTAAACTGAGCATATCTTGGATTGAGTCCAGGGCATGAAACTGGAGAGGATTTGGTGGCACTCGGAGACCTTGTTCTCCTGCGCCTGGATCGCCAGGCATCTGTTGCCTGCCCAGGAGGAATCAGCGTGAAAGAACATCCTCACCCAGCAATAGGCAAAGAAACTTCTCTCTTGGATTGCTTCTTGCTGGGAATCTTGTAAAATCTTTTATGCTGCAGCCCCGAGCTCCAAAATGAGGCTTTTGTAAGTGGTTTTGCTCCTCTGGCACAAAAGAAATACCCACAGCAAGAAGATATGGAATTTTGTTTTATTGCTCAGCTGAAGCTGTGGAATCAAGTCCCCCTCTTTTCCCCTTGGAAGAAGGGTGGTCCTAGATCTTATGGTCTGTGCACCTGTGTAAGACATCTTTTATCTTTGACCTTTCCTTTTCTTATGCAATCTGCTGTCTGTTTAAAATCTGGGTGGTTTGATGTAACTCCAGCTGAAGTGAAGCCCTCTTTTGGCTTGCCCCTCTCCCTGTGGAAAGGCCAAGAGTTCGGCCCCTGTGTTGCAGATGTTGGTCGTTGTTGCTCAGTTCGGTTCAGGTTCTCAGGCAAGAAGGATGATGTAAGAACAAGAAGCGAAGAGAAAACAAATACTGATAGATGTGGCCATCGTGCAGCTTTTTTCTTCCTCCAGAGCTGAGGTCTCCTCTCTTTGTGCCTGGCTGACTGGCCTGGCCTGCACTGCTGGGCTGGCCAGTCTGTCTTCCCAAACAGGTTCTAACAGTGCTTTTTTCACCCCTGTCTGAGAATTTTCCATTTTGCAGGCTTTTTTTTTTTTTTTTTTTTGAGTCCAGTCCCCTCCGCCAAAGGTTGTCCCTTGCATGTTGATGTACATAAACTACCTCAAGGTTTTTCTTAAAGAATAGTGGAAGCAAGCCCACCAGTCCTCCCAGGAGGAAAGCCCAGTGAAGTCAGTTGTATTCCTTTTGCTTCCCTTTTGGTTTTTTTCACTCCTATGCCTTGTAAAACAGCCAGGAAGATTTGTCGTGAATCACTTTTAATTTCCTCTTTTGCAGAATATAATCCTATATGGACTTTTATTTTTCTTACAATCAGTCTACCAGAAATTGCTTGGTTTTTTAAAAAAAATTAAAAGAAAATACCAAACCCCCAAACCCACCCAGGTGTTACAGATGTATCTTGGACGTAACTTCCCTCAGACCATGTCATTATTGGTCTCATTTGTTTGATCCCCCATATAGTTAATGATTATTGACACATGGGATACATAACTAAGGTTCACTGTGCCCATATAGCCTTTGGTTATTTTGATTTGCCTTTAAAAAAGACTATATTATACATTTAAACTTAAATGGCTGTTATGAACACCTTTCTTCACGTCTGTGTGTGGATTATTATTAGGTTTTCTCGTGTTGGAGGGTGTTATTGGGGGAGAACATCATGACATTAGCAAAATTGCTGCAGGGAAGGAAAATCTGCAGAAAGGGGGGAAGAATGGAAAGCAGGGGCAATATGATATTTTATTTTCTACCAACTTACTTCTTTCCCAATAGTTTTTATGAAGCCCAGGCCAAGAAGGGGGAATGTAACTTTCTTTTTTTTTTTTTTTTCTTCTGGTTGCTGTTGTGTGTTAGCATCCTCCTTCGGTTCTCATTGCGAGTTGCCAAAAGGAGAAATGGATGAGGTGGCCCTGGTGGGAGTTAACACGTGTGCTGAGATCCACAGCAAACCTTCTCTCTGAAAATGCACCATGAATTACTGGAGTTTGTCATTTACTTTGGTGTGTAATGTCATCCAACAACAAAAATGGCATTTCACAGTGCTGGTACTCTTGTTAACATGCACGCTGTGTTCTTGTCCATTCTTTGAGACACGGGGAAGAACTTCACTTGCCTCTCTGAGTGCGGGGCCGCTCAGTGAGTTTCCTGTGGTCTTGCAGGAAGCCAGCAGCACAGTAAGGGATGGCATTTCAGTCTCCTGATTTGCAATCCAGTGCCCCAATCTGTTATATCAATATTGCTCTCAAAATAGTGCCACCTGTGAGATGAAAGTGTTTGCTCTGGCAGACGCAGCTGTGTTCTCCTTGTACTGCTTTGCCTTTTGCTTAAGTTTGCTCCCCCTTTCCCCTCCACCTTCCCAGGTACGTGATTCTTCGCTCCACAACTGGGATTCCAGGACAAAAGCAAGAATTAATCTTTAAATGAGAATATGTATCGTTACTGTGAAGCCTGGGCTTCAAATAGAGTCAGTTGTCCTTGTGTTTTCAGTAGCAAATCTCAATCTTCTCCAACAGTTGAGCTGCTCACAACACAATATTTAAAGTTTTAAAGTGCATATTAAGAGTCTGTTGCTTTCACAGCACCTTCTGGTTCTGATTCCTCTCTCCAGTCTAACTTCATGAAAATCCAGGGTCTCTCTGGCACTGGGAAGTGAATGTGAAAGGCCAGAAGTGTCTCATTTGGACAATGACTTCTGGACTTCAAGGACTTCTGAAGTCCTTGTTGTATCTTCAAGCACTGTGTGTGTTGCTCTGGTGTATCCTCAGCCCTGGAGGATGTTCTTGGGCACTCGGCCAAATACAGATCATCACGACCCTTAAAGACTGGTTGGATCCCAGTATAGTTTGCAGTAATTTATTTTTATATAGCAATGACTAATTAAGACAAATACTCTCTGAAAAGCCTCTTAAAATTTTAGAAAGAAAAGGTCTTATTTTCTCTAATACATACTTTCCTAAGGCAAAGTGATTATTCTATAAAATCTGTATCTTCTGTGGTTATTTTTCTCCCACAAGAAAATCTATGTGAAATTCAGAGAAGAGCTGTGTATCAAGAATGTATTGCTCTCAGCTTCTCAGAGGGAGAAAGTGTTGTTACAGATTGAAAGCATGATATATTTACAGCATTAGGGAGGGCGACTCAGAAATAATTTCTGATGTCTTTACCTTAAGTGGGCAGCAACAATTAAAAAAAGCAGTTTTGCTATTCGAGCAAAAACTGCCATTGCTGTTCGTAACGGCTTGTGACTTGTGCATTTAATGAAAAGAAGGACCATGAAGACCTGTCCTATCTGTTTGCAGAACAGCTTATTCTGTGAGTTAGAGATGCTGGCGGGGGTGTTGTCTGGGGAAGAAACCCTGTCCCACTTTCTTTCCTTCCACTTTTGTCCCTTGCCTTTTTTTTTTTTATTCCTTCTCTTTTTTCTTTTTAACTGAACTGTGTTGATTTGTGACACGATCTGAAAGACGCCGAACACAAAGTGTGTTGACAAGTTGGCATTCTTTGAGATGTGGTGCCAGAAGGCTTTTGGAAAAATACCTAATTCTAGCACCTACAGAAAGTCAGATCAAATATTATATGGGAGACTGCTTTCATTTTGGTCGTTACGAAAGAGGATCGAATTATATTCTTAGAAGAGTGTTGTAGCTCAGGTGGGCTGTCAGGAGTATCATCCATCCTTCTGGGGACATTTTATACCAAAGTAAAAAAGGCAGGTTGTGTAGTTCTAGAGTGAGATTACCTATGTATACATCAGTTATAAATTATGATTATTTTTATAGATAAACTGACCTTCCATCTAAACTCACAATCAGCTGGAAGCAAGCTGGAGGGGATATTTGTGGATATTTGTCTAAACTGCTCCTAGTCATATAGAAGTTTTTGGGTATTTCATACCAGAACTGTATTCCTAAGCCCTCCGTGTAGTGGACTGGCCACAAGTGGAAGCGGACCACTCTCTTTGGTCTTCACCTAATAAAGTATTAGTGAGCCTTCTCACTTCAGAGGCTTGTTATGGAGCAAGTTTTGCAGTATGCATGCTGGTTTGCAGCAAAGGCTGAAGAGGCAGTTCCTTGTAATGCTCGGCACGCAAGTCGGTGCTCCCCGTATCGGCAGTCCGTCCCCTCTTAATGTATCAGATAAGCATAACAGTTTATAGAGGGCTGAGGAAATTCACTTAAGGACTGGTAAATACAGTTTGCCTTATCTCTCTTAACCTAAACAGTTTCTCTAAATGGCTGGCGGCGGTCAATGAGCTCGTCTAAGTTCTACGAAAATAAAGTATTTAATTTTAAATTAGTTCAAGAGGCCAGCCAGAGTTTACTTGTCCGTGACGGTAAGTTCTCAAATAAATCACAAAGTCATGTGTGGGTGGTCTTGAGACAGGCTGATTAAATATACTAGGAATCTTAAACTCAAATTGAAATGCCAGGATTCCTCTTCCTTAGTTTTTTGTTCTTAAAAGGTTAGTTATTTTTTCCCTGAATTATATAATCCGGTGTTCTATAGAAGTTATCATAATTTTTTTAGCATCCCCTCAGAATGATTAGAAGAACGATTCAAGTGTAGTGCTTTTGCAAACATCTACAAGAGGCTGGAGTTTGTTACTTTATCATTTTATAGAAGCAGGGATGGATCAAAAGGCATTTTCCTGCTGACATCTCATTTGCTGCTCCATGCTCAGCTGAAAGGATAATGAAGAGGCATGGTGTCTTGGCTGTGAGGGAGATGCAACCCTTGACATTTTCTTGCAAAGGCTAGAAGATGACCTGTTTTCTCAGGGTCTTGCCTAAAGCCCAGTATGGAGCGCTTGTTCAGTAACTTAATGATGTATTTTTGATAGTGTTGCCAGGTCTTGTTCAGCTCATGATGTCTTGCTGATTAATATAAAAGTTACAGTTCTTTTTGAACTTTGTCATCTTCCTGCTTTACCTTTGCAGTATAAAACACTGGGAACGTCTCTGAAATCTATTTTCTCTTGCTTTGCTTGACCTGTGAAATCCTTTTGATTTCTATGATTTGTAAATTATGTTTTAAACAAATTCTGTTGCCACCTGTCCTTCTGGAGGGGATGGCAAATGACTGCCCAGGGTTTCTGAATGACCGGTCACCAATACTTGCCAAGGATGTCCTGGTTGCTGTTGACCTTCATGTGAGAGGAGGAGATGCTGCTGGTGGTCTGCTTCCTTCTGTAGTCACCTGCCACCCAGACAGAGCAGTTTTAGGGTTTCTGGTGCTGTTGCCACATCCCCATAATATGAGGCAGGTCAGGGGACTTCTCACCTAAGGGTGGTCCTCTGTGTGGTGTAAAGCCTCTGTGCCAGTTTAAAATGGCTTCCTTTCTGTAGAAGGAGGAAAGACAAGAGAAGCTTAGAGTCTTCTGATCCTCCTTTTTCCTTTCCATCATGAAAAAGCTCATTAGCTGATTGCTAAAACTTAGAGCAGTTTCCTCTGTGATGCAAGGCAGAAGTCACAATAACTGACTAACTGAAGTCACTGTTAAATATCTATTCTAAAATGAAGAATCATAAGACCATTTTGTGGAACATCTGAATTTACGTCTGGGGGTCATAAAGGATAGCTATGGATCCACTTCTCCCTTAACTTCTTTACAAGCTTTCTTTGGGTTGAACACTTCAGCTTTTTGAAGGATTGGATATAGTATATGAACTATGGTACTCTCCAAAGATGAAGTGTAAAAAAGTCATAAGCATTGTCTAAAATCAGTAAAGGAGCAAGTAGGCTTGCTATAATCTAGATTTACCTTTCAAATCCAACATTTTCTATTTTTGTATTCGTATAGAAGTCTCTCCCCTGTGCTGGGAAGTCCCGAAGTGACGCAGAGCTGCACTTGCACAGGAACATCTGTCCCTGGGTAGGGAACTTTCCTTGCAAATCTCCTCACCAGTGGTGTTGTAGCAGCACTTTTCTCTAGCTCTGTGTGGAGCATAGGCTCTTGTGACTTTTAAAAAACAGCCCTTACTGTTTATGAATGCAGCAGTGAGAGTGAGGCCTCTGGAAATAGATCCAAATCCATATTTGTGGGTGGGAGCATGTGAGGTTTTATGGTATTTTATTTTTTTAATCTGATGTCTTGAGACAAGCAGCTGCAGTGCCTCTAGCATCGCTCAAAGGGCTGCAAAATTGAATTAACCAGACATGCTTCTTTTACTGATATTTAGAAACCAATGGCAACCCTGCCACTGTCCGCAGCCAGCTGAATTTCACCTAGTTGGAAATCCCAGTGCTGTTCTCCGCTTGTAGCGGAGAAAGCTGAGCCACTGGCCAGGCTGTTGACTGTTGACCTTCTGTGATGATTTCCACCTTCCCTGGGGACAGCTTTCCTGCTCATTGAGGGCTGAAGGATTTGATCCCTTTGTTTATAGGAATCTTCTGTAATCCTGAGCATTCTGATATAAGAGGTTAAAGAGTGGATAATATAGACCTGGGCTTTCACGTTGAGCGTTTTTGCATTCATGGCTCTTCTTTGGGGCCCAAATAATGCAGGCTGAACTAAAGTTACGTTAGGCCTAATGATTACATTTGACCTCATTTAGAATTGTCATTTTTTTAAATATAGAGTTTATAAGTAATGCATATGTTGGAAAAGTAGGAAGTGAAACTAACTATATGCGCTTATGGGGAAACTATAGGACTGGTAAGTGGAAGAACCAAAAATGAAAATATTTACCTATTCACACAACAGCTGACAAAAGTGATGTTTTCTACTGGAATTCCAGTGCTGGGAAAACTTCTCGTAGTCTCTGCTTTTAGTCACTGACTCTGCTTTGAAGTCCAGAAAAAATAATGACAGTACTTGTATGCCTACAGGTGCAGTATGAATACATTTCATATAACATTTTAAAAATCTGCTAGGTTTTCTGTCTTATTGACACCACATAAAAAGGCGATGAGAGGGTTGATGGCTAAGGCTCAGATGATGTGAGTCTGGTGGATCAAATGCCTGTCTTACTCCTTTACTTATTTCTGTATCTAATCATTTAAAGATCCATTGGGATGTGCTAACAGCAAAACAGAAACAAACATGTTTATCCCAGGCTAATGTAGCATCAGCTAATAATACAATATACTGTAATCTTCCAGAGAAGCATGGGAAGTGCAAAGCTCTTGGAAGGCTGGAGGATACACAGCAGGCGTGGGATGGTGGCCACCTTCCTTTGCACCCTGGCGCTCCCAACCAGCCCTGGGTCAGGGTGGGAAGCTCCTCCAGGGGTGGGACATTGGGTCTTGTACACCACTGAGCTGCTCCCAGCCATCTCCCACCCTTCTCTGGAGACTGGGGTGTGTGTTGGTGCCTGGCCAGATGTTATTTCGGGCTCATGAGATCAGAAGACTAGGCAGAGCCTTTTCCTACACCTGGGTGTGGATGATGCCCGCAGTAGATTTTTCTCGCTTGTTTTTCTTTGAAATGTGGAGATATTTGCCCAGGTCACAGAGTCGAAACTAGACCATCAGGCCCTTGCTAGGTGGTCCCATGTTGAGTTCTCAAGTTGTAGCTCAGCAGGTTCAATTATGGTACAGAAGCAGAAGTAAGGGAGGGAGGGTTGGTGCTCACCTGCGGTGTAACGTAAGCGTCCTGGTCATCAGCGGTGCCAGTGAGGTAGGTGTGTTTTGCCTTTGGTTATTTAAGTCAGGAAGCATCAAGGTGAAGGCTGTACCCCCCAGGGAGGGATCAGGATGGGGATAATGGCATATGGCTCTGCTGGCATCACAGAAGACAACCTTTGCTGCTCTTGAGAGTGTTCCCAGTTACATGATCTGCTGAGTGTTTTGTCTTTTGGCCTCTCAGATGAACGCAGATGCTAACCTGCTCTCAGAGCAGTTTTGGGTAATATTAGTTGCAGATTCGTGAAACCCTTCTGCTCGATAAATTTTTACTATGTGCCTTTCACCACTGGGGTGTCAAGATCAGGCTGGGAAAGTGACAGCCTGAGGGAGCCTTGGCAGGAAGCGTGTCATGAATGAAAAACTTGGCTTGATCCAAAAGGTGGGGTTTGCGTTTCTTTTGGGATGGCTCTTTTGTTGTTCAGTCTGCATAAATATCAGATCTCGCCTTTTCCATGCTCAATAAAAACTGAATAATTCATGCAACTCTGACTAGTGGTTGACGAGAAGAAGCAGCAGTGCTCTTGCAATTTTTGCGATTGCTGAGACAGCTACTTGTTAAGAATTAAAATAAGGTGCCTAAAAACTGAAAGTAGAAAAATTATTTCAACAGGAAGCATGCTATTGTTAGATATTTTTTTCTTTTTTGCAAGTGGACTTGCAAACCTTGTTAAACAGCAGCATAGCGATAAGAAATAGAAACCATTGAAAAGGAAGACAGCATTTGTGTGCTTCCTGTTTTATCATTATTTTGTGTTTAACTTAATTTGGCAGTGGCAAGATTCACATGACCTAAAACATCCTTTTGAAGCAAATTTGCCAACTTGTTCAACTGTGCTTATTAGTTCTGCATTTTGAAGAAATCCTGAGAGCGCTCGTGAAGCAGCTTACTTTCATTATGATACAATATATTGTGAATGATCAAATAATGCTTTATTTTACTTGTAGGAAATGAAGTAGGGATGACCTTTAAGTTATTTAGTTAGTAGTAGGCAGTCCTTGTACTTCCTGGTATTTACTGTATAGAAAAAAACACGTGTATGAATGGAGTGTGGGAAATGTACATTTCTCTTTTTGTATGAATAAGAACAAGGTTTTAAGTGTTACCCTAAGGAGTAGCATTTCGTTTATAAGTGTCTCCCTCCTTTTAGAATATAATAGATATATTACTATTCTCCCTTGGTCACTCTTGCATGAAACATGGAAAAAAAAGATGCAAAGCTTTCCTTGAAACTACAAAATAGCTACGCTGTATAAAAGCTGTCAAAAGGACTGATGTGACTTGTAAGTTGATGTTTTCTGTTGACAGCATTTTTCTTGAGCAGTCTCCCAACTACAGAGAAGCTCTAGCGGTGAGGTAGAAGGAGGAGGAGATGATGGGACTCCTCCAAAGCGGTGGGATCAAGGCAGCTTCCCGGGCTCACATACATGTCCCAGTTACACCATGACTCCATCTCAGGATGAGAGGTGATGCTTAGCATCTTTTTCCCTTTCCCAGACTCTCTTCTGTTGTATTTTCCAACACAAGCAAGCTTGGGAGAGGCATTTGACGAGGGTGCCTGGGTGCTGTGCAGCCTTGCCCTGGCTGTGGGTGCTGGGCCCCAGGTGGGCTGCAGAAGGCACCTGTATGACCTCCCTCACGGGCTCTTCTCAGTGAAGAAGAGGTGCCCAGATTTTTCCCGTGCAGGAAATGAAGGGTGTGAGGGGTTTTCCAGGTAATGCCTTGAGCTAAGGGAAGGTCTGTTATTCTTAATCTTCCTGTTTGAAACGCAGAAGCAGATAGAGGGGTTGGAGAATTAAGAAGTGGTACCAGTAACAGGCATTGGAAAGAAGAGCTGAGCGTTCATGTGCAGAACAGAGCAGCAGGAAGATACATGTAGCTCCTGAAAAGGCTGGCACTTGTCCCACCGAAGTGGTCTGTATAATGTTACAGGAGACTGCTGACGCTACAGAGTTTTGATAGATTAAACTGCAGTTTGTTTATATAGATTTTTTTTTTTTTCTCTAAGGGTCAGTAATTCCAACAGAAGATGTAGGTCTTTAATGAAATAGAATTATTTTCATCTCTGTTTACAAAGCCTGCACGTTGTTCAGGCAGAAGAGTTGTTGCTATTTTTGGACTTAAACAGTAAGTTGTTTTTTTATGTAACTTCACAAATATCTCCACAGTCAAATGAATAGTCTTTTAATCTACATAGATGTGTTCCCGCTTTGTTTGAACCACATGGATCATTTAGCATAGTTTTATTTACCTGTGTCTTTTATGTACTTGAGAAGGGTGTGTGGGTTTTGTTTAATTTGTCTCTTCCCCCCCCCATTTTGGGGAGTACATAGTTTTGGGAGAGTTGTCTTACATCTGAAAACTTGTGAAGGAGCCTACAGCTCTTATAGTTCTCTTCCGAAATAGTGACTTCTTTTCCAGATAGCTTTCCTGCTTACTTACATGTTTTTGGCACCGATAATCTTTTTTAGGACAGTAAATAGTTTGAACAGGGCCTATTTTTATATCCATATACCTCTGCCCACCAAACTAAATCTTAGCGTTTAAAAGTCCATCAACAAACTTGGTGAGGAAAGAAGCGTTCACAGTGATGAGATGAGATGAGCTTGGTCAAAGCAGATGCTGAAGAAATGTTTTCTTTCTGTTGCTTGGATGATGACAAGCAACGCTGCAGTCCACCGAGAAATTAGGCTGAAACGTTGAGCTAGGCTCCGTTGTTTGCTGTCAGACTATTAAGTTAATTCCTGGAGGAGGCTGGCTTAAGTTGTTTACTAGTCAATATTCTCATTATTCATCATCCATTTGTTACTGTCGAAGGGGATAATTTGAGCGTTTTTGGAAGACAAAGCGGGAAGGGATTATAAACAGTTAGGAGGAGAGATTCAGAATTTCAGATGATGAATTGGAAAAATGGTCTGAAATCGATGAGGTGAAATTTAATAAAGGCAACCGTAAAGCGTTACACTTAGGAGAAATCAAATGCACAAATATAAATGGGCCAGGCTGTGCTGGCCAGGAAGGACCCAGGGATCACGGTGGATCTCAAACTGAATTTCTCAGGGGTGGTGTGCATAACAACAAGATTTCGTTAGGGCTGCTTAGGTGATGAAACACGTCAGATAAATAGCAGAGGAGGTAATTGCCCTTCTGTGCTTAGCACTGTGCTTTTAGCCTCCGTTTTAGATGACTTATTAAAGGATGTGCTGGTTAAAGGAGGGGTAGGGTCTCAAAGGCACCAACAAGGCTAGGATGTGAGGTTTGAAAAACTCAGCCTTTGGGGAAAATCTGAGGGCTTTGGCTTTTTTTTAGCCTAGAAAACAGGAAGGCTGGGGAATGCCTAGATCTTCAATGATATGAAAAGATGGTGTAAGAAAGATAGAGATCTTCTGCTCTTCATTTCTGCTGAGGCTAAAATAAATTATTTTAATTTGCAGCGGTGGAGTTTTAGGTTACACAGGATGGAAATTTCCCGGTACTGAACGTGTTTTAAGGGCTGAAAAAAAAAATAATCCCCAGAGACTTACAAGAGATAGATGAAACATTGACGCTGTTGCAAAGATGAACAAATAAAAATAAAAGCTGGCTGAAATATGTAGTCCCCCCCTTCAGTCCCCTAGCTGTGGTGATCCTAGCAAAGGAGATCCTAGCTGGACTCTGAAAGCAACAAGAGCAGCAGGTTAACCCCGTTGGGAGCCTGTCAGCCCGGCCTTGGAGCTGCACTGACGTAGCCAGGGATATCTGGTTCTGTTCATGTAGCTGCCTGGGATGCTTCTGCAGAGAGATGGTGCTGCCTGCCATAGGGATGGCCTGAAGGTGCCAGAGGTTGGGACGGTGATAGTCAGGTCTTCTCAGCCCTGTCCACACGCAGTTTTTCCCATTAAAAAGTCCTTGTCTGGTGACAGCATGTGGTTGTTGGAGTGGGGAAGGGTCGTCATGCCTCCTTTGTTTTCTGCAGTGTTTCCAGGGTGCAGTTAACACTACCCAAGTTAGCGAGAACACGGTTAGATGATTGCCGGAGGCTATTTTTTTGAGTTCTGGTTTTCTGTCATTCACTGTTAAAATGATCGGCTCTCTGTGTAATTCAAGACTGTTTGTAATTGATTGAGCCTGAAACCTTATATCTGTCTCATTCAGTTTCTTTTCTGTGTACACTGGCTTCTTTCAGGACAGCATCTTTCGTCTGCCTGGTATTAACACTAGTAATGTTGCTTTTCAGATGTTGTTAACATTTACTTGTACTCTTGTGTACAAAGATTATGTTCACTTTTCTCTCCACTACCCTCTGAACTGTGTTTGATAAGCTGATGTGATGCATACTTAGCTCTGCACTCATTGAGGTCAATCCTGTGTTGAAGTTACGCTGGAAAAAAATTACGCTTCTTTCTTTCTGATTATCCAGATTCTTTAGTCTTGGGGATTTCAGGTTGTTTGGGATTTTTTGTGCCGTCTTTTTAGCTTTGGTAAAGCTGAATGCAACTATGCAGTGAATTGACGTTCCGTAGCAAGTGGTAGTTTTATTGCTTCCCTTTTTATTTCTGAGAAGTACAGCGTGTACTTCTGGATTCCCTCTGTGTGCGTGTGTGTGTGAATACTTTAATTGGATGGTTTTCATGTGCTCTAAATAGTACCAAGCGATTAGTTCTTGATGTTTTTCAGCTTTATCTAAAGGTGCATTTCAAAGTTAGGAAAATGAATATGTGAGGATTAGCTCGCGACTTTAAAAACAGGTCCCAGATTCCTAAGAAGCCTTCAGCAGGCTCAGAAGTAGGTAAAATAACAGAGTGGGCTGTAGTGTACACGTCTGAGTCAGCGCAGGGTTGGCTTCTCAGCCGGGTGGATTTGCCTACAAGAGACTCTGTGCTACAAGGGCTAAATTGTAATTGTTCTTGTACCTGAGCTACCACCTTGAGAAGTGGCTTGGGACCTACCTGTGCCCCAGGCACGTTCTCCAGCCCCGTAGCCGTGGTACGAGGGAAAACAGCCTTTCCTTTGCTCTGTATTTGGCAGGATTATTTCTAATTTTGAGCCAGCCAGACTATGTTACTAGTGTGTTTGGAACAGCTAGAGGTTAGGTGGCAGCTAGAGTCAAAATGTCTTTATTTTCCTACTCCGATCTATCCCACTGCAGGAGCACTGGACTCGGATAAATTGTTTACTTGCATTTTGCTGTGACTTGTAGTAGGACCTACTTGCACTGATGAATGAGGAGATTATTTTTTTTTTTCTTTCTTTTCTTTTTGTCCACCCCCCACTGGCCTTAAACAACAAAGCAGTAGATTAAACAATTAGTTGTGCTTGAACATCATGGGGAGGAAAAAAACATCCTGGTTACACATCCTAATGACTTTTTTTCCTTTTAAAATATACTTGCTATTTTTGAAATTAATGTCTTGTCTGATCCCTCCTTTTATGTGCAAGAGTTAACTTCAGGGAAAAGGAAGAGAACAGTTTTTATGGAAGATGTGGAGCGCTAGTTCTGGCTCAGTGAAGTCACTTTTAACTTAGGTGTTACAGCAAATGAGAAGAATGCTTATTTTTGTAAGTTAAGGAGGGAATATTAGTCTGAGCCTTCTGTGAAGTGATTGTATTCTTGAGGGTGGAGGAGAGGGCATAAAAATAAAATGATGGCATTACACTCATTCAGAGAACAAATTGGCTTTTTAACTCTGAGTACGTAACTTGCGGAGGCTAAAATGTTGAAACACCGATATTCATGGAAGTTTGTCACTTCTTAAGAGCCTGATGTTCAAAGTGCTAAAAACATGAAATTTGTGCCTTTCTGTGTTGTTTTCTTTTGGTTGAGTGAAAGCATGCAAGAGTGAAACATTGCCTTTCAGTGATGAGGCCATTGACCTTTTACATCGGTGTCAGGGAAGTCGAGTTAAAATGTCACGTACAGAAGGGACACGTGTTCCCAGTGATTTATGGGTGATGATTATTACAGTTTAGCACAGTGTAATTCCCGGGCTGCCGCTGTGAATTCCTCAGTCAGGTGCTTCTTGAGATGGGAGCATTTCATTTCAAAAACCTTGTTCTTTGGGCAACTCCACCCAGATGGTATTTGAATTTTGTGACTTCTGGCATGAAATGAAGAATCGCTTTAATCCCTACAGTTTCTCTTTTTGGGGGTTTCTGTATCTCTGTTGTGGATCTGATGCAAAACTTAATGCAGTTGCCTCTTCAGGTGGTTTAAGGATTGTGTTGGAAGCCCATCTCGTTGTTCAGAGTAAACTTTATAGTGTAAAGACTTTCCCAGGAAGTCCCTAGATCTGTTTTGTTTTTTGAGATGGAGATTAAATGATTAAGTGACAGGAGTCTTCCAGTGAGCTCTTTCACTACACTTGGTCAGCAGCGAGGCTGGGTTCACTTGAACCAGCACCTTCATTTAGCAGCTTGCATGAGCCTAGTCTGTTTCAATTTCATTTCCTTCCTTGACAGAGAAGTTTCTCATGCAGTTTTCCTCAAGTGAAAATAGCTTTGTTAATTGGTTAACATCACCATTAGGGTTCCCATTGTTTTTGGTCAGTTCTTTTTTTTTTTTTTCCTTCAGTGTGTGAAAATTCTAGCTTTGCTGTTCACCACAGTATAGAAATGTTTTTTTCAGAAAAACTCAAATATTTAGACAGCTGTTTCCTTTATTCACTACAGCACTGAAGAGGATATTTTTACTACCCTGATACTGTGTTCTTAAACTAACTCATTAATTCATTTGGCTTGCTGTTTTGCCTTCTCTGTGCTAAGACAATTGGTTTATGATAGTCTGTTCTCTTAATTCTCTGTGGTGCTTTCTGCTTTTTACTATACGAGGTGCAGCAGCTATTTCGTGGAGGGATTTGGCATGGGTAATAGCAAATGGTGTTGGAGATGGGACTTGACTTCCCTGAAAACCTAAAGTAATAACTTTCAGTGTTGTAAATATTTTATATGTATCTGAAATAGGCTTGTGGCACTCAAGTGGGACTAGTGTTCTCTTACCAGCCTAGGCAGGGCTCAGCCTGGGTTTCTGCACACCAGCACTTCTCAAAATGCTCACCCCCCTGTCCCCCCTCTTCCTCCCCATCCCCAAAACACATCAAATGCTTTTCCTGCCAAATAAAAGGCATTTGTTTATCATCTCATAAGTACTGTCGGTACATAAAATCCTGCTACTTTTGTAGGATGTAGATACTACTAAAATATACCACATACTGTAATATAATGGTTTTAAGTTAATACTTACTTCAGATAATGCTTTGTGTTTTCAGTTGGCACATCTTTGCGCATCCCAGGGTCAGGCAAATCTGAGGCACCTCCTGGTAGACGTTTGCTGAACTCCTCTGTGAGTGGCATTTACTGCCAGTCCTGCTTTGGACATCATGACAATTTTTTAGTCACCAGAGTAGTTGCACAGGAAGTTTGTTTTTTGGTTTGTTTTTTTTTTTTTTTAACCTGTAGTTCTGTGTAGGCTTTATAATTCTCTGCGGCGTGGCATTCTATGCTTTCTGAATTACTAAAACTGTGCGTATTTTGAGAGAAATTTCCCCATGTTTACAATTCTATTGAACTTTCAAAATACTCTTTATGGCACACAGAGCTAGTGTCTGAAATGTATGTGGTGCTGGGGGAAGAGTGCAGAGCTCCCCAAAATGAGTCTTCAGCAGTCTGTAGCTTTCCGTGTTGTGAGGTCGTGAAGCAGGGAGTGATGCTCCTCAGCGTGCAGTGTCTGTATTGCCAGAGATTGTTCTGAGCAGCAGATTCCTAGGACAGAAGCACATTTATACGAATATAATCTCGTATGTGTTCATGTTCTTTTTCCACTTCTTGGATAATTTTAGGAACAATGGCAAATTTGGATAATGGGCTGTGTAAAGTTACTGTGAGGCAGAGGTGTTCTCCCAGCATGTCTCTCCTTTTCCCAAGAATCTTTACTATTGATGTCTGAAGATGAAGAAACATTATCTTTTAAAAAATTTTTTTTCTTGAAGTCTTCTCCGTTTGTTGTTTTTCTCAGAATTCCTTATCTTGTCCTTGTTCTCCCCAGATAAGTATTTATAGCCAGTATCTCTGTTACTGGGAGGACTCAGCTGGCAGGGCTTGGGGGGGATTCCTGGAGGTGACATCATCTCGCCTGCACAGCAGCCTCCTGCTGGCATGGCAAGGAGGGAAAAACCCTTTACTACAGATGAGATAAGAGAGCTTGCAAAATGCCTTTTATAGGGAATACGTGCAAAGACGTAATATCTTCCCTGCTTCTCACTGCCTGGAGAAATCATGTCTCAAAGCTCCAGTTGCAGGCTTGATCTTGAATTTTTAAACTGTCCACCCACTCTTTTTCTGTCCCAAAGACTCCTTTGTATTTCTTTTCAAGTGGAACTTAAAAGCTTTTGGAAGCAAACAGAGGAGAGAAGAGATTTTAATTTCCTTGTCTTCCAAGTGGTGCAACACGAATTGGATGGAGTTGAGAAGCTTCGTTCTGACGATAAGTGTGCCTTCAGTGGGAGGTAGGGCTAAAGGGGGATGACATGTTTTATTGCCTTTCTGTCCCTCCTTTTATGTATCCAATGATTAGATAGTGTCATCAGGAGAAGTGAATGTATATGAGGCACATATGTAGCTTATTTGCCACCTATATTTTTTTTTATATGAGGAAGAAAAAGGGCAATTGACACGTTCTGCTATTAGTGGTACGCAATAAAATATTTTTTGACAAGAAGTATGTATGGACCTTGTCATCTGGGAAGGTTCAAGTACCTGAGGAAGGAGGGTAAACCTTGTCCCATCTTGCAGATGAGAATTTTTTATTTCTTTTAAGAAGAATAATTCTAAAACCCCTGGATGGCATGGGATCCAGCTTTCTGCATTTGAGGCTTGCCTTTGCTGCAGCCCTGAGCCCAGGTAACAGAGCTAAGCAGAGAGTGAGCCACCACGTAGGAAAAAGCAGTGCTTGGGCTCCCCGGGACAGCTTTTGATGTGCAGGGTGGCAGGAACAGCAGCTGATGAGCTGTTGAAACTCGAGCAGCTGTATCCTCACTTCACTTGCTTGACTGCCAGAACATTTGAACTCCAACCCGCCTTCCCCTTGGTTGTCCCTCAAGTGGTCCAGCAAGCTCAAGTTTAAGGCAGTGCTTGCCCTGGAGACTGTGGTCGTGGTGAATCAGGTATCAGGCTGGGGATAAAGCTGTAGCTAAAATACATACATGCACAACTTTGGGTTGGAAGGGACCTTTAAAGGTCATCTGGTCCAACCCCCCCTGCCATGAGCATCTTCAGCTTGATCAGGTTGCTCAGAAACCCATCCAACCTGGCCTGGGACGTTTCCAGGGATGGGGCATCTACCACCTCTCTGGGCAACATCTCCCACTGTTTCACCACGCTCAATCTAAAAAAAAAAAAATCTTTCTATCTAGTCTAAATGCAGAGGATACAAGTCCTTTTAAAAAAAAATAATACGCCTACAGTGACCTGTACCTTTGGGGAATGTTTGTTTAAGAAGTGGTTTGGAAGAGGTGCTTTTTAAAAGCAACCTGTTCATTGATACGATTGATGTTATGACATTTATGGTTGCCGGCAGGACCAGAAGAGTTATAGATATGTATCAAATAGAGGCATTTAGGAAGTTACTTAAAATGGCAAGTATGACTCCCTGCTTCCCTCCCCAGTTTGGTTCCATTTTGAGGCACAAAGTGATCTGCTTAGCTAGGCAAAAAAAAAAAAAAGTCTGTAATCGGGATATGTTTGCAAATTTGAAAATACTGGGGTTTTGACTGCTTTAGATCACTGTTTCTTGCATTTTGATTCTTGTGCAAGTCTCTAACACAGACAGCTAAAGGTGTGTAGGGGAAGAGATGGTCAACACAGCAGCTGTAGGGTAAGACAGGAGCAGGAGGAGCCCTCACCAAGACCAAGGGGGGGGAAGAAAGCCGATTTCTTGACCGAAAAATATACTGGGGTTTTCTGAAGGCACAAAGATTTCAGCCTCAGCTGTCGAAAACTGATCCTGAGATACTGCTGATGGAGCTCCTCGCGGCAGAGCCAGTTAACCCTGTCGCAGGTGACAGCTGACCCACTTGCTCAAGCCCGGCTGAAGAGCCGTGGCCAGCCCTGGTGCCCACAAGGGACGTGGACATGTGGCTGCCCTGGTCCCCTACCCCATGGGGACCCTGCCCTGGCCGTCTGCCCTACAAGAGATCTTCTGTCCCCTCCCTGTAATTAGTGGCGGTGTTTAAATCAGCAGGCTGGCAACAGTTTGGTGCTTTTAATAAAAGCCAGTACCCAAGGGAGGAGAGATAAAAGGGGCACGGTTTGCAAAATGCCTGTGTGGTTTAAGCTCATGTAAAAGGAAGGTGTCTGGTGTCTGAGAGGTTGTAGAAGGAAGGAAAGCTTACTGTGCAGGTGATACCACTTAATGCAGTGACTGGCATATCCACTAAAAGATGTATATTTCTTTTAAATGCCAGAATAAAAAAAAAACACTCAGTTTGCTGCATCCCTTTTAAAGCTCTTCAAAATAAGAGTATGTTGCATAAGGTGAAGTGTGTGTTCAGACTCTTGTTCTACCAGTTATGATTGATTAACTCTCCTCTCTTACCTCGCTAATTGCTTCAAAGAACATACTACTTCCCATCAAATGTTAGCAGAGACCAATCACTCTGGGGTCCTAATTTACTTGTTTTTGGAATTGCGCTGGGAGAGAGAAGGATCAAGTGCACGCATCCGTAGGAGTTTTGTTATTGCTACTTGTGTGCCAGTCATTTAACTTAAGTGAAACTGGAAACGTATTTCGTGCCTTGCACTCTCTCTGGCAGCCATCCTGAGGAAGGAAAACAATTAGTTCCTCTTCATATCACTGGGCTGTGAGTGTGTGCTTGAGGCTGAGTGCGCGTTGGAGTGCTTTCTTCAGCCGGGGCTATTAGTCATACCATGTAGCTCAGTCATTTTCTCTGTGAAGAACCGATGTTTTTATGAACCTTAAAATAAAGGGAATAATGGCCACGTACGCTGCAGCTTCTTAGAATTTTTTTTTTTAGTTAAGCTTTCATCCTCCTTAAAATAAAGGGAATAATGGCCACGTACACTGCAGCTTCTTAGAATTTTTTTTTAGTTAAGCTTTCATCCCATTTCTGCGAGAAGAGGTAAATAAGCAAAGGGAGAAGAGACAAATGCAACTGCCCAAAGCACCACTTTTAGCTGTACGAAGGCCAGCGTTCCCTAGCTGAGCCTTGTGAATATGTGGGAACCAGTTAATGTTGCTTTCAACAAAGCTGTCTCCCTGTGCATCACTCTGTTTTTAAAATAAGACCCCAATGCATATATGCAAATGGATCTGAAATCTTTGCTTTGACAAATTCTCCAAGGGGACTCTGTTTTTAAAATAAGACCCCAATGCATGTATGCAAATGGATCTGAAATCTTTGACAAATTCTCCTAGGAACCCTTTTGTGCTTGATGGCAATTTTGTTGAGTGAAAATTTTGTGGGTTGGACCAACTTGAAAATAATATTAACATGAGGCAGAAGAGCAACATGTTTGTCAATTGGAAAAGTAAAGGAAGAGGGCTAAATACTTTCAACGCCCATTAAAAACAGCTATTGATTGTTGCTTGAGTTAACGAAGACATTGTGTTGTGTAAAGAAGCTTATGTTGGTGTCCAGATGCAGGCTCCTGGTCTGGACTCCTCTGAATTCAGTCCTGATAGGGTGTATTAATTACTGGCTATTCAAATGATAGATCCCTGTGTTGGTGGAAAAGGTAAAAGCTACAAATGGCATCTGCCTGGACTACTGCAAGGCCTTTGAGACAGTCTCCCACAACATCCTTCTCTCTCAATTGGAGAGATATGGATTTGATGAGTGGACTGTTCAGGGGAGGAAGAATTGGTTGGGTGGTTGCATCCAGAGGGTAGTGGTCAATGGCTAAATGTCCAGATGGAGATCGGTGACAAGTGTCCCATGCATCCAGAGGGTAGTGGTCAATGGCTAAACGTCCAGACGGAGATCGGTGACAAGTGTCCCATGGGGGACTGTACTGGGACTGGTACTGTTCAGTATCTTCAGCAACATAGACAGTGGGATCAAGTGCACCCTTAGCAAGTTTGCAGAGGACACCAAGCTGAGTGGTGTGGTTGACAGGCCTGAGGGGCAGGATACCATCCAGAGGGACCTAGAGAGGCTCGATAGGTGAGCCCATGTGAACCTCATGAGGTTCAACAAGGCTAAGAGCACTTGGGTTGGGGCAACCCCCAGTATCAATATGGTCTGGAGGATGAATGGATTCAGAGCAGTCCTGCCGGGGAATGAAGGTATTGAGAGCAGTCCTGCCAAGAAAGACTTGGGGGTACTGGTGGAAGAAAAGCTGGACATGAACCAACAACATCGGACTTGGGGGTACTGGTAGAAGAAAAGCTGGACATGAGCTGACAACATGTGCTCACAGACCAGGAGGCCAACTGTATCCTGGGCTGCATCAAAAGTAAACGTGACTAGCAGGTCGAGGGAGGTGATTCTGCTGCTCTACTCTGCTCTGGTGAGACCCCAGCTGGAGTGCTGTGTCCAGCTCTGCAGCCCTTAGCACAGGAAAGACATGGATCAGTTGGAGTGGACCATCCAGAGGGACCTAGAGAGGCTCGATAGGTGAGCCCATGTGAACCTCATGAGGTTCAACAAGGCTAAGAGCACTTGGGTTGGGGCAACCCCCAGTATCAATATGGGCTGGGGAATGAAGGTATTGAGAGCAGTCCTGCCAAGAAAGACTTGGGGGTACTGGTGGAAGAAAAGCTGGACATGAACCAACAACATCTGCTCACAGACCAGGAGGCCAACTGTATCCTGGGCTGCATCAAAAGTAAACGTGACTAGCAGGTCGAGGGAGGTGATTCTGCTGCTCTACTCTGCTCTGGTGAGACCCCAGCTGGAGTACTGTGTCCAGCTCTGCAGCCCTTAGCACAGGAAAGACATGGACCAGTTGGAGTGGATCCAGAGAAGGGCCACGAAGATGCTCAGAGGGCTGGAGCACCTCTCCTATGAAGACAGGCAGAGTGAGTTGGAGTTCTTTGGCTTGGAGAAGAGAAGGCTCTGGGGAGACCTTATTGCAGACTTTCAGTACTTATAGGGGACTTACAAGAAAGATGGGGACAAACTTTTTAGAAGGGCCTATTGTGATACGACAAAGGGTAATGGCTTTAAACTAGAAGAGGGTAGATTTCAGCTAGATACAAAGACGAAATTATTTGCTCTGAGGGTGGTAAAACACTGGGACAAGTTGCCCAGAGAGGTGGGAGATGTGCTGGGAGTGGATCCAGAGAAGGGCCACGAAGATGCTCAGAGGGCTGGAGCACCTCTCCTATGAAGACAGGCAGAGTGAGTTGGAGTTCTTTGCACCTCTCCTATGAAGACAGGCTGAGTGAGTCGGAGTTCTTCAGCTTGCAGAAGAGAAGGCTCTGGGGAGACCTTATTGCAGACTTTCAGTACTTATAAGAGAAGGCTCTGGGGAGACCTTATTGTAGACTTTAAGTACTTACAGGGTACTTACAAGAAAGATGGGGACAAACTTTTTAGAAGGGCCTATTGTGATATGACAAAGGGTAATGGCTTTAAACTAGAAGAGGGTAGATTTCAGCTAGATACAAAGACGAAATTATTTGCTCTGAGGGTGGTAAAACACTGGGACAAGTTGCCCAGAGAGGTGGGAGATGTGCTGTCCCTAGAAACATTCCAGGTCAGGTTGGATGGAGCTCTGAGTAACCTTATCTAGTTGAAGGTGTCCCTGCTTGTTTCCGCAGGGGGGTGTTGGACTAGGTGACCCTTAGAGGTCCCTTCCAATCCAGACTATTCTATGATTATTCCTAATTGTTATGTACCATCTGCTATGCGGTCCCTTCCAACTCAGACTATTCTATGATTATTCCTAACTGTTATGTACCATCTGCTATATTGAAATTACCTGAGGGTCAGGAGTTAGTTACTGTATCTTTGCAGAGCTGGAATTTTTTGTGTGTGTGTGTATGTGAGTTAAGCCTGTTTTCAGTCGAGTAATAGCTATATTTGAAGTCCTGCAGTCATCGTCAAGGCGTTGGCTTCCAATTTTCCGCATCCTGTAATATTACATCAACCTTGCAATTTGTGCTGGAAGGTGAAGAACCTACATGAAATTTCTGGTAATTACTAGCCCACGCATTTTGGGCCATCAGGAGTAGCCTTCCCACTTTTCAGTAAGCATCTTGCTGCAGTTTTGAGCATGTGACTGAGCATAAGCTGATCTGTGAAGAATATTATTCTAATAAAGAATAATGAAAAAAGAGTGAAGAAGAGTATTCGAATCATAACTAAGCTTCTTCTCTTTAAGAAGGTTATTGTTATTGTATGATGAGTTTTGTTTCGGTTTTACTGTCTTGTCAAATTCAATAACTAGCAGCTGACAGTCTCTTAAAGAGCAGAGGAGTACTCATCAAATATATTTCTCTTTAGTTGGGTGAAGCTGGACTTTAGAGTGCAGACAGGGCAAGGTTGGGAGCAGCTCTGTACCAGTGCCAGTGCGCGTGGCCCTTCTGAGATGCAGCTTTAGGACAAGCTTCACTGGCAGTAAGAGAACTGTAGGGAATGATGTTGAAGTTTTAGTACAACTACCTTATATTTGAGGATTTGTAGACATGGCACTGTACATCTACAGTGTTTAATGGAGAAAATACTTTCTGGAATTTCTTGCAAGGCACCAGATTTTATTTCCCTGGGGAGCGAGCTCAGTTTCAGAGCGTGTTGC
The DNA here is from genome assembly GCF_001431845.1 of Calidris pugnax. Taxonomy (NCBI): domain Eukaryota; kingdom Metazoa; phylum Chordata; class Aves; order Charadriiformes; family Scolopacidae; genus Calidris; species Calidris pugnax. The sequence goes on along the minus strand of NW_015090771.1, from coordinate 2,555,693 downwards.
TGCGGGAAAGGGGATGCTGGAGAACAACAACAGCTACAGCCTCCTTGAGAAGCCCACACAGCTCAACCACCAGCAGTGAACAAATTGGCATGGAGCGGGGGGAGAAGGAGAGAGGGAGGGGGAAGAGGATATTGGTTACCTTGATGAGGACATGAACGTTGTCTAACAGTGCCACCCAGTGATGTCTGCCATAACAGCACGGAGAGCCAGCAGCTCTGTGGGACTGGGGAGGGGGACAGGCTGGGGGGCAAGCCCCACAGACCCCCATCCCGAGCTGCAGGCAGCGTTGGTTTTGCTGGTGCTTCACCTGGCTTCTTCGAGTTGCAGGTTTTGCAGTGAGGAGGGAAATTAAGCTCCCTGTTGACAAGGTGCATCCACGTCCAGCTTGAAGGGGTGCCTTCTCTAAATATGTGCACCGTGGGAGTTGTCTTCGGCTTGGGAGAGGTGATTTTTGGAGTGTACAAAATGCATTTAGTTTCATCTGACCTGTTCGTACACGGTAGTATTAACCTGACAGCACTGTCCTGCTGCTGTGAGTGTGATGAAAGCTTGGTCTAGCTCTTGGACACGTCTGTATTACTACGACACCTTGTGTACTAAGAACACAGTAATTTTGAGACCTGGCTCAGTGGCCCACTGGGCCAGTAACTGAGCATAACCAGGCTGCAGAACCAAATCACTGAGTATTTCTTACCCATCTAAACTATAGATCAGTCTTCTGCAAACAAGCTTACCTTTCGTGTTTAAAAAAACCAACCAAGGTAATTTCTGAAGTATTATGGGAAAGAAGAGAGACTGTATAATATCAGCATTAACTGGTATCAGTCCTTCTCTGTCTTCTGCTGTGTCTTCCCAGATACTCTGCTGGAGGACAGCGCGATCTAGAATGCTGGAGTTGAACTTTCAGGTGTTGAGTCCAGGGTTGGAATTACGCAGAATAGTAATTTTTAAGCTCTGAAGGCTGCCCCGAGAGGTGGAAAGGTGACAGGGCTCTGCACCGGGAGGCACAGCGTTTTAAGACTGTAGCAGCAGCTATCACGTTTTTTAGGAAAGTAATACAGACAGATCAGAGCATTTTCAGAAACAAGCCATTTGTATTCAAAACACTAAGTGGAGATGACGTGAAGTAAAAGATGAATGTGTATTTAAAAGAAAAAGACACTTAACAGTGTGGTTGTGGTCTGAAACTAAAATGGATGGGTTTTATTATCGTTCAGCACTTTAATTTCGAGCCAGATTATAGTCAATAAAAGTCACTGCAAGGCTACAGGGAGATGAGCTGCCTTCTTTTATGGTTTACACTTTTTAATAGTATCTGGCTCCGAAGCATTTTGAAAAAAATGGAAGAAAGCATTCCAAGTACTGATGATATCAATGGCTATATATTAAAGTATGCAAAATAATAGAAGTTAGAATTAATTTGTTATTGCTTCAAACTGTAAAAGGTTAACACGCATTTTAACATCACAAGTAGGAGTTGAATGTTCATGTGCCACGCTTCCTACAAATGCTTTGAGGAAAAGAGGAATAAAGTGTGTGCTTAGCTTTCTCCAGATGTCAGTGGTAAAGTTGCCAGTAAGCATGTAAGCTAGCAGTGCTATTTCAGAAGAATGTGTTTGATTTTTGATATTTTTTTTTTTATCTTGATGATTTATAGAGAGCTGTTTAAAAACTCTCAGAACTGGAGCCTGAAGGCAGGTGCCTTTACCTAGATCAGGTTTTTCTGTATCCAGTAAAGTGTCAGCACTGGCACCTGATCTAGAAAAACTGCTTCTTTTTAAGACAGGGCTGAATCCTCAGTTTTGTTTTTTTAAGCTATGCAGAGTGAAAGTAAGAATTGCTTACTTTAGAGAAGTTTAAAGAAGGCCTCTTTAAACTCTCCCACCTTTTGAATATCTGGATGGCGGCCAAGTCCTAAAAGCAAGTCTTTCCTACTCTTGTCTTTGAAAGTCTGCAGGTATAAGCTGAGTTTGGCTTTTCTGCTGTCTACTTGGAATTAGCTGAGTCCATTGATAAGCGGAGCATCCCTCCACAGTTTTATTATCCTGCCTTGGGACTCATGGGGTTGGGGCAGTATAACTTGATGTGACTGGCGATATTGCTGCTAAACTTACCCATTTAACCTTATTTTGAGAGCAGTGCTGTTTTTAACCCCTATTAAGCCTAGTAGTTGCTCCAAGAGCTAATGAAAGTTAATGAAAAATTATCCTGACTTTTGAATTTCAATAATCAACTTCAAAAAAAACTAATGAAAGTTAATGAAAAATTATCCTGACTCTTGCATTTCAATAATCAACTTCCAAAAAGAAACCACCAAACCCCACTGCTGAGCATTTTTGGGATGACGGTATCTCCTCTGTACCATCACTGGTTCATCTTGACTTAAACATTTGTTTCTAGCGATAGTCATTGTTGAATTTTTGGTGTATGGATTATCTGTGTCATTTTTGGGGGTATTGCATTTGTTTCTAGCGATAGTCATTGTTGAATCTTTGGTGTATGGATTTTCTGTGTCATTTTGGGGTAGTAAAGTCTGAAAACCACACCGTATAGGACATACTGGCAGTCCACTCTTTCCTCTTGAAATACTTGAGCCTGTTGCTTGCAAAGGAAGATGTACTAAGCCATCTGCATTCAAGGGACACGTCACAACTACTGCTCCCATCTGATGGTCAGGATCTGGTACTGGTTTCTCCACAGCAGGGCTGTTACTCTGTGTGCTTTCTGGGGTCTGGTATTAATGTCTATGCAGGTGCAAGCATAATGACTGCTTTTCTTCAGTAATTTGGGGTAGTAAAGTCTGAAAACCACACCGTATAGGACATACTGGCAGTCCACTCTTTCCTCTTGAAATACTTGAGCCCGTTGCTTGCAAAGGAAGATGTACTAAGCCATGTGCATTCAGGGGACATGTCACAACTACTGCTCCCGTCTGATGGTCAGGATCTGGTACTGGTTCCTCCACAGCAGGGCTGTTACTCTGTGTGCTTTCTGGGGTCTGGTATTAATGTCTATGCAGGTGTAAGCATAATGACTGCCTTTCTTCAGTAAAGGCAGTTGTTCTTCCGTTTCTTTTTTTTAATGAAATGTGCACGATGGCATACTAAAATTAAAAAAATATTTCCCCCTAGCTCTTTCTGGTGGGAGAAAAAAAATATACAAACCATCTCTTAGTATAGTGTTTCCCACTATCAAACATTCAGACTTTACTTAGTCTCACTGTCTGAATTCTGGTGCTTAGCTTTATTTTGGCATTTGTTCTGATATGTTCCATAACTAAAGTTAATAGATTTTTTTTTTTCTTCCCCCTCCTCTTGGTTTCTTAATGTCAGATTTGCAGTAGCATGCTGTGCATGTACCAGGACATGAGTGTGTGTAGGTGTTTTGGCCCATGTTAGTTCTTTACTCGGATAATTGTTAGCACTATTTAAGTATTTGCTTTCCTAGCTTAGATTTGCTTGTTCCTGTTAGGTTTGAAAAAAATAAAAAAATTAAAAAAATAATAGTCTGGTGCCATCTGTTAGTTCCAGGCTGCTGTAGAGCTGACCTTTGTAATCCTTGTCAGATGTAGCACAGTGCCGCCTTTGCTGGGAAGTATTCCACAAGGGAGGCTGCTTCTCTTCCCTGCCCATTTAAAAACAAACCTGGATGATTTCACTGTTTTGTGGGGTTTAATTATTGTTTTATGTTTTGCAAAGGCTTTTCCCACGGAAGAGGCTTGATCAGCCTCAGTAAAGGCTCCGAAGCTGATCTGTTGCTTACTGTTTGCGGGACATCGGTTTGGTCCCTCATTTCTTTGAGTTCACAGCACTGTTCAAATATGAGAAGATACAGGAAACTTACCACACTTTCTGCAGAACAAGCTGAGTTTGTTTTCCTTAAATTGGTAGATGGCTAACCTTTTCATCCTCAACCCCAAACATGGGAAATATTTTATTAAAAGTCTTTCTATTGCAAAGTGAAATGGGGAAAAAAAAAAGGGCACAAAAGGAGTATGTGAATTGTGTGAACACCAAAATTCTCAATTTTGAGCAATTTCTGTTTTCTGTATTGCTGTCTGATCTCAGTCTTATTGAAATGTCCATCAAAATTTCAGAAAGTGAACTCCCAAATGAGAAGTCTGTGATGCAGATTGAAGGATATGCCACCATTTAAAACTTAGTTGCACTTTGAATTAATTCTGGTATTTATGATGATAGTACTACAGTAGCTAAGAAAAAAGCCCCCAAAGCAAGTAGAAAAGTCCAACAAAAGAAGTGAGTCTTAAGATGCCTGCACTTTCAGATAGGATTGGTTTGGGAATATAAAATGTTTATACATGGGATAAAACCATTGACGTTCATAGTCTTTAAATGCTTGATACTGTTATTACTAAACCAAAGTCATTCAGCGTGCTCCAAACTATTTAATGTACCTTAGTGATAAAAAAGGAAGATTGCAACAAAACAAAGCAAAAACTCAGCCCCCCAACCCTAAACCAACTGCACTCTCAGAAACATGGTTGTACATTTTTCTATCTAATCCAAAACTTAGTATCCTTCCCAGTCAAATAATAGAACATGGGATATGTTTATTGTTTATTAAGATTTTTTTAAGCTCACATCTGTTAAAATGTTCTTTGTTTTCATAGCTAAGTTTTCTTTTGTCTTTTCCAATATGCTTTAAATTATCACATTTCTTTCAGTAATTGAGCTGGGAATTAGCAAGACTCCCAGTTAATTGTGCATTTCTGAGCAAATATGTAAGCTTCTGACTAGTACTCAGTTCCTTTACCATTAGTTTATTTTGGAGAAATTAGCTTGAGTAAAATGGCATGGTAATTTTTCATGCTGAACTGCTTCTCAGAAATGTGTTGACCAGTGTATTAGTTAATCTAATTGGGCAAATTAATTGAAGGCGTTAACTAATGAATAATAATAACTTAGAAAGTCTTACGCATCAAGCATTTGATGTCTAAGGGCATTTGAGTGATGTCTATATGCATGAAGCTGTCTATATGCAGTTTCCCGTAGGCCTGAAGAATATCCCACGTGGGGGGGGGGGTCACTCAAGGTACAGTTTCCCGTAGGCCTGAAGAATATCCCACATGGTGGGGGGTCACCCAAGGTGATGTTTACACCTTGGGGATCACCGAGGTGGTGTGTAAATGTAACAAAAACATACCAGTGGAAGAAGAGAGGAGTTAAAAAATGTAGACTGAAATACAAGTTGGAAGCAGTCTAGTTTTATAGATGTGTATAGAATCATAGAATTGTCTAGGTTGGAAGAGACCTTAAAGATCATCTATTTCAACCATCAACCTAACTCTGACAAAAGAAATCAGAAATAAGCAATAAAAAAAATCACTAAACCATATTCTTGAGGACCAAAGTATGTATATCTGTACAAAAATGCTGGTCTTAAGATCATAAACCCTCCCTGCATTTGCATGTTAAATCACAGAAATAAGCTACGTGATAAAATAAAAGCAGTAATAATTGTGCTCCTCTTGAGCCAAATGAGTTTTGTGAAGTGGAAGTGCCTGATACATACCAGGGTTTCATAATGGAAATGGTTACGAGAGCATCTCTGAGGACAGTATATTATCAGTAGAAAAAAAGAGAACGATTAGAAAAATTATTCTGGCTTTTTGAGCCTGAAGAGACCTGCTGACTCAAAAAACAAGAGCCTTGCTCCTCGACAAAATGGGTACCTTTACAGGAAGCACTGCAACGTGAGTGATGTGGAAAGGTACGTGGGGCATAACGTTATTTAAACCATATTGTAAATTTATTTGTACTTTTGTTCATGCTTTTATACCTAATATTAGAAAAATTGTATATTTTTCAGTGAGAACAGTCTTCAACCTTATATTTGGTAGAGAAGTTGCTGTGCAATAATACTTGCCTAAATATTTATCTGAAGTATCTTTTGGATAGGAATGCTATATATATATAAAAAAAATACATAAGTCAGCTGTGTGTATGCAAACTATAAACTATTTAAATCATATATATGAAATATATAAAAAAAATCCAGAAAGATGTTTTTATGTGGTGGTTGGATAGGAATGCTATATATATATAAAAAAATACATAAGGAAAGTCAGCTGTGTGTATGCAAACTATAAACTATTTAAACCATTTATATGAAATATATAAAAAAATTCTATAAAGATGTTTTTATGTAGAGGCCACTGAGTACTGCTGATAGAGTGAGTGCTGCAGAAGAGCTGCCTGTGCTGGGCAGCATCGCCAAAACTCAAACCAAGAACCACCAATGTTGATCTCTGGTAGCACTTCCAAAGGAAGTCTTGCCTCTTAAGTGAGGAGCTGATGTCCTCTCCCGGCTGTAACAGGGCTGCCTTATTGCTGTTAGGGCTCTTCCCTGTGTTTTTGCATATGTAAATAGTTGGTTGATAATGAACTAGCAGTTGCTAGTCCTCTGGTAAGCTGCGTATGTGAACTCTATGGCTTGATGGCACAGCACCATCCACATGGCATCAGTTTCAAAGCTAGCAGAGCAGTAGTGGCAACTGACTAGGAATCTCAAGGGATTATTTGAAAATCAGAAAAGGATGAGTTATAGGACTGGGAAGAACCTCTCCTGGAGCACTGAATCAGCTCATCTGTCACCTCCATGCTCTGGCCAACCCTCTCCAGAAATGGTTCAAGCTTCACTTTAACACTGCTGAGATTTGTTTCTCTCTCTACCTGGATTCAAAGACTGTGTGAGACCTTTTCAGTACTCATGTCTGGCAAGTTTCTTATTTATGACCCAATTTATACCCGCTTGTTCTCTGGTCAGCAACTGTCCACTGGTTTCTCTCCAGCCCATCTTTCCCCTTTACTGCTCTGATGTCTCTGCAACAGGCAACCGTCTCCCTCCCTTCTCCCCACTTTAAATTTGCATAGAGGAGGCAACAAACAGCTTCTCATAAAACAGACCCAGTGTTGCCATGATAATCTTCACAGCCCTGTTTTCCACCTGTTGGGGTATGGATTTATTTCTTGATGGCAGGTAACTGGAGTTGTATATGGTGCTCCTGGTGCTTGCTTACCAAAGCCTTCCCTATTACTGTGGCTCAAATGTGCCTCAAATTAAATAGGGGTTGTACATATTAAATAATTTGCACTGTTTACTGCATTTCTTTCCTCTCTTTTAAATGTATACAGAAACAGAAAGACTGATTGTATGTAGCTTCTTTAAGCAAGGAGTAGCCTGATGGTGAGGGTCTGGAAGCGTGGCATGTTTTGACATCTATGAAGCTTGAGAAATAAAAATATAAAACTTGGACTAATAAAATGAAAAATTTTAGTGGAGTCTTCCAGGAAAAAAAAGCAGAAGACCCTCAAACCTCTGCTGGTAAATAGATATCAATGACAGGAATTAAAAAGTTGTTGCTTGATATTTTTCAAGTTGGACTGTGCAAAACATCCTAAATAGGAACAAAATCCTGCCCTGTCAGGAGAATGCTCTGGGTGATGCAATCAGCATTATTTTTTTTTTAACCTCAATATTTCTGTGTTATACCATTGATATTCCCTTCAGAAAGTCATGTACAGAGGCAGCCTAAATAGAAATAGAAACAGAAATAAATAGACTGCAGTGGAAACACAGCCTAAAAATGGTCTTGGATGTGATGCACCAAGTCTCTAAGTACAGTCTCCAGCTTGAGGGGAATCATCAACTGGTTCTTTGCACATCACAAAATGCTGTGTAGCAATTTTTGGCGTTCAGAATATAGTGCTTGGAGACCTTGAGCAGTTGCCTTTGGTACTGCGGGAATACATACCTCAATTATTTTTTTGGTCAAGCTTTGGTTTCCCCCCTCCTTTCTTGGTGGAAGGGAGGGCATATTGGAGAGCAAGGAAAACTTTCTATTTTTAATAGTTGCTGTTGTGATGAGAGAACAAAACCCCATGAAATTCAAAGTTGTTCTTACCCACTGAATGCCTCGCCTGGCAAAGGCTACGGAAACGTTACCTCTGGATGCTGTGTAATTGCTATCACTGGGGATGCGATGCATTTACTTTTACATCAAACAAGATTTCTTTGTTTGCCCCTTTTATCTCAAGAACTCCGTGTGATCCCTGCAGTAACAGTGGTGATAAGAGCATTGTTTACAAAAATCTTTTGAATGTGGCATGAACTCCTAGAGGCGAGCGGGAGAAATTTAACAGCAAGGCAAACGTTTGCAAAATTAACACCTGAAGTTATACAGGTAGGAATTAGGTAGGGATCCCCAGCCTAGAGACTCTCGCACTGGTTGTGTGGACTCTGTGTGTTGGGAGCAGGTGGGTTGAAGGCTGAGTAATTCTCTGCAGTGAGGAGGTGAAGTGCAGCAGTATCTTCCTACTCCGTTTATGAAGAAACACTTTAGGTATATGAACTATAAAATGACCTAATGTTTGGCTTTTTTTTGTTCATCTAAGTTATCACATGCTGACCTTGTGATTTCAACACAGAATTTACAGTGGCAGGAATTCTACTTCATAAATGGTGAAAGATCTCCTTTTAATTAACCTAGATGTTTTTCTCTGAGGGTTAATAAGTAATTTCTGGTTAGCCTAATAGAAGGTTTGCCTGACAATACTGTTCTTTGTTTGCAGAATGTTGTGCCCACAACAAATACTTTATGCAAACTTCTCTGGTGTGGTAGCCAAATGTCATCTACAGGACCAAATGTTGCATTGGATGTTTCTTTTTGGTTCAGTTTTACAGTTCAAGAGCTGTAAGTCCACAACTTGCTTGTGTAGTTTTCTGCTTTCAACAGGTGATACCCTTCTTCTAGTGAATAATTTTTAAAGAAATCTGAGAGATTCTTGCAGTTTCTTGCAGGTTTTCATCATGAGTGAGTCATTCTGGTGGTGTGGTTCCTTCCCACCACAGGACCATTGAAAATCGTGGTTTTGGTCTAAATCTGCAGTGAAATCTACTAAAAAAAAAAAAAAAACCCAAAAAACTAACTTCCTTTTCTTTTTTGCCCCAGAAACTCTAAGCATAACACCTAGTACAAACTGGGCAGAATTTTCAGTTGGTGCCTGTGGCAGAAAGTGCAATTTTAGAAACACTGAAGTACTTCTGGATAAATTTTGTTTTTATGCAGTGGTTTATCTCTCACAGAGAGGTGATGTTTCAGAATTTGGAAAGAAAATGTTTGCGTTTATGGAAGAAATTTACAGTGGTTCAAGTTTTTTTTGTTTTTTTTTTTTTTTTTTAGTCTAAACAAAATATTGTTTAACCCAAATCAGGCTCCATAAATTCCTAGTTTGCCCTGTTCCCTGTGTAACACTCTCACGGGAGGGTAAGCTCCAGCGAGGTGCTGGTGACCCAGAGTTTGTTTGCTGCCTTGATGCTCTCACAGACAGTTCTGGAAGTTTTTACTGCTGGGAGAATGAGGAGGAGAAAGCAAGAAGACTGATGTTTGATGGCATTTAATTTATAAAAGCCTCTTCAGTAATAGTCTCTCAACCCATCACCAGCTTCCATTTGATGGGGGAAGTACCAAGTTTGCCGTTTCTCAGCTCGTAGCCCTCTCCTGCTCTCTTCCCACAGCATCTTCTGAGCTGACTCCCCATCCTTGAATAACTTCCATACCTACGTGTCCCACAGCCTTGGCAGTCACCATGTTTTTATCGAATTCTCTGCTGCTGGCTGAGGAGCCCTGAGCAGCAGGCAGGGGCAGCTGGCAACCAGCATCTCGGGGAGCTTCAGCTCCACCAGTATTGCTCTCGCTGGCAGCTGGCCACCGTGAGCTGCTGTGCAACAGCCTGGTGCAGCTTTTGGACCTGGCACAGCGCCGCCGCGGTCTCAGGTAGCAGAGGAAGCCGAGTGGTGGTTTCAGACCTGTTATGAAAAGGGAAGTTTCTGGTTACCGCTCTTCTGCGTTGAGCAGAAACCTTTGCTTCACACACCTGAATCGGCATCTTGGGAGGGCTTGTTGGGCCCGATGGTCCCAAGGGTCTTTTCCAACCTGAACGATTCTATGATTCTATGACTTGTTGCACCCATTCCAGTTTTACCCTGGGTTGGTTTTTTGTTGTTGTTGTTGTTGTTGTTGCTCCTTCCCAGCCCTGAGAAGAGAGATGGAGTAAATGGGGGGGAAGCAACTGAAGTAAGGCTGCAGAGGAGGTTTGGGAGCCCAGAGGAGAGAGGGTGGTATTTTGGGAGATTTAAATTAGATATTAGGAAGAAATTCTTTCCTGTGAGGGTGGTGAGGCACTGGAACAGATTGCCCAGAGAAGCTGTGGATGCCTCATCCCTGGAGGGGTTCAAGGTCAGGCTGGATGGGGCTTTGAGCAACCTGGTCTGGTGGGAGGTGTCCCTGCCCAGGGCAGGGGGGTTGGAACTTCATGATCTTTAAGGTCCCTTCCAACTCTAACCATTCTATGATTCTAACATGGGCTGGTTTTTGCAGCAGTGGTGTAGGAGATGTAGAGTGGAAGATAAGGAGGTAGCCTGCTATCAAGGTAGCGAAGAAAGGGAACTGTTAAGATTATCTCATTTTTCATTCGCCCTTAATTAAATGTTGCTTACTTAAATGTGTATGTAATAGAAGGTAAAGTTATTGAAAGCTGACTAAAAATTCTTTCTCTAGCTAGGATTTTCAGTAACCCCTTCTACAATAGGTTTTCAATTATAATTTCTGTTTCTTGCAGTGGTAGAGATGTCACACTTCTTTCCCTCAATAGAGCTTTGGGTAGCCTGTTGCAATTGCAGCATTCTAATAAAGCTGATGGGATTTTAGTGTTTTTTTTATTAATTGAAATAGAAGGTGTAGAGGTATATTACAAATGGAAGTTCTGTCACCCCTATGATGTTGCTGGTTTATGATTGTATTGGAGTGAGAACAAGCTACTGAAGTTACTTATTTACGATCATAACAGGAAAGAAGATGGCTCTTTGCTTCAACAGTTACTGGTCCCTGTGTTTAATCTTTAATTAACTCTCTGAATTTGACTAGATCTGCAAATAGCAGATGGTGAAGTGTTGCCAAATTGCTGCTCATCATCTGCCTCTCACATACATAATTTGTAAGAATATAAGTATAAAGAAAATATATCAAAAGTCCTCAGTGCAGTATTCCCTGATAGCAGAGGGTTGTGTTCATTTTTCTTTTGGCAATTAAGTTTTACAGTGAGCAAGAGATTAAATAAAGCACTTGCACAAAAGAGCACTTTCATGATCAATTTTTGAGAACAAGCAAATGTGCAGCTATTCCAAAACATTGCATTGTACTAAACTGAATGAGCAATTGATCTTCAACTGTGTGATGTTCAAATGAAATGGACAGTGATCTACGGATTAAGTATTTTGCTTATTTCTGGTGCTAATAAATGATGCCTTTTGTAATTCGCAGTGGTGCTTCTGAACTCCTTACTGGGTTGTAGTAGTTGAACACAAACGGGGAAAGAAGGGTTCATTAAGTGCAAGAATCCCTTTTGGGTTTGGGGGAAGCATGGTAACTCTAATCTTACCCAGTAGAAACACACAAAATCCTGCCGTCAGCTCTGAGGAAAGCTGGAATTGTATATTACTGTCTTGACATCATCTCCTTGGTTACTGAGTATCTGTTATTACCTTTAAAATTAAAAATATAAACACAAATTTAAAGTAAGATTGAAATATTGAGAAAACTTGCTGCTTGACCAGTCAGTCATCTCCTGATTTAAAGATACTTCATATACAAAGTTGTTTTTGCGTTATGTTTTCAAGGCATTAGTCTGCAGACAGTACAATCCTCAACTTTAATACTACAATTGCTGTAGCTCAAATAGGATTTCAGCTGTGGAGTTACATCAGCAGGTCTTTTTAAGGCAGTGATTTGAAGCTTAATGGTATGGGTTTGACCCTATTGCTTCTAAAGGTGGCCTTGCCATCCTCTTACATAGGGGTCATGTGGAGCCCTGCAAGGGGGAGATGGGTATGTGAAAACTTGCAAGGTGGGGGAGGAAATGGCTTCTGTCCTTTAAGAATTCATTTGGTCGTAGAAGCTTTTTATACCGGAAGAAGAAGAAATTAGCCCAGATTTTTATCCCAGCAGCAGAGCCTTACAGCACTCAAACAGTTCAGCGAGTGCACAACTGAGCAAAATAATGTCTGCAGAAGCAACAGACTTCAGGGAAAGACTTGGAGGAAAGAGGGGGGAGAAATCGAGTAGGGGTTTTTATCCATTATCTGTACTCTTTGGCAATATTTTATTAATGGTTTTTTATGGCTTCTTAACTTTTCAATTCCATTATAATTAAGTTTGCATTTAGAGTGTACCCATTACCTCTAACTGATATTTGTCATGCTGTCAGGGTTTCATACTTATTTTTGCTGTCTAGTAATAGACATGTGGAAAGCTACATCTTAAGTATATAAGCTGAAAATGAAGGCATTAATTTTGCCTTCTTCACAGGTCAGTCTGTCATGCCACTGAGAAAAATCTGTTTCCAAAAGATCTAGTCGCTCTGGGCAATGTTCTGATATGCTTGTAGTGGAGGGGAAGAAGGGATTCCTGAAAGGGAAGAAGTAGAGCATGTTCTGCTGAGTGTGGTTCAGGAGGTTGGTTAACTTGAATCAGATTAAACCTCAGAGCTCAGATGGTTGTGTTGGTGGGAAGCTGGTGGAAGTTGACAGTTTCTCCTCCTGTAGGTATTATGCATGTGGGTAGTGTGGTTGCAATCATCTTCAAAAGAAATTCACAGAAAGAGCCATAGCTAGGAGAAAAAGCTTCTCATTTCTGATTACTGTCGTGCAAGTGTTCAAACCAAATAGGTGGACAGCCCAAGTTTTGCATTTAGAGGTTTACACGTACTCCTGTCATGTTGTATATAACCAGGGGATGGACTGTGACTGGTGGGGGTTTTATTTTGCTTTTTGCTGTGCTCGCTCACATCTTTGAACTGACTATGTTGTTGAAACTGTGTGCTAGTAGCAGCTAGAGGCCTTAGCTGAAAAGGAGAGCCCGTTTTATGAGGTATGTACAGACTTGGGAATGGATTCACCTTGCCCTGTGTTTCCACCTCAGCTAATTGCTTTCATCTCCTTTTCTAGGCAGTAGAGAGCAAGGTGCGTGTGGGGCACGAATCCAACCTATTTAAGATTCATGCCATAGAAGGAGCTCTGCCATGCTGTCAAAATGTTGGTGAGGGGAGTATAAAGATACTAAGTTAGTCGTGCATATCTGTAGGTAATCATATTTTAAGGACAAGCTTTGCTCAGATGGTCTTGTAGTTGAAGTCTCTGCTCCAGGAGCATGTTCCACTTTAGGACAGAGTCTCAGCATTTGCTATGTTGGTGGTTAGTCGTGCATATCTGTAGGTAATCATATTTTAAGGACAAGCTTTGCTCAGATGGTCTTGTAGTTGAAGTCTCAGCTCCAGGAGCATGTTCCACTTTAGGACAGAGTCTCAACTCTGGTAGAAAATTCCAAGGAGGCTTGAAAAGGTGTCTTATGTAGTTCTGTCTAGGGTGGTCACTGAGGTGGTTTCGTGATCTGGGTTCTGGTTTGCCTGGGTTCTCAGACAAAATCTGGAGTAGGCAAGCAAAGAGTACTGGAAATGGGTGAAATTTGCTTGTAGTCATGGAGCAGGTTCCTGACAGAACCAGGAATGGGTAGAGCATATGAGAGCCAGTTCTCTGGATCTGGGCTAACTTTTAGGTTCATCTAACAAAGCAAAAAAACAAAGGTTGGTCTAGCTTTGATGTTCAGTATATTAGGTCATCTCTGGAAGGCTAGATATGACCTGACTATAATTTTATAGCTGGGTCAGGCCAGAGTTAGAGGAGTTCTTTTTTCATCCTGGCTGTAGTCTACTGAACGTAAAGAGGCCTTCAGTAAAATAGGGGAGGTCCAACACGTTGAGGAAAAGACCTTGACTGCATCCCCCTAGTCCTCTTGTGTAAGTAAAAGAACTCAGACCAGAAGAAGACTTCCTCTTGGTTTGTATTTTACTTGGAAATGAACGTATCTGATACATTCATCTGAGTTTCCGCTGCTTTCTCCCAAGTGCTGTGAAAAGATGGTTATGCTTCTTATGCAAATCTATAGATTAGATGCATAATGTCCTATATTTTGTCTCCCAGCAGAGAAAACAGACAACTCTTGGAACTATTAGACATAAACCAAAACTGGAAACCCGCTTTTGCAAGAAAATCGTGGGGACAGCAACAAGCTAAACGGATTTACAATGACGGAAGCATGTTGAAACCCATGTGCAACTGTAATTTTTAAAACCTGACATTTAATTTCTGCTCTGTAAATCCCTGTCCTTAATGGGGGATAACAAGAGATTTAAGAGATAGGAAGACTTCTTGGCTTGCATGTTCAGGCATAGTTGGGGTTTGGGATAAAGCCTCGTTTTCGCTTAACCTGCCTTTCATCCTTGGCCCAAAAAATCTGACAAGGAAAAAGAAAAGTGAGGGGGGGAAAAAAATACAGCTGGAGTTGACACTATGTAGAGGAAATGTGTTGTTTGTGCTTTTGTGATTTGTTGCATGATTTGGAATGATAATGTAATAGTTTCTGATAGAGGTGGGTTATTGTTAATCCCTGTACATGGGAGTGTTACAGGAGAGCACAGGAGGGGAACAGAGCCCTGATGTCGGGGTGCAGGAGGCAGCAGAACGGCACAAAAAAGCCAGAGATAATCTGCTTCTTTTACTCTTTAGCCCTCGCCTCCCAGCCAGCGTGAGTGTTTTCATACTTGACTCCAATATATAGTCTTTAACAGTGGCAGGAGAGAGGTGGGTAGTTTATTGTGCTATTCCTGTTACCTTTTTAAGCCTGCCGTTGTATGTTTGTAACCCTGCTGGGTTGCGCACAATGGCTTTATCTTGGCAGCTGCTTTGTTTGCTGTAAAGCAGATAAAAAAGCTCTATAATCCTTGGGGCTGGCACGCGTGGGAGATTTTTTGAAGTAGATGTGGAGTTGCTCGCAGTGGCGTGGTGTCCCCCCGGGCAGGGCTGCCTTCCCAGGGGTTCCTCAGTCTTGGGCTGATCTCCTGCCTTGGCCAAAGGAAGGGCATGTGCACGGATCCGTTTCACTGATTGTGAACGGGCAATATGCTTGGGAATTTGTTCTTCCCCCTTGCTCCTTTTTCCAGTGAAGGTAACGTCAGTGTTTGAAGGAATGTTGAGTTTCTATTGGCTTCTTAACTGCTGTCACTTCCATTTAGAGCTGTTCATGGCATATAGGTAGAAATGTTAAGTATGAATAGGAAGGCCAGTGATGATAACCCTTGAAGAGAAAGGATATTGGAGGGACCGAGTATGTTAAGGCTAAGTAGTCAAGTGGTAAAGCTCTTCAGTCATGTATGTGTGCGTTTGTGTCTTTGAATTTTGTGACTACAAAACTGAAAAGTTTGGCAAGACCATGACTTACCCTCTTGATAACTCCCCGAAATCAAAATGTTCTGAAATCAGGGCAGTAGGGAATACAGCTCAGTGGAATGGTCTCAATGCCTCTTTTTGTTCTTGCCATAGTTGATTGCAAAGATATGTTAAAAAAGAGAATGAGGAATGCTGACTGGCCTTCTTATTCTGGAGGCAGCAGCAGCACACCTGAAACCTGTCATTAGCTAATTTTAAGTTCCAAGAACATGCTTGTGGGTTTCTTAATTTAGAAATAAAGACGTTTTAAGAATAATGCTCCCCCCTCTCCATTCTTCTGTAGGTATATTTAAATCAGAACTTTTTTTTCTTTTCACAAGAGTGAAGGCAGTTTATCATGTTTCTAGGGAAACCTACAAATTGATTTCTCCCTCTCCATCATATGCTAGAGTTAAGCAAAATCAAAATGTTCTGAAATCAGGGCAGTAGGGAATACAGCTTAGTGGAATGGTCTCGATGCCTCTTTTTGTTCTTGCCATAGTTGATTGCAAAGATATGCTAAAAAAGAGAATGAGGAATGCTGACTGGCCTTCTTATTCTGGAGGCAGCAGCAGCACACCTGAAACCTGTCATTAGCTAATTTTAAGTTCCAAGAACATGCTTGTGGGTTTCTTAATTTAGAAATAAAGACGTTTTAAGAATAATGCTCCCCCCTCTCCATTCTTCTGTAGGTATATTTAAATCAGAACTTTTTTTTCTTTTCACAAGAGTGAAGGCAGTTTACCATGTTTCTAGGGAAACCTACAAATTGATTTCTCCCTCTCCATCATATGCTAGAGTTAAGAAAGTATTTTAGGTATTGATAGCCAACTGATCAACCTGCTGAGAGTCTAGGATGGCTGTTGCTACTCCACTGGGTTTTTTTGTCCTCTTGGAATGAGGGCGCAGTAAGATCTAACCAATTTTGGTTGATGTTTCTTTTTGTTGGGAGTTATTTATTGGAAAAATTAACAACATAGTCATAACTGAGAGTTGCACAAGTCCAGTGCTGTTTTTGGTAAGGTTTATTGAAGTGGTGGGTAGCCCCGTGTTGGTTAAATCCCAGTGAAATGATAATGAATCCCAGTTGGTTTCTGATAGGATCAGGAACAGCTTTTGTGTAGTTGAACTGTAGGTGGGGTTGATAATCTCTTTCAATATGTTTTGTTCCAGTTTCTGACAGATTAGGGGTTTTTTTGGTGGTGGTTGTTGTGGTTTAGTGTTTTTGGGGGTTTTTAGGGGTTTTAGGGGTTTTTGTCGTTGTTGTCTTTGTTGTTGTTATTTTTTTTTCAGTGTGCGTTGGTATTGCTTTTCCTGCTTCTTTTAAGATTGTTTCCTTTGGTCTAATATACAGTAAGGACAAAGCAGTTCTAGGTTTATTGTTAAGTTAGTATGTATGTGTTACTTAATATTTTAACAATGTGCTGAGTGAAAATGACAGGTGGGAAACTGATTCTATATATTTGTTTACCCCTTAGTGATTTTTTAAACAGTATTTTCGTTTTCTGACAAAAGAGAACTTTTGGTGCTGAGAGGTGAGATTTTATTTTTTTTTCCTAACGTCAAGGAACTTTGTTTGCAATAGTACATCAACAGATGCCTTTTAAAACATGATTGATCATGACTGAGTTATGCTTTCTTTTAAGAGACTCTCCACAACAAAGTTGCTCAGTGTGCAGACAAAAATAAGATATTTTTTTTTTCTTCTTTTTTGTTTCTTTGCTTTTTTCTCAGCTGGTAATTGCCAGCTTTTCGGTCATA
Organism: Calidris pugnax; assembly: GCF_001431845.1. Classification (NCBI taxonomy): domain Eukaryota; kingdom Metazoa; phylum Chordata; class Aves; order Charadriiformes; family Scolopacidae; genus Calidris; species Calidris pugnax. Next base: position 2,538,593 of record NW_015090771.1, on the reverse strand, counting down.
GCCTAGAGCATGAACATGAAAAAATACACATATAATATGTATTTTTAATATGTACTTTATTCCTGTTTCGTAGAGGCTCTGCAATTAAATTTAAAGAGCTCTTTTAATGATGCATGAGTCTGAAGAAAATTCAGTACCTACCCCTATAGGTTTCAGCTGCAGGTTCTGCCTTGTTATGAAGGATGGTGGAACACAGGCTTGTCATAAAGCAGGTGACATTACATCAGTGCCAAACAGTAGAGATTACAGACCAAGCATTCCTAAAGTGTGAATACCTGCTCAGCTGCTGTTTACGTCTCTCCCTTGGTACTGCTGTCAGTTGTGTGATCACAACTGAAATCTCCCCTGAGAGCTTCTTTTTAACCTGCCCTGGCCTCCCATTTTTTTCATGTCCTTTGCGATGAGCTTTCCCTCTGCCTCTGAATTTTAGCTCCTGTTTCAATGCCATTGAGTTCCATGAACTGGATAAGGAAGGCATTGGTTGGCGCATTTGGCTTTCTTCTTGTAGCTGTTCTTCTTTTTATTGAGAAAATATAAACGTTCCTCATTGCCAGGTTTTCTTTGGCAAGCAGGTCTCAGTGTCAGAAAATCGGTATTTCTATGTGTCAGAATATGAGTCGAGAAGTCACCTGAGTCAGAGTGCAAATGGATGCTTTCCTTAGCCAGCGCATAGCTAACTCAAATTTAAATCCATGTTTATAACTCAGTTTTTCGTGGGTTTTCTCACTCTTTGACCAATTTTACTAACTTTCAAGTTGAAAAGCTTAGTTTGTGACAACATCGCTCCGTTAGAGTAATACTGAATTACTACAAGTTAGTAGTGTATCAGATCCCTCTGTGATGTAGGACAATCTATAGAAACCCAGGACGGTGCTCATTATTAAATATAAAATGATGTCTTTGTATGTGGTATGAGACAGTGATGCTTTTCCACCCGTGTCTCAGAACTTGTTGGGATATCTTGGCGTAAGGAGGTAGTTCCTAGTTACAGGATCTACACATCACTGGTGAAGGCCACCCCTGGAGTTCTGTGTCCAGGTCTGGACTCCCCAGTACAAGAGAGACATGGACATATTGGAGAGAGTCCAGCAAAGGGCCACAAAGGTGGCTGAGGGACTGGAGCATCTCTCATGTGATGGAGCATCTCTCATGTGATGGAGCATCTCTCATGTGATGGAGCATCTCAAGGCTGAGAGAGCTGGGGCTGTTCAGCCCAGAGAAGAGAAGGTTCAGGTCATGGGGGGCAATAACGACAACAGAGTCAGGCTCTTCACTGACAGGATGAGGCAGTGGGCAGAAACTGAAGTGCAGGGAGTTTGGTTTAAACATAGGAAGAAACAATTTTGCTGTGAGGATTGTCCAGGGAGTTTGGTTTAAACATAGGAAGAAACAATTTTGCTGTGAGGGTTGTCAAGCGCTGGCACAGGTTGCCCAGAGAAGCTGCAGAGTCTCCATCCTTGGAGGTGCTGGAAACCTGACCGGACACAGCCCTTCACTTTGGGGCTTCTCCCAGCTGTGGGAATCTAAATGTGTAAATGAAAAACAGTGCAGGATTCATGAGAATGGTAAAAAGACTGAAGATGAAAAATGATTATAGGATAGTTTTTGCTTTAGATGAGGTCGTTTAGTCCTGTTTATCGGTTCATGCTGTTGGCTGCAGAAAAGCCAGCATGTTTTATCTGGAGTGATGGGAGACTGTGGAGCACAGGCTGCTGCCTCTTCTCGTTGTGTCTTCCTTCCTGCGTGACCTCCTTTGCATCCCCCACTGCAGTCTTCCTTTGCCCATCTTCTCCTCGCCGCTGGACTGAAGCGACAGATTCGTGTCGTTGGGGCTGTCACGGCCCCCGTGCAAGCCTACCAGCATCACCAGGGTGCCTGCACCTCTGACAAGCCCAGGTCCAGATGCCCAGTGCTTCTCTTCTCCTTCATGTCACGTGCCTGTATTTCTCAGATAATTTTCTTCTCCCCTCCTCCCAGTGCTTGACCTGCTGAAAACATGCTGCCCAGGAGGGATGTGCTAACGTTGAAAGACTGTAAAAAGTGTGGCGTGTGAAGAGATTGTTAAGGATACAGCGATGAACGTGTTTTAATGGGTTGAAAAAGTCATTGAAATAAACATTTTGGCAGCCGAAGGCTCTATGCGGGTCTCTGAAACGCTCTTGAGTAGGAGTCTGAACAGAAAGAGCAATTGGGCAAAAGAAGAGGGGGACACAGGGGTATGGCACCACTCCTCTCTCTCTGCAAACTTCATAATCCTAGCATTCAGATTTATGCAGATACTTAGAAAAGTATTTATTTACATCCCCAAAGTTTGCCTTTTCTCAGTTGATTTGAGACTTCCTTTTCTTCTGGTTTAGTTCCTCCAGCATGTAATGTGCACCTCTGGCTTTTGTGCTTCAGGAACACCACTTATGCTATGCCGATTGTAATTTCACATAGTATTTTGGTAACTAGACCCAGATTTTTGTTTGTACCTGTTCTTTTTTCCATGAAAAAAACCTATCAGCCGCTGAAACTGGGAACAGAGAAATAAATCCATTATTATCTTTTACTGTAACTGTGTATTGCATGAAAGCAAGATATGCTGACTGTAAGTTTCATTCCTGACTTCTGTGGCTGTTGATTTCATCTTGCATTTGTTAGATCTCAGACGTTAATCTAAGCTTCAGCCATGTACTTCAAGTGTATGAGAAATTCCTCTTTTATTAATTTTCAGTAATTCAATTGCAAACCCTACACCATCTTCATGTTTGGCATAAGCTGCTAATTTAGATTTCTTTTCAAGTGCAAGCAGCCAACTGGTTTCACTGCTTTTCCTCTCTCCTCTTACCTACTACCTTGCTTAAAGGTGTGAAGTCTCACCAGTTCTGCCAACCTGTGTTTTGTTAACTCTTCAAAACAAATCCCTGTGCTTTAGAGGTCATCGGGGCAGGAGACCCACAAGATTCATATTGCAGTGAGACCGCAGTAGCTAGTAGAGTTGAAATTTTATGAAATGGGATGGAAGATCTGTTGGCAGAAGCCAAAATGCGTATTGTAAGCATGGAAAAAGCTTTTTCTTGTGCTGAAATGACATTTAAACAATCTTACTGTGGTTTTCAAAGTAGAATAGCTCAGTACTTATCCTGAAGTTGGAGTTCCTTATTTTGCATTCCCTTTGAGCCAAGTCCCTGATAATAGATCAAACTGTCATTCTTAATGGAGTCAAGAGCAATAAAAAAAGGACGGAGTGTAATGTGTTGTAACAGTGTGAAACTGGAGTCAGGTCTGTTACTGCAAGAGACATAATGGCACATAGCTCATTCCTGCACGCAGGCTGCATCACCTCAGGATAATGATCTCCGTGATGAGACAAAGTGTTTCTGAGAGAGGCTGCCAAAAATGAAGAGTATGAGTAAGACAGTGGGTTTTTTTTTTTTCCCCTGCAGAAAAGCACTGTGTTCCACAGCCCTAAATGTCAAATTAAACAGTAACTTCCAAGTATAAATACACTTTGGAATAGGCAGTATCAGCTGTGGAAAGCTGGAGACCTTGTAATTCGCGTTGGAAAAATAAAATGAGATTTCTGCTCCCTGTTGTGTTGGCTGTATAAATGATTTGCAAGAGCAGGTGAACAGTGAGGTAATGAAGTACTAATTTATTCAGGGTAGCCAAGAGCCAGCTCCAAAGAGTTGTGCAACTACCTTTGCCATCCTGCTTAACGAAGGCACAGGATCGTAAATGAAGTTCCATGTGGAGGAATGTGAGTGTGCCCGTGGAAATGGGAAACAGGAGGAAATCACAGTTCTGCCACACTAGGCTCTCACCTGGCTCTTGTCCCTTACTTGTTGCTCCAGAATCATCTTCCCGTGGGTAACTTTGGGAAGGTAGGAGCTCAGTAGGGCTAAGTGGTGAATCAGGTGGCAGGTATCACTAGGGGAAAGATGAAGAATTAAGCCATAAGACATGGTTGTACAGGGGTGTGCCCACATCTTAAATGTTCAGAGCAGTTCTGGGCTACCACGTGGCATAGTCCAGCTATAGCAGCTCCTGCCACAAGCTGTTCTGAACGCTGTGGTAAGCTATGATGAAAGATTGCAAGAATTCAAGAAGTGAATTAAAAATCTGACAGGAAGGAGTCCACTGAGAGCAAGTACAAAAGACGCATCTGGCTCAGAAAGTACCTCAGCTGCAGGTGTTTCCATTCCATTGTTCTTAAAAGTAGGAGTTAATCCTAGTCCAACGGAAAGGTTGGCTGTGTTACGATGCTGCTGTTTGTTCATATAAGCAGAGTGAGATGTTAGATATCTGTTAGCACAAAAATAACCTTAAACAAAAGAAGTCCAAACCCCAAAAAAACCCCAACCCCAAGTATCTCCATACTATGACAGCTATAAAGCCCTGCAGAATGACAGGCAGTGTTACAAATAATTGTTCCTAAGAATAAAAGTATTCTAATGGGAAATCCGTATATTGGGGGGGGGGGGGGAAATGTTAGGAATTTTCCTGGCAGAGTCTCTAAGGGTGAATGTTGCCTGACTTTTGTGGCAAACCTTGGAGTGCTGAGCTAATGCAAGCTGTCAGATGTTGAGGGGTTATTTTCAGTTCTGGGAAAGGGTAAGCTTTTCCTTGGGCCTAAGGCTTCATGAAAAGGAAGTAAGGGAAGGAAAAGACATCAACAGTATAGAGGCAAAGGCAGGTAGTACAGTCTCCTGTTTGAAAGGAGTGCTTGTCTATGCATTATGTATAAACCTATATTTAAAGAGTTGCTCGGTATTTACACCAAAATAAATGTTTGGAAGTAGTGCCTTGCCTGTTACTGCTGCAGGAGAGGCTGTTTGTTGTTTCTGGCTGTGGTTTTATTTTGTCTCTTTGTATTTTGATTTAACTGTATCTGCCTGTTATTCGGGGAAACATACGTGCCCCTTTTCTGCCCTTACCTCGTAGATGCGTTTGTTCTGGGCTTGTGGTTTGCAATTAGGGTTTTTCCAGTGTGTGCTTCTGAACACCGGGAGATGAGGGAGAGAACGAGGTTCGAGTATTGTGTATGAAATGTCATTTCCCAAGTAAGCAGGTAGAGTTCAATGACGTGGATGGCAGGCTTCATTTCATAGCGCTGGAAAAAGAAAACACAAGGCAGTGTGATTGCATGTCCTGGTTCATTTTGAATTCCAGAGGAAAGGATTTTAAGCTCTCTCTGTTAACATATGCATATGTAAGTACATATTTTGCTTTTTTGGTAGTTGTTTTTTTTTTTCTTTTTCCCCTGTGGCAAGATTTTTGCAGTGAATACATCTTCAGCATGCTTTTGCATTGCTTTTTGCTGGAAAATGTATGATGTTAGTTCAAATGAGTGAACTGTTGGTGTTTTACACAATACAGTTCTCCTGCACGTTATGAGAAGTAATGCCTTACTACTGGTTTATAGACCTGGTGCACTGGGAAGGAAGGCTTTTGCTCTTGTGATGAGAGGTCTATCTGTAACACAAATCAGTTAAATCTAACTAGTTTTGAAGTTGCTGAAGGTGAGAATTGCTGGAGTTATAATTTCAGTACATTCAACTGGTTACTGGGGGATCCTATGGAGAAGAGCGAATTTGAACACAGTCCAATGTGCATCCCAAAAATTTCAAGGTGAAGTTTGAGGAAGGAGGGCCAGCTGTGGAAACTACATCACTTCTGTTTTGCAGAATCTCTGCCAAGGCCCGCCATTTGTAGGGGAAGGCATCATATGTTTTATCTACACTGTGGCATTAGAAAATAAAGCCCAGTCCCTCATATGGAAAAGACAGATATGCAATGTTTTCTTTCCATTTTCTGGGACTCTGAACCTCAGAAAACCCATTCATCATCCCATGTCTTGCATTTGCTGTGAGGAACGACATTTTCCTGTTGCCTGCTGGATTAGCCCAAAGATTTATTTATTTTTTTTTCCCCTCTTGAAAACACAGCTTCATACATAGCTTCTAGCCAGGAAATGTTCTGGGATTCCATTTGGAAGGTTTTAAGCATGAGAGGGGGGAAAAAATAGACAAACAACTTAACTTGCTTGACGTCTGCTGCTAAAGTTGACGTGCATAAATGTGTCAGATCGTTTTGGCTGGCTGCAGAAGAGGGAAATTCTAAAACCATAAATTCAGTACTGTTTTGTTTTTCCTGTCAGCCGAGGTAGCCGATGCAAGTGATGATTACTGGTTAAAGAGTTTGTGATTCAATTTAACAGATCTCCATGCATATGTGCCCCTGACTAAAGGCAGGGTAGATTCTGACAGTGATACTACCTACATATGAATAAGTGGAGGACTTGAGTAATTTAGAAATACCGTTTTTGTAAGATTGAGAATTTGGTAAGTAGGGTGGGTTTTTTTTCCCCCCCCCCCAAAGGAGTTAAATCAGAAGCTATTAAGATTGACCATAAAGCTTTAAATGTAGAATTTATCCTTTTGAATTTGCTGTCAAGTATTCGTTTTAATATTTAAACATCTTTAAATGATTAGGACAGTGACACAGGTTTTAATATCTTGGGTTTTTTTTTTTTTTCCCCCCCCAAAGGAGTTAAATCAGAAGCTATTAAGATTGACCATAAAGCTTTAAATGTAGAATTTATCCTTTTGAATTTGCTGTCAAGTATTCGTTTTAATATTTAAACATCTTTAAATGATTAGGACAGTGACACAGGTTTTAATATCTTCAGATAATAAAAAAAGACTGGATATCCATGTACTGTGATTTTTTTAATGCATCCCACAGGGCACAACTGTAAAACAGGTTTGAGTTTGAACTCAAATGCCTTAAAAGTGTGATGACTGCCCTCATGCAACTGAGTATCTTGGTTTTAAGCTTGACAGGCTTTCCGTAAGGTTAAGTCTATAAAAGGTGACATTAGAGCAGAGGTCTGAAAAAGCCTGACGATGATGCAGATTTGTCAAAGCACATTGTGTGATGGTGCCTCAGGTAGAAAATGGCAGCAATGCAAGAGTCAAAAATTAATATTACTAAAAATTAATAGGATTATTTAGCTTATAAGGTATAATTCTGACATGTTATACTGAACTAGCATGAGGAAGGGTGAAAATTATAACATTATTTGCAACAAGGGAAGAAAAAGGAGTTTGGGACAAATCTTTTAGATCCCCTAAGCTTATGCTTTTACTGCGTTTTGGAAGATGGTGCAATTAGTCCAGCAATCTTTGAGATTACTGTTAGTCCAATCTTTAAACAAAGAAAAATGTGAAAGTTGTTCTGTGGCAACAACATGATCAACAATGATAAAACTTGAGAAATCGAAGTTTGAGCTTGCTGGCTCGCCTGCATCTGGATAAGGGATGGATTCTTTTCTGCTTTGGGAAATTCCCAGAGGCGGTCTTGGACTTTGTTAATACATGTTCAAGAAATTAAGCACAAAGGATTTTGTTTCTTGTGTGCTAAATCCTACTTAGTAAACATTAGTATCTTTATGTTCTTAATGCTAAGATAATATTAATCTTAGAAAAGCCTTTGTGTCATACAAATGTAATATATAATACATTTGTACTTGCCTTTCACTTGCCTGACAGAAGGGCAGGATTTTTTACTCTTTATCAAGTTGCTGAGCAATTTGAGACTGCTTGATTCTACAGCAAATGATTCAGTTGAAGTGCACTTAATTTAATCTCCTCTGTTTCACTGAGTATTTGATAAAAGATAATTGAAAATGCCTCAACTTGTGCTTCAGAAAGTTGTACTTGTAGTTAAACCAGACTTCGGTTTGCTCTTTTTTTTCCTGCTCCCTCTTAAAGGTCAGTGGATCTTATTTGTAATGTGAATTATGCTGGAAAGTAAGCCATTTATGGACTTAGTCCAGAGCTGATGGAACAGCCAGTTAAATGTGCATCCAGAATGTGGTTGTGGCATTACTCTCTGAACTGAAATGGTAGTCCAAGGAAATTACCATTGGCCATGAGGTGGCCAATAATTGATTCAGTATATAACAAATTCTGGATTTTTCTGACAAGTCTCTTTTTGTTCATTTGTGACAGTAACTTGGAAAGGGTGAGGGGAACACATGGAAGGTTGGGATTGGCTTTGCTGCTCGTTTCACAGTTTGCTGTAGGGCTGATGGGGTTGCTGGTTGTGCAAGGCAAGTTCCTTACCAATTACCATCCCAGTTATTACAGTCACCTTGAAAGTGACAAGAGTAAAAAAGGCAACTCTTTTTTGTCTCACATGCATATCCCCAATTTTTAATCAAAAGGGAAAAATGGTCTCCTCTTCTTTCTTTGTTCTCAGTGCTGTTTTTACTGACTCCAATTCAGCGTAGGGTATTCTGCATTTTCCCCCAGAAGACAACACTAGAAATACTACCCTGTCTTCAACAAAGCAAATTTCCTCCCTGTCTTTCACCATCCTTTTTGTTAGAAAATAAAATCGTCTCCTTCTTGTCTAACAAAATGCTGATGATTTTGTTAAAGACTCTTCTTTTAAGATATTCAGGAACACAAAACGTCTCTTCAAAAAGAAAGATCGGATATGGTTTATGAGCAGAGCAAAGAGATTAACAAAGTTTGAAGAAAATAGGGGAAGGAAAAAACTTTTAAGCAAATAATGACTGTAATTAAACCTACTGTTTCATAGTTCAAATGAAATCTAAAATAACTTGCTGGTTGTGAGGTGAAAGATATTCTTTCCACAATCTGTGTGATGCTGCTGCTCTTCCTTACTTCTGGGGGCATTAACAAAGAAGTAATACAGTAGATAATGGTGGGGTTTTACTTCGTACATTAAAAAGAGACAGGGGGAAGTCTGTGGCTGCGTGGCATAAATGCTTGTTAATTCAAGCATTCAATAAAATTACTTGGGAAATGGTTCAAGAAGCTGAAGCCTTCCAGTTCTAGTCAGGAACTTGAAATGGAGTACACCAACGAGCTGCTGTGCCAAGGAGTTTCCACAGCTCTTGGCACGTCTCTGGCAAAGCAATCTAAGGAATGATTGTGTGGCTGAGGAAGGGCTGAAATGATTCCAACAGTAGCTTCTCTTCACCTGATGTACCAAGTCAGGAGATGACGTAGCATAATCGGGTGTGTTTAATGAGAGTGGCAAGGCAAGCGTGTTGGAAAATGAACTTGTGTAGTTACATTGGAGGAAGACTGTTGGCCAAGCTTTTGCCATGATTTGTAGGACCAAAATATCTTCTTTTTAGTGTGGTAATGTTTCTTAGCATAAACAAAGGCTCTGTGCACATGGTGTGGGGTGTGCATGGTTGAGTGAGCTACTTTGGAGCTGAAGTATGCTGTGCTCTGCCCCGTTGGCTTGATGGAAACCTCCTTACTGGTTCTGCAGGCTGGGATAGAGGGAGATCAGCAATGAGCAAAACCCCAAAGTCTCTGACACTTTAATATACATTGTACTGAGTTGCAATACTTATTTATTCAAAGGCGGATTAATTCTTGGGTATGTTTCTCCAAATAGGGAAAAAAACCACCGCAGCCACCGCCCCAAATTTTAACTGTAGGCTCCAACAGATTAGGTGGCCACCAGTGGGTGGTGAGCAGAAGGCATACAACTAGTTACGCTTGGAGTGCTAGCTGGATTTTGGAGAGTAATAACTCTTCCCCCTTCCACGCCACAGTAGTTTATTGCATTGTAATAAAAAAACATAAATTAGGCTTCAGTGTTCAAATGGTACACAGTGACATGTTTTCAAAACCAAATTAGATGCAAATCACTTAGGCCTTTGCAGCTTCCGTTGAGATTTTGCACATGTTGGATGACAGGAATTAGTTCTGTTAAGTAAGTCTTATGCAATGCAGTATAAGCATCTGAAAAATCTGAAAAACAGCTTTCTTTTATGCTACATGACGATTGAGATAGTTAATCGTATTTTTAGTATGTTTTGGGGGGAGGCAGATCCTACAGTCTTTTTAGACACGTGCTACTGGAAAAACGTGAAGTGAATGGCAAAAGATATGCTTTCCTCCATGTCAGAACTGGAACCAGATGAATGGACTGGGAGCATTCTGGTCTGAAAAGATATGCTTTCCTCCATGTCAGAACTGGAGCCAGATTAATGGACTGGGAGCATTCTGGTCTGAAATAGAGCCCTTTTTTTTTCTGCTCTGACATCTACGATACAGTCTACAAGGAGCTGGTTTTAACAAGTACAGAAAAATGCCTTTGTGTATCCAGTCATAACATGCTGCAGGGGAAAAACAAAGTTATTCCTAATGCAGAAGTGGTTATTGACCTCTATTGTCTCTATTTATAAATACTTTTTTTTTTTTTTTTTTTAATACTGGAATGCAACTCTCAGCTGCATTTCCAAGGAAATACTGTAAGGCATTCTGGAAAACTGTAGTTAAGTTGGGAGAAGCAGGCATTCCACTATGCTTAGTATCTGTTGAAGTGGTTATTGACCTCTATTGTCTCTATTTATAAATTTATTTATCTTTGAGGTTTTTTTTTTATATATATACTGGAATGCAACTCTCAGCTGCATTTTCAAGGAAGTACTGTAGGGCATTCTGGAAAGCTGTAGTTAAGTTGGGAGAAGCAGCCATTCCACTATGCTTAGTATCTGTTGCGTTACAAATATGAAAAGACTATGAAAAAGTGTGAAAGCAAGTTTGTTTCAGCTCTCCAGTGTTATTCCAGAGGAACAGTTTGCAGAATGGGAGGGCTGGGAACTGCCCTTTCTTTCTAATTTCTTCTGTGCTGGAAAACTTATTTTAAAAATAGGTTATTAAATGGGAAACAAAGGTATTCTGCACCGTTTTGATTGTGTTTTGGAGACCTTCATAACAGGGCAAGCGTTTTATACCTGATCAAAAATTACTCCTTAGGGTTAGGAGGAGACAAGCATGTCTCCCTTAGCTGAGCACTTACCTGCAGCGTCTGCCTGGGTTTAATTTGTTTGTACGGGCACGTTTTGTGAAATAGGGAGGGCTTTTGAAAGACTCACCATCTCCCTTTAGTCTTCTGGTGATAAAAGAAGGTACTTCAATACTTCAAACCTGGAGCTGCCCACTGGCTGCCCATAGAAACATGAGAGACTCCTTTGTGTTCCCCACTCGGAGCAATATTGCTTCTGGAGATAATGGCTTTGCTGAAGATACTCTCTGAACAGAGGCGAGGTTGCTGTAGTGATTTGGGTCAAAATGAAGGTAGCCTGTACTGAGGGGTTTCTTACAGTACCCACTTCAGGTATAATACACGTTATTTTATAACGGTCTGAAGAATCCAGATTGCCTGGGGTGCTCACAGCCCCAAGATGCATTTCTTTTTACCCATTTGCTCAAAAAAAACTTGCTCAAATGGAATAGATATTTCTGGTGGTAATGTGCTTTTGGGGGTTTGCACTTGAGTTTGTATTGATCGAGAGTACAGTTCAGAAGCTCTGCAGTTATTTGGTGTGTTTACTACATACGGTCCTTGAGGCTTTTGGGAGCACATGGATGAGTATCCATTACCCTTTGGATTCTGCTGGAATCTCTCGTTTGAGGTGGTGAAACTTTAAGACACATACTTCCCCATACTTTTACAAAATTGTTTCAGATTCTCAGGGCACCACTCTCAGAAATTCTGATTGTTCACATCTGTGTGAGGTAATGTTACCTAGAGAACCTTTTTTTTCTTTTTAATTTCTCAGCTGTGTGTGATGTGGGGGTTTTTTTGGTGTGTGTGAAAAGGAAATAGAAGTCAGTAGAGCCTTTGGTACTTCTCTCTAGTTCTGCATGGCTTTAGTAGATAAAATCTGTAATCTGTATAGGTTTTACTTGTGTGCATGAGCACGCACGCCAACACAGGCATACGGGTATATAAATTGATTACACTCTTACATGTTTAATAGTAAAGGAGTGAATTATGATTACAGAAATGGTAAGAAAGGTGTCAGCAGTATATCTTGATTACCATTGTGGTGTGCATTATTTCCTCAACAGATTGTTTATTAAATAGAAAACAAATCAGAGTGTCTTGTTTAGAAAAATTGTGCGCAGATAGGTATTATAAATACTTCATGTCCCTGTGCAATCTCTGTCTACCTTGCAGGTACTTCTGCATTCACTGCAGATGGTGCAGCGTAACAGAAGTTAAAAATAACTTCAGGAAGCGTAATCGTTTTAACTTCTTCAGTTATTTCTAATTGTGCAAAGCTGAAAGTATTTGGAAAACCCCAGAACACAAAACCTCTTGATTTTGAAAACGTGTAGGGCAAATTGCTTGGTTTGGGTTGTCTCTGTACGTTTTAAAGGTACCTCCTTTTGTTACACTGTTCCCTGTAGTAACTGTTGCCTTGGTGGTTACACACCCAGAGAGGTAGCGATGAGGTACTGCCTGTGCACATCTTCACGCACCTTTTGGACCAGTGAGGCATATATTTTGACTGCATCTTCCAGTTACAGAGTCACAGAATCACATGGGGTTGGAAGGGACCTCTGGAGATCATCTAGTCCAACCTCTCTCCCAAAGCAGGTCCACCCAGAGCAGGTTGCACAGGAACGTGTCCAGGTGGGTTTGAATGTCTCAAGAGAAGGAGACTCCACCACCTCCCTGGGCAGCCTCTTCCAGGGCTCTGCCACTCTCAAAGGAAAGAAGTTCCTCCTCGTGTTTAGGTGGAACTTTTTATATTCAAGTTTGTGCCCATTTCCTCTTGTCCTATCCTTGGGCACCACGGGCCCCATCCTCTTGACACCCACCCTTTAAGTATTTATAGGTGTTGATCAGATGCTCCCTCAGTCTTCTCTTCTCTAGACTAAGAAGACCCAAGTCCCTCAGCCTTTCCTCTTTAGGCCCCTCATCATCTTTGTAGCCCTCTGTTGTACCCTCTCCAGCAGTTGCCTGTCCTTCTTGAACTGGGGACCCAGAACTGGACCCAGTGCTCCAGATGGGGCCTCCCCAGGGCAGAGCAGAGGGGGAGGATAACCTCCCTTGACCTGCTGGTCACACTCTTCCTGATGCACCCCAGGATGCCACTGGCCTTCTTGGCCCCAAGGGCACATTGTTGGCTCATGGTCATCCTGTTGTCCACCAGGACTCCCAGGTCTTTCTCCTCAGAGCTGCTCTCCAGCAGGTCAGCCCCCAGCCTGCAGGGGGTTGTTTCTCCCCAGGTGCAGCACCCTACACTTGCCTTAAGTGAAGTGCATCAGGTTCCTCTCTGCCCAACTCTCCAGCCTGTCCAGGTCTCGCTGTATGGCAGCACAGCCCTCCAGCGTGTCAATGACCTCTCCCAGTTGATGATGATACATACACTTCTTTAACATCATTCTTGCATATGGTCAAAACTAGGAGAGCTTCGTGCTCTCCCTGAACAACAAACCACTCTGCAAAGGTGTTGATCCCTCCTACCGCGGGGAGAACCGTAGCATGCCTTGATGGACATGGCTTGAAGTGCTTGTCTTGGGAGTAAATACTGGGCATCTGCAGGATCCCCACCGGAGGCTCAGCTGTGAAGTGCAGCGAGTATTTTGCTCCTTCTGTGATGTTTTCACCCAGCCTGGTCGGGATTGCATCAGGGTGTTAGTCAGCACACAGCGTTGCCTCATTTTGCTCTATGTGTATTATCAAATCACAGGTCGAGCTTATGACACAGCGAGGTCGTGCCAGGGGTTTGGAATATACAGTTAGGAATACAGGGCATCAGAAGTATGCCTTGCTGTAAAACAGAGTGAAAGAAGGGACAATTCCAAAAACCTCTAAATATTTCTGAATTTTTAATGCCTTGGGAATTACCAGGTTTTATGTTGGTATTTTTACTCAGTTTGATTTTTAGAGGCCAGCTGTACACCAGAGGTCTTGGAGATTGTTTTGTGTAGGAGAAAGAACAAGTGTATGAGGGGTAATTTTGTTGATTATTGTTTCCTAAGGCTTTATTAAAATTGCTCGAGTACATACAATTGTAAAAGAGTCGAATCACAACAGGAGAAGGTGTTTTGTATGTGGTTACAGAACTACAGATCTGTTTCAGGTGGTGTTGAGCACCCAAACTCTTTTCCCTACTTTTTTTTCCCCCTGCTTCTTTAGGCTGTGAAGTTTTCTGTCCCCCTTCCCTCTCCGCTCTGAGCTTCTCTGACCTTCCTCCTGCCTCTTGCACCGGTGGGAAGATCTGCATGAAGCAAGAACCAGTGAATTCTCTGGCCTCATGCTGCCCCCTCATTTGCGTTGAGAAGTATGCCTTTTATCTGCCACTCTTTATTATAGACTTAATGCAAACCCATAGTTCAGTGTGAGGGGTAACTGCAGTACTGGGGAAATGCTTCTTTCGCCTACAAGTAGCAGGAACTAGCCCCTTGATGTTTGAATAAAAGTACTGACAACCCCGTGTTCCACTTAAGTCAGAGTTGTTTTCCTTGAGGCGAGATGGTAAGCACAAATGAAGTAATGCACATAGCAAAACAGAACAGTGCAACCCTCTCTCCGAGAGGAAAAACCACTCAGCACATTCGTGGGTTGTATGTGCTGGATGGCTTCTTGGTCCTAGGTTGGGGATTATGGCTTGCTTCTCTACCTCCTCCTTTGCCTTATGCTGCTTTGCTTCATTATGATAATAAGGTAGTAGGCCAGCTATATTAGTTTGATCAGTAATGGCATTTCAGATAGATAAATTCCAGCTTCTTGCTAAGATCATTTAATCAAAAAAATTCTGATGAACCTTATGGAAAAGCTCATCTCTTGGTAATACAGTGAGTGAACAGCCTTGAGAGATAAGGAACCAGTGAAAATGTGTAGGCTGGTTTTATCATTTGCAATCCATCAGTGAATGGATCTGACTTTTGTATTTCCAGGAAAAATAGCATCTGTGGCTTCTCCTCTGGCTAATGGTGCTTACTTTCATATATAAGCAGAAGTCTTGCAGAAGACTTGACTCGACATCTTTGCTAGAGCACTTGGGTCCTGTTTGCCACGTTTGGTTTTCACTGTTCCTTATGTGGAAAACATCTTAATTTTATTTGTCCTAACATTCATTATTAATAATAACTTCTGTAAATGTGTGCAAACAGCAATCCTGCCATGCTGCAGCAATAATTTGCACATTCTTTTCCCCCTTTACTTTTGTAGCCATACCTGCATCCCAGGTTAATTAGAACTTTCCAGTTCAAGGAGGAGTAAAATTTCTCACCTTCTGGGAAGGTGCACTAACACTCTTCATGCTTCCTGGAGGAAAAGACAATTTCCTCAGATTCTCTTGAAAACTTAACTGCGTAGCATAAAAAAAATTGCAGACTCCTTAGGACCAGAGAAAAGTTGCTCATGCAGGAGAGGAATGCTGCCATCAACATTCCTGACCCTAGAACAGATGGGGCCATTTTTTTATGTGCAGTGACCACTGAATGTCAAATGTGGAAGTGGTCTTTGGAGGAAAAGACGTGAGTTTTGTTTTCCTGCTGCCTGGTGCCTGCATCTGCCTAGGTTGCAACATGTCATTTCTTCTCCTCCCATCTGAACCAGAGCTCTTGAGTCATCTTTGGAAGGTATTTTGGGCTTGGTCAGCTTGGATGGGTCTATAGTTAAAGAGAGACAGGGAACTATTGGAGAGAGTCCAACATAGGGCAACTTAGATGATTAAGGGATTAGAGCACCTCCCTTATGAGGAAACGCTCAAAGAGCTGGGGCTCTGTAGCCTGGAGAAGAGAAGGCTGAGGGGAGACCTCATCTATGTTTACAGGTATCCAAAGGGTGGGTTGAAGGATGGTGGAGCTGGTCTCTTTTCAGTGGTTCCCAGTGACAGGACGAGGGGCAACGGGCACAAGCTGGAACATGGAAAGTTTCACTCAAAAATGAGGACGAACTTCTTTAGGGTGAGGGTGACAGAGCCCTGGAACAGGCTGCCCAGGGAGGGTGTGGAGTCCCCTTCTCTGGAGATCTTCAAGACCCACCTGGATGCAGTCCTGAGTGATGTGCTCTGGGCAACCCTGCTTTGGCAGGGGAGTTGGGCTGGATGATCTCTAGAAGGTCCCTTCCAACTCTGACAATTCCGTGATTCCGTGATAGCTGAGACATTCACCAAGAGGAGATGGTATTGAGCTAAGATCTCTTTGCCACAGCATTTCAACGGAGTGAAGTGAGCTCCAGCTGATTAAAATCTTTTTTAGTCTGGGTTTGAAATAAGTGACCTGTTCTGCCCTAAGGGATGTGGGAC
The DNA here is from genome assembly GCF_001431845.1 of Calidris pugnax. Lineage (NCBI taxonomy): Eukaryota > Metazoa > Chordata > Aves > Charadriiformes > Scolopacidae > Calidris > Calidris pugnax. Next base: position 2,522,503 of record NW_015090771.1, on the reverse strand, counting down.
CTGAGGTGTGGCCTCCCTCCACCTCGCTATTAGCAGCTAAAAGAGTCTTCTCTTCCTGGTTTCTCTCTGGTAACTGTCCTCGTTCACTGGCTTTTTTGGAAAGGGTGCTGGAAGTCCTGCTGTGCCGTGCTGGCCTCCATGTAGACATCCTTCACAGGGCCATCCTGCCCAGCACCCACCAGTGGATGACAGAACCGAGCACCCAAGCCCTGAGGTCTCTCTGGGGGGGTCATCAGCATGTGACAGACCTGGGAATAAAGCACAGGTCTCCCAATTCTCTCCCTGCCTCGTAAATCTGCATTTTAAAACTCCAATGTTCTGCTTAAGAACAGGATGTTTCAGAGAGTATCAGCAAAACGGTGAGTTTAGACAGATTTATTTTTACCCAACATGTTTATTATGCAGCAACTGAGATTTTGGGGAAGATATGGGTTACAAAAAAATATAAAAGCATCTTTAATAAATGAAAGGAGGATTTGGATTAAATATCCTTTTAAATACAGAACTAGAAGCTTATACTGAGGGCTTTGAAACTCTATTGCTGCCACGTATACCCAGATAAAACCCAGAAAAACAGTTTAAAAAAAAAAAAGCCCATTAAAGTACACAATGGTCTGATCAACAAAACCTTGCCTTTTAAATTGTTTTTTTTTTAAATTTTTTACAATGCTGCATGTTATTTTTAAAATAAAAAAAAAAAAAACTTTCTACAGCAGTCCAGATTAGTTGATGGAAATAAATGTGAATGTGGAGAAGGGCTGCTTGGGAGCTGAGTCCAAGGCAGAATTTCCATGTGGATGCTCTGTGGTATAAGTGCTGGCAGAAGCGAGCCATGAAAACCCAACAAAAAAATACCAAGGCTGATTCACGGCCACATTACTTCAGATTAATTCCAGTGTCACTCGGCTTGGTGGTTTGCTAAGTTTTATTTAGACATCCAGAGCAGGCTGAACCCTGCTTCAGAGCTCACAGTCTGATCCGTTAATGCTGGAATACAAAGAGCACTTGTTTAATGGAATTACAGCGGCGCAGTGCAGTGATGGATGTGGTCCATAATCTTTAGCACTGATCTATGCGAACTGTAATAACATCACAAGAAAATTAGTTCTTTGAGCATGTTGGAAGAAGGACGAGTTGTCGCTGGGAACCGGTTCATACAATGTACTGGAAGAGTTTCAGGGTTGGTTTTTTTTCATGGCAAGCAAGAGGCACCATCACTTACGGGGCCCGTGGAGGGCTTACCCACCCTGTGCCTTCTGCTCGCACCCTGCCTCAAAATTCTGAATTTCTCTGTTAAAGGTTCCAGTTTGAACCTGGGGTCTTAGTCTGAACTGGCTCAGGAACATCTCTGATAATCAGGCAAGATGAAACAAATTGTGCTGAGTTGATTAACGTTCAGTTCCAGGAGAAGCCACTCATTTAAAGTGCATCTGGGTTTTTACTGTAAAGACTATGCTTTGGTTTTGGGGGGGGGGGAGGGGTGTACACAGAATCAGTATGATTCTGTGTAACATGGTGTGTACGTCCCTAAATCCTAATCTAGACAAAGCCAAGCCATGCTGTGATGCCTGTTGGTATCTAGCTATTAAACTGCAGAGGAAATAAAATATAAAAAATCACTGATACCTTCTTATGTTACTGTTTTTCCAGGTATATGGCCTGACCCCCCCAAAAAAAAGAGCTGTTACCAAATCAGTAATAGGTGTAACCTGGCACAAATTAGGTTTTTTTAATATAATTCAGTGCATTTTATTTTATGCCTACCCTGTGATTCCTGTCTGTTGATTGTGGCTGAACAAGCAGAATTCAATTTTAGTATAATTCTGAAATGATTTTTTTTTTTTCCCCTGCACTATTATGTGTAGATCTTGGCCAGTTCCTCACGCAGCACAAACCAGTATTAAGCAGTATAGACTCACTTGTGCAAAAGTATGTTGATTTAAAACTTCTGTCAAAGACAAAAATGCTACTAAAGCAAGTGAAGCCATTCAAGATTAAAATAAAATAAAAAAGCAAAAACCCCAGAACACCACTCATCAACTGCTGTATCCAGCCACTTTATGAATTGAATTTGACTCCTACTGTACTTAGTCCATGCACATATAAACATTTGTAAGGGTTTAGTCTAATTTATATAGCTTTGGCCTTGTCTGATTGATTTGTGAAGTGTTGGTGTAGATCTGTGACTTACTGCGTGTCTTGTGACCTGCAAAATAATAAACCGCCTTAACATTTACAGAATAGCGTGGTTTTTTTGGTTTAGTTCACGTGGAATAGTTCAGATACTAATATTTTAAATGTTCTTCACATCCTGGTATTTATTGGCTTAGGTAAGGTATTGGGGGTTTTTGTTTGTGTTTTTCCCCAAGGTTGGGTGGTGGTTTTTTGTTTTATTTTTGGGGGGGTTTGTTTGTTTGGGGTTTTTTGTTGGGGTTTTCTGTTTGTTTATTTGTTTTAATTTTTACATAAACTGAAACTTGCACAGTTCAAAGATGGTACTTGCAAGTCCTGAGTAGCAGCTTAGAGCCTGGAAGATGGAGGCAGTGAAGTACCGAGCTCTGTTACTGTCCCTACTCTCTTGTCTTTGCCCTGAAGGCTGCAGGCTCTTTGGGCAAGGAATTGATTGCTAGATGCTGAAACATCCTAAATTTCAAATGTAAGATTTTATGTAGATATTTTTTTATATAAAAGGATTACTTTGTAACGGTAGCAGGAATTTCCATTCCCTCTGCCTGGTGAATAGCTTCTGGACTTTACTCTTGTAGGAGCAAGAGGTGAGCTGGTCTGTCTCGCTCCAGGAGGCAGCTCCTGTAGGATGGCATTTAAGCAGAGCAACTTCTGCAATGTAACATTTAAGCAGTGTTAGAAAATGGAATATCTGCAAATAAAGGTTGCTTTACCGGCACTTCCTCCTTTCTCCTTCTAGGACTGTATGTAATTAATCTCTGTGACTAATGACAGACCGTGCTTAGTAGCCAGCTTTTGGATACTGGATCTTCATTGTCTTTGCGTGTTGTCCTGATGGAGAAGCTTTGGAAAGGGAAGGATGTTTGCTTTTTTTCTCTTTCGTATGGCACTGGAGACTTTGAGGTAGACATCAAAGCTTCACTGGTTTCTGACCAAACTTGATAATGATCAAGTTAGGCTCAAAAGGTGTGAGAGGGTCTTAATTAAGACCTCGGTTTCTAGGTGAGGAATGGTCTGCAGTGCTGCTTTTAGCTATGTTGCCAGAGAAGAAAACTGAAATTTGGTGCTGTCAACTGACTGAAGTAGATTGAACTGGAAGGTCAGAAGAAAATGGTGCCATGCATCTGTATTGACACCTGAAGGCTATTCTAATTCTAGAATCAATTATTTTTTCCCAATAGATTGAAATAATTTCACCTGCCATCACTTCCAAATTGTTTCCAATTAGGAACAATACTGAAGTCTTGCCATAGAAAAGAAATCATCCATCACTCAAGTATTTTGGGGGATGGAGGACTGCGCCTGATGGCTTATCTAAGTCTTGGAAGACCTTTGGTATTTTCCATTGTTACAGGTTGTTTGTTTTTTTTTTTTTTTTCCCCTGACTTCGTTTTCTCCAAATGAATTGTTCCTATAAAGGAATTTAAACTCTGGATAATTGTTCTCTGTTCCAAAAGCTAATAAAAACAAAGCTCAACAGTATGCAGTTGGAGGCCTGTGGAAAAACTTGGGTGTAACACACAAAGTAGAAAAACAAACTTTGCTGATGAGGCCAGGAAGCTACGATCACATTTTCCAGTTTTAACTGTATGTGTTGGTCCTAACTGGGAATATTTCCTGCTAAACTGAATTTTTCCTCTCTGTTTGATTTTTGTAGTTGTTTTTTATCCATAAACTGTGGACACGGGGGGATAATAAATGTCAAAGATATTTGCGTGTGATCTTAAACACAGGGAAAGGTTATATTTTGGTAATATTTTATGGGGGAGCGTGTTGTTTTGTGCTCCATAAGATGGGTAGGATTTGTTTGCTTATTCCAGCAGTTGGCCAAAAGATACCTTGGGAATGCTGTTAGTAAATAACCATGTACCCTATGATTGTATATTTCAAACAGACCTGTTTCTTTGAATTATGAAGCTTTTTTTTTCAGTCAACTCTTCTTAAAGTGTACCTCCTTCCCTTTCCAACATGTACCTCTTCCTGGGTTCTCAGGACGTGCTTTCTGATGAGCGTGTTGCCTGTAAATGTTTTTCTGCAAAAATTTTCATGATGATTGTTTTCAGATTTTTTTTTTGGGAAACTGAAAAACATTTTTATTGCTGACTGATAATGATTGGAGGTTAGATCTAGATACGGCTGGTTATGGTTATTCAATTTATGTGTTACTGGTATTGATGCTTTAACTTACTATAAAAGTGTTCGTAGGGCTTGGGATGGGTTCATCTCAATCAGTTCACCAGATGAAAATCAAGTAACCGAGGGAATCTCATGTGCTTGTCCAGGCCTTTGTGTGTTTTATTACTCTTCATTTGAGCCCAAAGTAAGAATAATCTAACACTTTTGAAGAACCCCATTATGTGAATTCTTCTTTAGTGTTATTAAGGTTTCCTGCGGTGAACGTAAAGAACATCAAATGCTATATTGGTGGGTGTTGGTTTTTGGGGTTTGTTTGCATTGGCTTGGGGTTTTTTTTAAAAATGGATTTTTCTTTTTTGTGTGGAGACTTAAGGTGGCACAGTTACTTCATGTTGTTCTTTCCAAGTATAATTTAATCTGAGTTTATGAGGAGGTTGGTTATGCTTTTTTAAAGAGTTGAAGAAAAGTGTTGCCCTATACACTTTTCTTTTTGTTGGGTATTGTATGTTCTGGAGAAGGCCAGTAACGTAAAGAAAAGACCATACCAATTCCTGAAGTGGTGGGAAGGGGCAGTACTGTGACTTTTATTCCTCTTTGCCTGATAGCTCTGATGGGTAACTTGGGTGGAAAGACACCGTTAGGAATTTAGATCTGAGGACACTGAAGATACTTTATTACCTCAGCTGGGTAAATCAACAGAAACATCAGGATTTCAGCCCAGTTCTGTGGTTCCATGTTAGCAGAGAGGAAGGGCACCAAAAGTCACTGTTGTGCCACACATCCATTCATACAAAGGTCCCTGTGTGCTCGCTGACGTGATGGAAGTAGCTGAGACAAGATTACCCTGTCAAAAACATATCCATGTCATCAAGAGGTGAGGGAATAGCTCCCAGCACAACATGCAGTCCCCATTTCCCAGCCAGTCAGGTGCATGTCTCCATGTGTAAAGCAGCAGGGTGCTACAGAGGGGTGAGACCTAAGTCTTCCCTTTCCAAGTTTGAGGCTCAAATCCTGCAAAAGTGTTTTTGCGTGAAGGATTTGCTTCCCATGGGAGTCACAAGAGTAGTGCTACATGAGGGCTGCCTGCCATGTACTCGAATGGCTTGGCTTAGGTGGGGCGTTTCACCTGAGGAGTGGAAGGGGTGAAGTGTACTGATGAGAAGGCCACATCAAGTGCCTTAGCGTCTGGAAATGACTTGGCAATTTGTTGGGGACACTTCCACAAGGGACATATCCCTTCCTTTCACAAACACCTTCCTAGCATAGCCTCTGTCAAAAGTTAGGTGAGCTTCTCTGAGGCAGTTCTGTCTTTGCTGTCGTGTTCTCCAGTTGTGATTGAAATGTCAGAAGATATTAAAAACAGTCATCAGGGCTGGGATATTTGATGAAGTCTGTTTGTTGTTTTCTTTTTTATTTTTTTTATTTATTTTGAGCCTTCATACATCAAGAAATGATGCTAGCAAGGCTCTTCTCAGTCTTTGGTGAAGCAGTTTCCTTGCCAACCTGTCGTATCTTCTGGTGATGACCAGAACTGGATAACCAAGGACTAAAATTGGTTAACGACTTGAACAGCAATTAAGCAGCTCTGTTGTGGTGGGTTTATTGCCTTCAGCTGTTCTTTGAGAAGGTTGCTCTCCCCGTGCGTGATGCATGAAGAGGATCTTGGGTATGATCATTTTTACCCCATCTGACTGCCAAGTCTATTGATAATGGTGATTTCTGGGTCACAGGTGTTATTGTCTCTTCTCAAATGGCCTGTTTTCCATGCTCCCAGCTGAGATATGTGTCAAAGGAACTCCTTTCTTTTTGTTTTCTCTCTAAATTTGGTATATGCAGCCTTTGTTGAGTAAAGACCCTCTTGTCTATTCCAGATTTTGTTTACATTTGCTGTTACTCTAAGGTGATTTAATGCAACAGCACCTTCTTTTTGATGGACCATTTCTTTATGCAGTATTGAGTAGCTCGCCCATTGTAACCTTCAGCTTTCTGTGAAGCAATGTACCTTGTTCTTGAGTGACGTTGATTTAATTACATCTTTAAATAAATGAAGCTGAATTGAGCATTAATGATTGCACTGCAAGAACTTCTTGGCCATGGGGAAAAATTAATGATAAATTTCTGTAGGAATCCTCATAGGTTTGTAGTATTTTGTTTTGTAGATTTTATTTCCGATACTTTCACCATATTGGCAATTTTGTCAAATTGTTTAGTAAAAATCCGGTGAGCAGATTTAATAAAAAACCCCCACATAGCTCTCGAATAAAGCTGGCTTAAAATGGCACATGGAAATTTGATCTTTTAGAAAGGGGTTGCCAATTCCAGTGATGTTTCTGAATTGGGAATAGCTACCAGGCAGGCTTTATTGCCTGTGCTTACCCTTAATGAAAGAAGCTATTGTAAAATGAAACCTGATATTTTTTTGTTAGAAAATAAAAGAATATGAGTTGCGCTGAGAAAAATTTGGTTTGGGTCTTATACTGTCATATAAATGGATTTATTTTTTTTCCAGGAAGAGACGTATTTTCTTGTCCAAAATTCAACTGGACAAAGAACTAGTAAAAAATTGCACACAGTCTGAAAGCTATAGTACAGTTTTTAGTATCAAAAATAATTTTTGTCTTCTGAGTAACTCACCGTTCTGTGTACTACTCCTAAAAAATACCTGGTAAGAAAACCAAAATAAAATCCCAGTAATCCAACATGTTTGAATAGTGACTCTGTTGCCAGATGACTTGTGCGTGGAGATGAAAGCATCGTCCACGTGTCTCCTGAGGAAGCCTCTTGGAGGTGGGGGGATGTTTGTCACGTGAGAACTGGATGTCCTGCGTGGCCGAGCACTTTTGGCAGTGCCCTTTTCCCTTCCCCACCGCTTTGGTGAGCCCGGCACTGCCTGGGAGGTTCCGCTCCCTTCCCCTTAACCAGCTGGGGATGGTGGTGACTCAGCCTCTCGTTCCTGTCTGTCACCTGAAGAAAGTCATGTTCTTGGAAAAAAAAATATTAATTGGTCCTTCCCTTTGGTTTCATAGTAACCCAGTAAGCCCAAAATTTGTAGGCAACTGGGCAGGAACATACTCTGAATTATTTAGTATTAAACTATTAACCATGAGGTCAAAATATTGATATTTGGCTGCTGCTTTACATACTGGACCACACGTTTGGTCAGACACAGCATGGCACAGAAATGCAGAACTCTGATTACAAATAGTAAATACTCCAGCGTGGACATTGTTACTGTTTAGCAGGAATGCCCAAGAATATGCCATGTGTTGAACCGCACGGTAAAACATGGGTAGATTTTCAAAATCAGCCTGCAGAAAAGTCTTAGTTGGGAATTTAAAATGTTCCTGGCTTTCAGAAATATACTTTCTGAAGTGTATTTCTAAGTTTCTAAGATAGGAAAAATACTATGTATCTTCAGTCTTAAAATTATGAATAAATAGACATAAAAAATCAAGCTGCAGAGTGACCTTTTTTTTTAACATGTGTAGACTTAAGTGTTGACCTGTTTAATACCTTGTGCTGTAGCCACTCTTGTAGCTCAGATGTTTCTCAAAATGCAGAATTGCAAATTGCCATCAGACGAATGCAATGCATTGTGTTGTTGAGATGATGATAGTTATTGGTGTGTTTTCCCAACAAATGAAGAGGATAGCATTTATTTTTAATGAAAGTACGGTGTGCTATAAACATAGTTACGTATAGACATAAGTTATATGAAATTACAGGATGAGCATTACAGAGGGAGATAATTTGCAGAAAACTTGAATATTGATGAAAGATAGTTTTTCTTACTCTCAGCCTCCTCTGAGAGTATTAATTTAGTGTACAACTTCATTTTTAAATGAATAATATATAAACAAAATAATGCTTGCTTTGCGGCATGCTTGTATTTTATTTATGTGTGCACACATGGTCCACTCTAATTAAGCACAGCTCTTTATGGTTTATTTATTTGTTCTAGAGAGGCTGCTTAATATTTGAGAGAAACAGTAACGATGTGTCTGACCTTTACAGGGGCTGTGTTATTGGTAAGATGGGTTTTGCAGGAGCCTGCAAGAGTTGTAAAATAGCAGGTTGATCTTTTTCTCCATTTGCTGGAAGATGCTCAAGAGACCTGATAGCACAAGAAAAAAAAACCACCACAAAAGTAAGTGGTTAAAGAGTATTTTCTTGAGTTTTCAGATCTTGGGAGGATGCTTCTGACAGGCTGAGGTAGAGGGTTAAAAACTTTGTTTCTTTGGTTTTTGTTGCAGTCCATGTTTTATGACCAAACCACCAGGGTGGTATTTCACATGGTGAATACCTAGGTTCTGGTTGCAGTTTTTTGGTTGTTTGGCTGGGATGTTTTTTGGTTGGTTTTGTTTGGTTTTTTGGGTTTTATTTATGTTTGTTTTAAGGCCAATACAAAGAAGTAAGTGTAAACAGAGGTGGAGACCAGTCCAGGTTTTAAGTACTGCAGAGTATGGATAAACGTGCGTGACTTTCTTGTGTGGTGGTCTTGTGGTGGGATTTGTCACTAAACTTCCTAGAAATCCATATGCTATGTACATGCAAGTTTTATCACCAGTCCCTTTTTTTATGGCCTTTGCTTAATACAGATTCCCAGCTCTTTTTACAGAAGTGCTCCCTGAGCCTGTGCCATGGTGAGGAGCTGGGTGCTGGCCCTTCAACCCAACGCTCCTGTCTCCTCCTGCCTCTCCCTGGTGGACTCATCTCCCAGCCCCGTGCTCTTCCCCCTTGTGTGTGCTGCGTGTGTGGTTGCTCTCTGATGAGACTCTTGGCTTAATTTCTAATAGAAGCCAAACCAGTGGGTGAGAGAGACTGATTTGTTGCAAGTGCTAATAGCATAGGTTTAAAGTAGAAAAAGGACGCAGGTATGGAGAACCTGATGGATACCTGAGTATCCAGATGGTAACGGTGTTATATATATATAAAGCAATAGAAATTAAGTGTTTGCTATGTTTCTAAAAGGATTTAGGTTGATCCAGGTATTTGTGGGTGATACCAGTAAAGAACGATGTTTGGCTTCCACATGAACATGACCATTTCTTCCATTGTTCTTCTGTGGAAGCTCTGTGTATGTGTACATACAAAATTAATATTCTCATAATGGAAGATGCAATTTGTGCTCTATTCAGTCGCTCATGTTTTTGCTAATTAATCATTAATCATCTGCTATTGGAACAGTATCTTTTTTTTCTTTAATTAGCCACTGGTACATGTTATTTAGAAATTTGTCTGCAGAGATTTTGTAGTGCTGCAGTGTATGCTATATTTTTCTCTTAATCGGTAGGTAACATTTCATAGCTTTTGTTTGCTTGCTTCCTTGTCTGTTTTGTTCTATCTTTATGAATGTAAAAAACTCCTTTCAGTGTACATGCATATATAGTATTAACCTCAAAGTAATAATATGCTGCATAGGGTTTTACACCATGATACCTTTGGGGAAGAACAGAGGCAATTGTCTTGCAAAGGAATGCAAGCTAATGGTACATGCTTCTTCCAGCCAAACTGATCGTAGATAATTAACAACTTTTCCCTCTCCTCTTTCCTCCATGCAGGAAATGCAGGATCATTAGGACTAGCCAGCCTTCTGGGGTTTTGGGTTTGTTGGGGTTTTTTTTGCAGGAGGAGGATGGAAGCTTGTAGAACTGCTGAGTTCTCATTCCCCTTCCTTTTTCTTGCAATGATTATTCTTTTTCTGTGTTGCATAATGAATTCTTTATAGCTCATGTGTATAGCTGTCTTGCTTCTGAGGGTCTGCTGCAGATATATGTGAAAGACTGACAAAGCATATAACCTCATTTTTGTGAGTGTCATGGGACAAGCTTAACTGCAGTAGCTGTGAAAAGCGGGGCGAGATTAGGTTTTGGTCTTTAACAGCCTATCATAGAACTACCATTCACAAAAAAATAATTTAAAGGAATGGCATGGCCAGCAGGAGTAGGGAAGTGATGGTGCTTCTGTACTCAGCACTGGTGAGACCTCACCTTGAGTATGGTGTTCAGTTCTGGGTCCCTCACTACAAGAAGGACATTGAGCTGCTGGAGCATGTCCAGAGGAGAGCCACCAAGCTGGTGAGGGGTCTGGAGAATAAGTCCTACAAGGAGAGGCTAAGGGAACTGGGCGTGTTTAGTTTGGAGAAGAGGTGGCTGAGGGGAGACCTCATTGCCCTCTATAGCTACCTGAAAGGAGGGTGTAGAGATGTGGGTGTTGGCCTCTTCTCACAACGGAATAATGACAGGAGCAGAGGAAATGGTCTGAAGTTGCGGCGGGGGGGGTTAGATTAGATATTAGGAAGAATTACTTTACTGAGAGAGTGGTCAGGCACTGGAACGGCCTGCCCAGGGAGGTGGTGGAGTCACCATCCCTGGAGGTATTTAAGAAACGTGTAGACATGGCACTTCAGGGCACGCTCTAGTGCCTGAGATTGTGTCCGTTTGTGGTTGTTGTGTTTGGTTTTTTGTTGTTGTTTGTTTTTTGTGGTTGCACTTGATGATCTCAAAGGTCCCTTTCAACCATGAAGATGGAACCAGGAGTTCTGGTTGATTGAGTGGCAGGGCTTTCCAGTGTTTTAACTTCGTTGTTGGTTGTAGGTGTCATTGCTTCAGGAGAATCCCGGTGGTGTCAGGGATGTCAGAAACTTTCACCTTCTCCCCCTTTTGTCTGAGAGCATTTGGGTTTCAGTGTATTGTGAAGATATGCATTCATTAATCCAGTATTTCAGTGAATGGACTACTGGAGGTAGTGTAGCAAAGAGGAAAAAAAAAACTGAGCCAAAAAAAAAAAAAAGGAGCATATTTTCTGAAGATGTTTGCAGTTAAAATATCTGTGGAAAATAACTGCACGAAGTGAAATGGCTTATTATCTGCTCTGGTACTTCTGGTAGTGTAAGTGAAGAGTTCTTGGCTTGGGCTTTAAATGGTGTGTGTGATTTGTGGGCTGTTCCTAAAGTACACCGGTGGTGAAACGAGAAGAAAATTGAAGCTAAGGGGTCCATTGATCTGCCTCGTTAGGGTTTCATGTCTCATGACGTGGCAGAGCTGCCAGTGAGATGCTGTGTGGGAGACAGAGCCCTTTGGCAGGGGATGGGGTTGCCCTGTGGATGCATCCAGCCATGACCAGCCCTGTGGCCACCTCCTCCAGCTCCCCAATAACCCGACCCCCCCGCGGCAGGGATCGGCGTCGTTAGCCGATCGGGGAAAAAGGGGGTTAAGCTGGGATAACGCTCCAGCCTCATCCCAGCAGCTGCCAGCATCACCTTCCCAGCCTTCTGGCTCCAGCTGGCTCCCGGAGAGCAGGAGCATCTGAAGCTGGCCCTCAGACCTTATGTGAGGGCAGAACGCAGCTCGCCCGTGGCTGCTGCCATGTTGCTAGGGCAACCTGGCCTATTTATTCATTTATTTATTTCCAACTGCAGTCTGGTACATCCTCTGCCCTGCCGGGGATGGAGTGGTCTGTTTCGGCGCTCGGGCGTGCTTTGATGGGCTGCCAGTGTGTCTTGTGCAGCTAACTATTACTTACGTGGGGAAGACATCTTCCATCCCCCTACTCCGAGTCGTTAGAGTGAGGTCTGTCTTGGATTTTGCCATTTTAATTGGAGCGTGTGTATGCGTGTCCATGCACAGAAATTAGATATTGCACTTGTTTGTGCGTTTTACGCTCTTAATGGAGGAGAGCATTAAATCAATGTTTTTCTAGTGCTACCAGAGCATTTTAAGCTCCATTCCCTTCTTTCCTTGATATTCCCATGACTTTTGGGGGGCTTGTTTGAATATATCTGCCTGCAAATATGGCCTAAATCTTCTTCTCATTTTTCATAAGTATGAATTAGTTGTTCTTGCATGCCTGAATAATGTTGCCTGCAGAATACACATGCTTTAATAGTATCTTTGATAATCTATGTACAATTTCAACAGCGAATAATAAGAGGCAGTAGAAAACTCACGATAACACTGTTTTGCAGCAGAGATGTCTTTTGAAATGTGTCATCATCAGCAATAGAAGCTTTACTGTAAAAAATGACCAGATTTTTTTTTTTTTTTCCACTCAGCTGTCCCATTTCCTCCAAGTCACCGGCTCACAGCGAAGGAAGTGTTTGATAACGATGGAAAACCCCGTGTGGATATCTTAAAGGCACACCTTATGAAAGAAGGGAGACTGGAAGAGAGCGTTGCTTTGAGAATAATAACAGAGGGAGCTTCAATTCTCCGCCAGGAAAAGAATTTGCTGGACATAGATGCCCCAGTCACAGGTTAGTGTGGAGTTAACATGACGGATGGGGTGGTTGCTGATTGAGGAGGTGTTAAATAATGTGTGATTGTAATATGTCTTCCTGAGGAGTTGAAAGGCAGCTTGAAAATCATTTGTTTCTTTCCAGTTCTTGATTCTCTCTTTATCTGCTACCACTAGGATAATGGAGACCATCTTCTAAATTAGCAGAAAGGATCACATCTCTGAGTCCTTTCTGTTTCTAAGACAGAGGATGTGTTAGTCTTTAGAAGATTAGGAGAACTTTCTTAAACTTGAAAAGTTATCTGGCCTTTTGCACCAGGTATTAATTCCATAATTTTACAGATGTCACTTACCATGGTAGCACTGTTCAGACATACAGACAGCGTTGGGCTCTGAAGGAACAATGGTGTCAGAGTAAATGGAAATTTTAATTAAACACTAAAGAAAATAATGAGAGCAGCAAAAAGGGGAAAAAAAAAAATTAGCTGAATCCCGGTTTGTGTTGCCTGGGGGATTAATGAATTGTGCTGGTTGCAGAACCCATCCTGCCCCTGACTATCAAACACTACCACCCGCTCATTAATACTCAGGAAATGCCTTATACTTTGAATTTCCTTCTTTAATTGTCTCCTGCCTCCAACTACAGTCTGAACTTATGAATGCATTTGCTTGCTCTAATGTGCCTCCTCCCCTGTTTTGTTGTGTTATCAGATATGAATGCTTTTTTGGCAAGAAATTGATCTGTGGCATAGAAAGTTATCTGTGGGGCAAAAAATAACTATTTCCAGCCAGCTTAAACTATAAAACTTGGTTTAAGAAGGCAGGTCCTTCTGTTACTTTTGTTTCTGGAGAGCCTTGACAAAAGTAAATGAAATAGATTCATCTGCTGCAGAATAAGGGTTAGCAGTGTTTATTATCAGTACTGGTAGCGTTCTCCAAAAACTACACATAGAAGCAGCAAAATCTTAATTTTCAGGAAACCTCTGAAACTGAAGAGCATAGTGTCTGGACTAGAATGATGCACAAATTGTTAAAAGTTTGCAGTTTTAAAAATGACATCCAAATAGGGGATTGTAGCTTGACCTGAAGAGGTATTGTGTATCATCTTTTATGTAATAATTAGCTTGTCATGCTACTGTACAATTCTGATGGAAAAGATGTCAATCATGTTGCAGCTCATGAATGAATGAAGGAAATTGGACAAATAAAAGGATCCCCCAAGTAGACTGAGAATAAAGTTCTACAGATACTTTCTTTGACACTTCAGGATAAATGGAAGACGTTGTAGAGGTGCAATACTGTTGTCCATAACTGAGTGGCAGACATGCAGAAATACTACCATTGAGAGATGTGGCCTTTAGGAGGACAGGTCTGCTGTGTTGTGTCCTGACTGATTTCCATAAGTCCACGTTTAATGTTCTCTCTCTCTTTTTTTTCTTTAAAAATTATTTCTTAAATGCTTTTGAAGGTATCGGAATTGTTCTGAATTATATTTTGGAGATTAATCTCCTGAAGGTTACCTCATTCTATAACACTGGTATAACTTGGAAGTCTTTGATTTTTTTTTTTTTTTTCGGTTGAGCCTACATCTTGCTTTGTTCCTGCTTTTGAAAGTATTCTCACGTAGTGATTGGGATACTGCAGCTTTCTTCAGGGTGGCTGGTAGCTTCTCTCTTTTAAGCTAGCGTAGGAAAGCTGGGCTCCTAATGCTTGTTAGCGGGGTAGCTGAGAAGTGCTAATGTTCTGTATGAACTAACATGAAAGCTGGAGTTATGAAAGCGATCATCAAAAGAAGGAAAAAATAAATGGTGAGGGGGAGGTTGGGAAAGCTTGTGAGGCATGTTGTTGTGGGCCTGATGATTTTCTTTGTATGAGTGGTATGACAGCAGGTGACTGGATAAAGAGAGCATCAATTGACCGGTGCTGTGGTGGAAGTGCAAGGTATACGGGCAATCAAGATATAACTATGGAGTAGAGGAAAGCTTTTTTTCAAACATATGGAATAACAAACAGACCACTGATAAGAGTGGAGAAGAAAATAAATTTTAGATTTTAGACATGGCAAGCAGGCTTGTTGAAGAGTGACAGTCATAAATCATTAATATGGGATCCTTTGTGTGAGATGCATTCATCTTTTAGAAACATAACCCTGTAGCTGGTTAATGAGATGGTGATCATCAAAAAAAAGAGACAGAGAAGAGCGCAACTGTTGAAGTAAGAGCAGTGTGGATTAGTACCGTGGTATACTTGATAAATGTTAATGAACATGAAAAGTTGTTCTTAAAGCCGTGTGCATCCATCCCTCGGTTTGAAATTTATCTTTTGTTTATTTTAAGGGGTGAAATAATTGTCCTCTGAAAAAATATCAGTTCTGTTTATAAGCAAAGTCATGTGAAGTAAAGTGGGTATGTAGACGACCTGGATTTGAGGGAGAAGACGATTTGTATAATGGGGGGATGCATGCAAAGAGCCTTAATGTGGCATGCACAGTCCATAATTTTACATTTATGTATAAAACTTACTCTGCGTTTGTGGTTAGCTGAAAGCACCAATGTGATTGCCATTTTGAGTCGAATACATTTTGTTTTCAAATTTGGCAAAGTTATAAGCCTTTTGGAGTATTGCTGATGAATTCATTGTGACCTTAGCTCGAATTCTCATAGTTTGCTACATACATACGTACGTGCACACGTAGTTCACTACAAGTCTGGCTTAGAACCAAGGTGAACAGTTGTTACACAGGGCTGCTGTTCACTGGGTATGAATTTGAGCAGAACCTGTACTAAGAGACTTCAAGTCCTCTGCTGTCAGGACTCTTCTTGCATCTGGGAAGTGTTGAGGCAGCTTTGTCTTGACTTGTGAATGTGAGTTGGGAAGGATGGATAGAATTGGGTCCAAAAAAGCGAGTGTATTGAGGGTGAAGGCTGAAAGTAGGGGTGAAAAGCGGTGATAGGGGCTGCCCAACAGACGACAGGGAGCTAGTTGAGACTGGCCACTTCAGTTGAAGACCAGAATATGAGGTAGAGGTGAAAAGCTTGGGAGACAAGGAAGTGGCCAAGAGGGTGAGTCAAGGAAGATGTAGGAAGTAGGGTAGAGGTGAAAAGCTTGGGAGACAAGGAAATGGCCAAGAGGCTGAGTCAAGGAAGATGTAAGAAGATGAACAAGAGGTTGACAAGGGTATTGGGACTAGTTGAGCAAGGCACCCAGTCTGGGAGATGGAGTGGGCCTGGCTGCAGAGTGGCAGCTGTGGTAGAAGAAGTTACCAGTACAGACCTGTTTCATGACTGGCAGAAGTGAGGGGCTGGCACAAGGGTTTTGGGGTCATCTGGGTTTCCTGTGTGGGGAAGAAGCAAGCCAGGTATCCTGGCCTACCAGGATGCTTTCCAGTTGCTTGCAGCACCATGCTGAATGTCCATGCCAACCTTCACCCATCAGAGAAAGGGCAAGGGGACAGGGAGCCACCTTCCACAGATGGACTGTTCCCAACTTCTTCATCTGTACCACCTTCTTTTTGGAGGCATGTGGTCTTTGTCTTAAGCTTGTGGGATTAATGAGGCTGATCTACCACTAGGCTACAGCTGTTCAGTGTTCAGAGGAAAGATGTCTCTATGGCAGCCCTAGAATCTCCAGTTCTGTTTTATGTTCATAACAGTATAATAACACATGGATAAATTGGCTCATTTTAAGTTGTTTTTTTTCTAGAAGGCTAAGGAAGTGTATCTCTGAACCTCCCTGATGGCAATATTTACTGAAGTCCCACTCCAAAGAACAGTTGGGAATGCCAGATTTCAAATTGCCTGAGTAGCTTTATGTGGCCTTATTATATAGGTTCATTACTATACAGAACAGTTCTGGACAAGTGATGTGCTCTGCCCTTTGCATGATGACTGGCTAATTACCTGCATGTTTTTAAAGGCCCTCACTTCCAGATATAAAATCTGCTGTACTTAAGTACTGAACAGTCTTTAACTGCATGTCCTGTGTCCCTTTGACTACAGCGCATGGGTAACTCTCTGTGTGTGAGTATATGTGCATACCTCTCTACTATAGAATTATCTATAAAACAGAATCATAGAGTGGTTAGGGTTGGAAGGGACCTTAGAGATCATCGACAAGTTCTTTGAGTTTTTGAATGTGAAAAACAAATTTAGGTAAAGCCTTTGGTGGCAATGTTGCCTTGCTTGGCCACCAGTCTGTAGAATGGACATATTTAGCTCACCTGCGTTTTGAAGATGGTAATTCACACATGTCTTTTGAAGTGATGAGGTACTGCTGTACTGGGTGGCGTTAAAAGTGTGTGAGCAAGCTGATCATGCTGCCTTCAGAGTAAGGTTTGTAGAAGTTTTCTGCTTAAAGCATATTTCATGCAAGCAAATAGAACCCAACTTCAAAGTTGCTCACCACGCAAATATGGTTCATTCTGTCCACTGTATGGAAAAGAGCAGAAATTAACTATATAATTAAGGAATTTGTAGCATAATGCATATGCAAAAGAGGTTGTACTTGAAACCTTAATTGTGTCACATCCTAAATATGGAGTTCTTTTTTTGTCAACATTTGTGGTGTTCACTTTAATTACTAGGTGTATGATTTATTGACATTAATGGGCCTCAGTTCACTGGTTTTTTTCAAAGCAACCAATCCTGCACTTTTGGAACATGATAAATTGTTGTTTTCCAACATCTGCAAAAATTACTAGCTACAAGAGGTTAAATAGCATGATTAATCTGGAGGGGCTGGGACTAAAATCTAAGAACCCAAAGGTCATATTGCAGCATTTGATTTCAATAGCAAAGTAGTTGATGACAATAGCCAATTCCAGCTTTAAAGCCAGATCTGATATTGAAGTTGGTCCTGTTTGGAGCAGCACAGGTTTCACTAGATGACCTTTCCACCTTAATTTTTCTGTGATTTTAATGTATGCCTCCTTAAATGACATACTTAACTACAGGGTAGACCTGGAACTCCAAGTGGTGTTTGTCTAATATCTATCATTGTGTCTTTGCCTGTACCTTTTGGATTATTTTTCTTGAGGATATTGTTAGATTTTCGAATTGTGAATGAAAAGAGCAGGATATCCCTTGCACATATAACAAAACAAGTGAATAAGCTGGTAAGAGATTGTGTGTTGGTGTTTTTGAGGTAAGTCTTTTTTCCTTGATGATATCTGTTTTAGAAGTAATTAACATGTGCTCTGTTCCTTCTTGTAACATTTGACATCTCTTTTTGTGTACTTGGTGTACGCTCATTTTGATCAGTCTCTGCCCATCATTATCAACAAGAGTTTCCTCTTGTAAACAAAGAACACAAAAACCTGGGTTGTATTTATAAGCCTGTGCTTTTTTGCCAGTGGTATTTAACATGTAATGTATGAACATTACCAAGGTTGCTGCCCGTGTACAGATGTTCTCAATTCTGTTTATGTGGGTGCCACCACCATCAGTAGCAATGACAACGGTTTCTGGCCTGGTGACAATAACCAGGCCATGTGCAGGCACGGGTGGCAGGATCTGTCAGTCCCTCATTTAGAAAAAAAGTGGAAAATAGGTAAAACAAGCATATACGCTTGTTCCAAACATTCACATTCTTCATTGGGAAAACCCTGACTGCTCTCCTGTCTTCCAAACTTTCTGAAATGCCTGGTGCATGCAGCTTGGTACGTGAAGGAAGGTGACCACTGGATGAAAACAGAATAAAAGCGAATTGTTGCAGTGTAGAAGCTTTTCTAAAAAAGGAAAGGGAAAAATGTCTCAGTCTCTGCAGGTCTTTTCCTTGGCCGTATTGTTTTCCTCTTCTAGTCCTCGTTCTTGCAGATCCTACGTTTACGGATGTGGTAGATGCAAGGAAAAAAAAGTCTATTGGCTTGGCTGAATGTCACAGCAGCATGGAAATACAACTTCAATACTTGAATTGCTTGTGATGTTTGTATTATAGTGAGTACCCGGAGAGTTTTTGCAATTTGAACTCTAAATTGATGGGTGGGGAGTGGTCGTAGGCATCTGGGGATAGCCTGTGTGGGAACAACTGTGGCAACTCTGGTGACCTTCAAATACATTATAGGTCCATAAAAAAACTATAGAGGGAAAGCCCTTTCCTGCCAGCATGTGCCTTTATGATCTTTGAGGCTTCCAGCTGTTCTCTGGGTACATTATTCCATGGGATGGTAGTGTCTCCTGGGCCTGAAAGTTTCCTCATGTTCCATATACATTTTTGCCTTGGCCCACTTACTCTCATTGGGTAGCATAAAATAATATTCGTAGGTTGCTAGTGCTGTGCAATTTAAAACTTCATAAACATCAAGAATTTCTAGCTAAACTGATCAATGCTAAGGCGAGCTAGTACAAGTATTTGTTCCCACATTATAGTAAAAAGGCAATAGTGTTTAAAATTGGATCGAACTGTAGCACACATGTAAATGATCTGATAGAGTTGGAGAGTCAAACTGAAACAGTTCTTTCTGATTTTTACCTTTGAAGCAGTTTAAGATAGAATTTCATCATGAAAAATAAACAAGATTGCTTATTAGGAGCCTACAAGCGCTGTAAAATCTATCTATATTAGCACAACATCAAAGTTTGTCTGAAATGAACATTTCAGTAAAAGCAATTTTACTTAAAACTTCTCTATTTCACACTTAAGTAATTTAATTTATACTGCAAAGCTAATGTGCTCTGATTAGTGTTGAGGAAACTATTGAATTTCCAGTACACTGTTATAACTAAAACATTTATTTATGTGTTGTGAAAAAAGAATTTACGTGACCAAATTGTAAAACTTGATCCTGAGTGACTGGTGTCTTCAAACTCCCAAGTCTAAAAGCTTTAATGGTGGTTTGAAGTCTAGATGCCTGCTGCTTCTGAGGGTAAGTGTTAAACAGAAGGATTATTCTTCCCCCTTCTTTGCCATAATGCATTCATTGAAGATATCTTGTTTGTGATACTAAGAACAAGTAAGTGATTGGGTCTGCCCTCCAAACAGGGTGTTGATTGCAGTATGACACTGTTTTCTATGTCTCAGGCAAGTGGTGGTATCTTTCAGTTGTGAGTAACTCCTTTTAGCTGCTTTAACTGTATTGCTAGTCATCCTGAAAACATACTGGTATTTTGTTCATTGTAGCCTTAAAATGCATGAGAGTCCCAAATGTTTTTGGTGTGACTCCATCAGTTTGACTTTCTGCGTTATATCGGTGTATATTCCCTGTGTGGACCAGTAACACCTGAGAACTGGACGCTTTTCAGCCAGCTCTTCTCATAATAACTTGCCTGCAGTTAATTATCCTTCATCGTAGGAAAATTAACGTTGGCTGCAATGAGGTAAATATTAGTTTGAAATAAACTTTGGCTTGTTTCTTTCTTAATATCAATTCACGATCTTGTTTGCACAAATAATACGATATTTGAACGGAACAGGTTGAAGCTGTAGAAGAGGAAGAAAGGGAAAGTATCAACAGCACCATCTACTCTTGAATCCTTCTTGAAAATAAAAGATAGTTCCTTTTACATGCCTGTATAAGGCAGATGTGTTCTCTGACGTAATAAACAAATCAAACTTTATGAAGAAACATTTGCCATCATTTTCTGAATTTGTGTTAGATATATTCTCTTCTCAATGTATGCATGAGCACAGTTTGCTGTTGCAACAATTATTTCCCATTATATACCACTGTTGAATATGTTATTAAAATATAGAGAACCTGCATGTTGAACTCCAGTTAAAAATAATTTATGATATAAACATACTGTTGAACAGTTAAAGTGAACTTGATTGGATCCTTTAATTGGATTGCTGATTAAAACTGACACTGCTCCAGCTATTTTGCATGCTTTATTGAGAACTACCATCAAACTAACACATCAAATCACTTGTGGCTTAAAAAGTGAGAGTTCTGAAAGAAGGTGAAGATATAAAGCTATATGTGTTCAATTCTTTTCTTTTTTTTTTTTATCTGTTCCTTCCCTAAATGCTTCTGTCAGTTCCAGATATGGATTGAAATATGCCTGCCTGCATCCCTGGTACAACAAAGTGATTCCATCTTGTAGGTTAATTGAGCTGCTTCAGATATTTTGGCAGAGCTGATGTTTTCTAGGAGCAGCTGCTTAAATCTATCATTATTGCCAAGACGGTGGATACTACAGACCATACTCTTTACAACTATCTCCCTTGTTCTTATAAATAATCCGTCTATAGTTAACTTGCTTTGGTGCAAAAATGATAGTCGCGTAAGCCAAAGTGAAATTGTGGGATCTGAGATGCCCTTCAGATGCGGAGTTCAATTTGATGCTGTGAAACGGAGGATCAAATATGTGTTGGTCTTCAAGTCCGCACAAAAATTAGATTGATCACAAAGTATCTGCCAGCAAAAATACAAAACCAACAGCTTGCAAACACCTAAGTCTTTAGGTCTTTGTTCTTACCATCTTTTATTTAGCGTGTGGGTGTTTCTTCATCATGTAAATACTGATGGCACAGTATAGCAGGTTGGCATTTGTTCTAGGGCTATTTCAAGAAGACATAATATATCATAGCAGTGGTGTTTATTGTAGCTTTTCAAAGATTTATTTTTTTTTTCAACTTGTAAATCAGTTTTTTTTTAATTTGCTTTGCAATTATGTAGTTAATGGCACAACTTGAGTTAGAACTGAGTAGTTCTGGGTCTCTGACGCCTGGCTTCTTTTTTGAAAATAACCTTGATGTTTGCCCTGTGTAATCCTCATTAGAAAGAAAGAGATCCTTTGTTCTTGCCTTTCGTGTTCTCTTAGCTTTGCCTAGTTATTCCTCCTTTTGATTCTGGCCTCAGGTTAATTTAACTTAATCTTAGGTCGTAATTTATATTGGCAAAGGGTGTGGGAATGCAGTGGGATCGCTGCTGAAATTGCAGCCACCCACATTCCTTCCTCCCCCTTGTTTTGGATGGAGGAGCCACTGAAATGAGTAAGGCTTAGAATGGGGGCATAGGGAAATTCCAGCATATGTTTGGCTCCCCCACTGCAACACAAAAACCCACCAGTCACGCACAAACCAGTGTTCCCCACTTTGTGAAATAATAAGAGGATCATGATTTATCCGTGTGTGAGGCTGGAAGAGGGGCTTTGAGTCTGTCTTCATCACACCTTACCTGCAACAGCTGTGGAACAGCTGTAGCATAGAAATCGAACTGGGAACAGCTATGGGAGAGAAGAGGAGGACCTGGAGGAGTGTGAGGGGGCTGACTAATAGCAAGAAAGAGACAAACAAGCGTTTTGTGACAGCTTATCATTGCCACTTGGAGGTACCACCACGTTCATTTGCTTTGGG
This sequence comes from Calidris pugnax, assembly GCF_001431845.1. Taxonomy (NCBI): domain Eukaryota; kingdom Metazoa; phylum Chordata; class Aves; order Charadriiformes; family Scolopacidae; genus Calidris; species Calidris pugnax. Next base: position 2,500,651 of record NW_015090771.1, on the reverse strand, counting down.
AGTCGCTGTGCAGATGTGCGCTCCTGTCGTTTGGAGTCCAGTTGTGCTTCTGGAGCTAAAACCAGCTGCCTCTTGCCTTCATCTGTGCTTTGTGTGTCTAACCTTTCACCAAAACCTGACTGTGAAGCACTGGCAAGTGCAAAGGAGATAACTAGCAGGTTTGTTCTTAAGAAATATTACAAACACATTACCTGTCATCACTTCAAGGAAGAGCATCACTCAGGAAGCATTAGAAGCTGGAAATGATGCTTACAGAAGGATGTTATTCTGGGATGGGTCGTTCTTCTACTTCTTCCTGCCTTTAGATGCTTTTTCATTAGCATTTTAATTATTCTAAAAAATACTACCAGATCTGAGACACATACTTTCTCTATTTGGTTTTCTGCAGTTTATCTAGATAAAACATTTATAGAACAATTTCCAAGTTTATATAATATCGTCTGTGAAGTTACTGCCTTTTTAAATGAAAAAAAAAAAAACCCTGCTATAGTTATAAACATTTTAATTAGTTTTTAAAAAACCTTGTATTTTTCAATTGCCTTTAAACTCTATAAAATCCATGCTCTCTAAATAAATGCACCAATTGTGAAGATTAATTGTGCTGAACAGGAGCATGTTTTCAATCTGCAGTTGATTTTGGAAAGTTTTTGGGAAGTGTCCCAGGGGATTGTGGCAATAGTGTATGTGATTTGTACCAGGAGTGTGTCAAGCCATAACATTTTCTTCTGACCCAGGCATAATTATGTGCCTGTTTTAGGGCATCAACTCATTACATGGTGAGTTTCAAATTGTTCCTTGATGCTGTCTCCAGAATGACTGTGTTGGCTTCTACTTTTCTCTTCTCTTAGGTGTGGGCATCTAAATCTAGTTGAAATTCATGTATTGATACCACTCAGGATGCTAATTACTTCCTGAGAAGATATCTTTGATAAGTGAGGAGGATCTTGCTTCTTATCTTCTGATGAAGATTCAGCAAGAATTAAATTTTCAAGAGGAATCTAAGTCCTATGCTGTTTTGTCATTCCCTTTCTTTATTGTGTAAATAATCCCTTGAGCTCAGCAGTTGTGTTGAACCTTGTGGACTGCTTGGTTTAAAGTCAGTGCTGTTCCTTTTTGTGAGTGTGTTTTGAGGAAGCTACATCATAATCTTTAAAACAGGCAACCCAAGGACATAATGGCAACGGACTAAGCTCCTATTTAAGACCCTGTGGCTAAGAATGAGAAGCAGCCTTTGGGTGCTCAGCACAAGGGAAGGTGCTGGGGAGAGAATCCTGGCTTGTTAGGTGTATCAGCAGCATCACTTTCAGATGTTACTTCTGAAAGTTGTCATGATGAATATTTGGCAGTCACTCATACTCCCCCTTCTTGCTCCAAATCTAGCTCTTCACCAAATTCTACCGTCACCAGTGGAAAATACCAAAAAAAGCATTGCTTCAACCAAAATAGGTTGAGTTCAGCAATCAAAATGAACTGCATGTGAGAGTTTTTTTTCTGAATAATCAAGGAGATAAAATTGAGTGAACTGCACCAGATTTATTCTTTATTAATCTGTTTTAATAAAGAAAACTTTAAATTATCATTTTTAATCTATAACCTTAAAGAAAAAAAGAAAACCACCAAAGAAAACAACCCACATCATATTTCAGCTCATCTTTCATGCACTCTCTCTTCGGTGCTTGGTGCCCTCTGCACATACAGCCCACGAGCTGCAGGGTGGCAGCGTGGGTTGGGGGCATTGCTGGTGGCCATAGAAATCAATTAATGACTTCAGCCTTTGATGAAGGAAGTGGCAGTGGAAGAACACTTCCATTTTCTTTCTGCTTGGCTTGCTTTCTGTCACAGGCAATAGTCAGAGTTGTCTGCAACAATAAATTATGAAAGCTAATGTTGCTTCTTTGTTCCACTTTGCTTCCTTTGGCTCTTATCAGACTGCCAAGAAGGGGGAAAAGCTAGCCTCAGTGCAGGCACACAATTAAAAGTAAAGCAAAGAAGACCTAAGAGCTGTTTGCGAAGTCAGCCTACATACTTAAAACTAAGTTTTTCCCCAAAGAATCTCAAAAACTCTAGTTGAAAGGGTAAAACTCCTTTGGAGAGAAGATAGTCTTTGGATTCTAAAGAAATTAGAAAAATATGTGTCTCTAAACTGCATTTAATTATTAGAGCCTATGGTAAATGATAGCCATTTCACCAAAATTGTACTTGAAATGAGATTAGCATGGTAAGCCAGTGTTGAAGGGAGACTAGGTTGCTCTGTAAGTACAATAAAGCAACCATTGTTAAGGATTTAAGGGTGCTTTGTATGCTACGCTTGTTATTTTAATGATTGATTGCAGCAGATTAAAAAGAGGTTTGTAGCCTACTGATTCTCTAAAAATTACTTGGGGCTTGGAGGGATGTTGTTTTCATTTTGTTTTTGTTAAGGTATCTGCTACTGGACTTGCTCATTACAGTGGAAAAACTTAATTTTCAAACACACATGGAGGTCGTTTATGGCCAAAATAGCCTCTTAATGTAGAGGGCAAGCATCAAATTTAATTAAATCCTCTACAAATCAGTAGTCCCTCTGGAAATCCAGTGGCATTGCACCTAGACATTATTGTAAAATTAGAGAAGCAGCATTAAGGAAAGTGTGGGGAGAGGACACCAAGCATGGTGCAGAATACTTCTGTGACTCCCTGAATCCTTGTTGAGGGAACAAATATACCCTCAGTAAACTGATGATTTTAGCAACACAAGATGACTTGAAGGTCATTGGCACTAATGTAGGTGTTCAAAAGTGCTTCTGCTTTTTGTAGTGCAGAGGCTTGGGGCTTCGGAGTACAAAGACACTGTCAAATGCACGATGTCCTTCTGAACACATGAGCTGTTCAAAATGTAATTGGTTGAAGATGCCACCTGGTGGTATGCGTTTGGTATGTCTGCTGCTTCCTGATGAAGCTGCCATCAAGACCATGTATTCTTTAATGTGTAAGTGTGCAAGAGAAGGGATAACCATTATGGTAAGGCCAGAACGCAAGGATCTCCAACTGCTGCTGTCGTCACTTGCCAGAAGACTACCACAAGTGGGGGAGAGAAGATAAGCAACTCATGCAAATCAGCCTTTTATTTTGAAGTATGATTTTCTTTTTCTGAATAAGCATTTGGGAAAAATTTCAGGTTGTCTTACTTGGGGAGGCAGTGAAAAATGAGCTGGATTTGTGATGAATTGAGATACAAATGAAATGAGGAAGATCTGCCACCTTTGTTTGGTTTGTGATGAATTGAGATACAAATGAAATGATGAAGATCTGCCACCTTTGTTTGGTGCAGATTTTTATGGCAGAAGGAAATGTGTTTCAGTTGCATAAGCAAAAAATCTGAGTTCTTGCATCAGTTGATCAAACCTAGTTCTGTCTGTGTTCTGAAACCTCAAGGGCTGTCTTTTTTTTTTTTCAATCTGTAAGAATATCAGAAATATGAATATCATATTTCCTAGATTTTATGTAAAGCCTTTTTCTTTGAGAAGAGCTTTTAAGGTCTAATATTAATTGAATAGGTAAAGGTTAAAACTTTGCAGCAATAGCAGTTATTCACTGTGCTATTGAAGCTAAATTACTCACTTAAGCTAGTTTATACAAAATCAAAGCATTAGTCTGCCAAAAGACATCTATCTTCTCTTACATTTGCAGGTTCTTTTGGTCTTATTTCATCACACACTTTCCCTAGGCATCAATGACTTATTCTCCAAATGAAAGCTTTTTTATCAGTATAGGGTTTCATCCAGTAGTAAAGGTGTTATTTTTGTTACGTTCTTCCTACATTAAGCTCTTTCCTTAAAATCACAGAATAATTTAGGTTGGCTGGTACCTTTGGAACTTGCATTGTCCTGCCCCTTGTTCAAAGCAGGGCAGGCTTCAAAGATAGATGAGGGCTAAATTTGCCACTTCTTTTCTCAACTAATCTATCCTCTTCCTTCCAACTTGCACAGATTCCTCCTTCTCTCTTAATACCATGTTTCTGAACAGGCTTCCTACTGTTCCACGTGTATAGGGAGGGAGGGAGGTTAACTTCTCGCAAAAGCCATCATATTCTAAAATCATCAAGACTATCCCTCTTAATGTCTGTCCCTATTTTATCAATTATCCACATTGTCTGTTTTGCTCCAAGAACCCTAGTGACTCATTTAGCTCAGGCCATTTCATGCTAAGCCTCTGAAACATTTCTTTGACTCTTCAAAAACTGAGGACCAAATGCAGTTCCTTTTCCCCTTTTTTTTTTTTTTTTTTCCCCTTTGGTGACTCTATTCCTTGAAAAATCTGGCCTTGGAAGAGTTCTTCTCTGAGCGCTGAGTTGTCTGTCTTTTCTCAAGACCAGGTTCTTTCAAGTGTGATTCCTGGGACAGCCAGTGTTGACATTTGGGCTAACATTAGGAGCTATTACTCTGCAGTGCCTGGCTGATGATTATTCCCCATTAAGCTTACCAAAGTGTATGGAGCAGAGCACAGTGTTCACAGAGGCCGTTAACATTAGGAGCTATTACTCTGCAGTGCCTGACTGATGATTATTCCCCATTAAGCTTGCCAAAGTGTGTGGAGCAGAGCATGGTGTTCACAGAGGCCATTACAGAATCATAGAATGGTTCCAGTTGGAAGTGACCTTATAGATCATCGAGTTCCAGCCTATGGCAGGGACACCTCCCACTAGACCAGGTTGCTCAAAGCCCCATCCAGCCTGGCCTTGAACACTTCCAGGAATGGGGCATCCACAGCTTCTCTGGGCAACCTGTTCCAGTGTCTCACCACCCTCAGAAATAGAATTTCTTAGGTGTGCCTGAAGCTGTCTCATCTGCGTCCTTGACCTTTCAACCTGTTCCAGTGCCTCACCACCCTCTGAAATAGAATTTCCTGTGTGTGCCTGAAGCTGTCTCATCTGCGTTCTCCTTGACCTTCCCCATCCAGCCTGGCCTTGAACACTTCCAGGAATGGGGCATCCACAGCTTCTCTGGGCAACCTGTTCCAGTGTCTCACCACCCTCAGAAATAGAATTTCTTAGGTGTGCCTGAAGCTGTCTCATCTGCGTCCTTGACCTTTGGACTCACACAGTATTGCTTAGGCAAGCCTTTGAAGAAAGAGTAATAATGACGAGGATCTATCCACATGACATGTCATTGTTCCAACTGAAACCTTGGCCTCAGTGATAGATAATATTTAAAATAATATTTTTGTGTCCTCAGGAGAACCCGGCAACAGAATCTGACTTGCAAACAATCTGACTGGTACCTTTATTCCATTCTGAGATGGCCCAAATCATTTCCAACTTTCGGAAGCGAGCTGTTTCATTCAACTCCTATTAGTATTTCGGGATATGGGGGTATAAAAAAGGGACCTCTCCAAAGTATCTATCTACAGAGATAGCATGGAGAAAGGTATTTCAATAAGAAGGATATGTTTCTTGTTGCAAGAAATTGGTTCATATTGAGAAGAATAACCAGATGATACTGGTTAGAATTTTTCATTCAGTATCTCTTCTGCTGTGTCTTCCTTTTTCTTTTTTTTTTTTTTCCTTATGAGCTAGAAGCCTTTTCCAGTAAATAAGTATTTATGTCTAGAGGGTATACCGTATGTGATCTCAAAGCACAATTGTTACAGCTGATAAATGTGCTGTGTGGGTGCTGTATCAGTTGTGAGGCTCTGGTGTATTTGCATGCATACAGGGAATCGTGTAATTAACCACATTAAACTGAGTAACACACAGCCTCCCCATTGTTCCTCTTTATGGGTGTAATTAGATGCTGAGAGAACTATAGCAGGAAATAGGAACAGTTTCCTCCTGCCACCCCTCAAACAAGTTTTCAGTTCCAATTAAAATAAATTACATTTTCAACCAGAAGAGATTACTCACATGATATCTATGTCATTTAGAAACAAGCACGGAAAGCCTGGTGTAAAGGTAAATATTAGAAAGGAGGATGCAGAGGAGAATAATTTAGGAATTCAAAAGCTGATTCCTTGACTTGCTCAATTGTGTTCCAATAAGAAATTTCTACTAGAGGCCGAGTAACAGCGGGGGAGAGGAGCTTCCTCACAAGACTTGACTTTGGTTACTAGAGATTATTTAAAGTGTATGATATGCTTTGACACTTAAAATGAAGAGTAAAGTTTTATAGTTTTATATATTTAAAAAACCCCAACTTCATCTTGTGAGAGTACTTAAGGAAGAAGTAATGTATGACACTTTCTGCACAACACCTTCTTAATTTGATCCATCAGATGTTCCAGGCGTGCATCCTTTCCTGCACAGCTGTGACGACAGGGCTTGTAAAAGGAACAGAAGAAACCCCTTTGTTATGATGCAGTTTGGTGGAAGGATAGGATTTTATTACTAATATTATTCTTGCTGAAACACTGTGTGTTTCATGTCACAAATAAAACAGTTACTTGGTTTTGAAAGCATCAATATGAAATGAGGAGAAAAACCACATAGTGAAAATCACATGGAAAAGAAAAAAGCTTAGTCTTTGGGGCTATGATGAGGTTTAAAACTGAGATTATATTTGCATTCTTAATTAATAAACTACATAAGGGAGACCAGTGATCTGCTGGTAAATGTTGTCCAGCATAGGAACCTTTTATCCTCTTCCTGAGGATAAAATAACAGATAAGGTGGTATGAGAAAGGAATTTCTCATCTCTCAAATAAGCTAATTCTCTGTTATCATCATACAATTCCAGTGACTTTTTAATCTTTTGATAGACAAATGATGGCTGTCCTTTTAGTTTAATCATGCAGAAAAACTTATGATATGTTGCAGGAAAAAATGCTGTCTCCTGTCCTTTCCCTAAGTATTGTGGCCGTTGCTTTAAATATAGTTGTGAGGAAACATAGAATTAGTATATTAATATCACTGCTTTCCGTGTGTGGAAAGTCTTCAATTTAGTAGCTCCTTAATCTGGGTCTCCATGGTACCTGCTACGTACATGAGTTCAATACACTAATCAAACCATGAGGGGGGTATGGTCTGGGAAAGTTTCTTGGATTAAACAGAAGGGGGCAGGTGTATTTTTAAAATATCGTAGGTATATATTTTTCAGTAGTTTCTTATTCTGCAGATGCAGTCAAGCTGTGTGAGTCTCTCTAGTGGAGGAGGCTTTTGACAATGCCAGTGCTTGGTCATCTTTCATGGTTAATCTCTCCGTGCTTTTTTCATAAATACACTTTTGAAGCCATTTGTGCAATGCATCTTTGAGTCCAAATTCAGTAGAGTTTGATACTTCTTGCAGGAGAGAGAATTCCATCCTCCAAAAAATAGCACATGATCTGCAGCCTGACAAGTACAGTATCTCAGATGTTATGGCTGACATACTGAGTATCTGTAGTTAAGATACAGAAAACCAAGAAATTTTATGTAACTCAATTTTTGGACAGAAAAAAGCAGAGAGTTGGAGAAACCAGCTGATTGATCCATGCTTGTGCCATTGGAGTTTGGAGCGACCTCACCTTTCTGTGAGTTTTCAGAGCAGCTTATTTTGTTAAGTTTAGTATAAAGATGATAATGTAGTTCTGGACTGAAAATCTGAGCTGCGTTTGGAAAATTTGATAGCGGTTCATGTCTCTCCAATTGCGTGGTAAACTTTGAAGTAAAAGCATTGCAATGACAATTCAATTGGAAAATTAACTACACAATATGGAAGATAGCTCATTCTCCTCCCACTTCTTCCCCATCCTTTCATCTACAAAAATAGTGTAATTCCTGGCAATCTTCTTATTTTCTCTGCAATTTCCCAGTGTCCTTGATGATACTGGAAAAAATACAAGTCTTAATTGCTTTCTTTTTTGAGATATATGAAGGGATTGCTCTTCATATTTTTTTTATAATATGTGCTCTTGCTTTTTTAGGTTTAAAGTTAAAATGCTGAGACAGTTTTGTAAAATTAGCTGTAATAGTAAATTCAGCTCATTACATAAGGAATTTAGAGCATGCTCTTGTACTGTCACGGCTCTTAGTTTGCCAGTCACATAACTGCAAATATTCTTTTTGCTCTGATGCAATCACTGAGTTATAATAATGATACCATTATATGTATTGTTGGTTGAAGAGAGCGAAACAAGCCCTGCAAAGAGGTTACCTCAGGTGAGCAGAGCTGGGCATCCAGGCCACAGAATCACAGAATTGTAGGGATTGAAAGGGAACCTTCAGAGATCGTCTAGTCCAACCTCCCCTCTGAGCTCTGCCATTCAGCCAGTTCTCAGTCCACCTCACTGTCCAGTCATCTAACCAGCACTTCCTAGGCTTACCTATGAGGGTGTTATGGGAGACAGTATCAAAAGCCTTGCTGAAGTCAAGGTAGACAGCATCTGCTGCTCTCCCCTCATCCACCCAGCCAGTCATGCCATTGTAGAAGGCTATCAGACTGGTCAAGCATGATTTCCCCTTGGAGAATCCATGCAGACCACTCCTGAAGACCTTTTTTCTTCTACATGCTTAGAGATGACATCAGGATGAGCTCTATCTTTCCAGGGATGGAGGTGAGGCTGACCAGCCTGTAGTTTCCTGGATTCTCCTTCTTGCCCTTTCTTAAGACTGGAGTGACACTGGCTTTCCTCCAGTCCTCAGGCACCTCTCCTATTCTCCATGACTTTTCAAAGTTGATGGAGAGCAGCTTCACAATAACATCTCCCAGCTCCCTCAGCACTTGTGGGTGCATCCCATCAGGGCCCATGGATTTGTGGGTGTCAAGTTTGCCTAAACGATCTCTAACCTGATCCTCTGCAATCAAGGGAGAGTCTTATTTACTCCAGGCTCTCTTTCCTGTCTCCAGGGTCTGGGGTTCCTGCCTTAGCAGTAAAGACTGAGGCAAAGAAGGCATTCAGTAGTTCCACCTTCTCTGCATCCTCTGTCACCAGGGCACCCACCTCATTCAGCAGCAGGCCCATATTTTCCCTGGTCTTCCTTTTACTGCAGATGTACTTGAAGAAGCCCTTCTTATTGTCCTTGATCCCTTGCCATGTTTAATTCTAACTGGGCTTTAACCTTCCTCATTGCGTCCCTGCATACTCTGACAGTGCTCCTATACTTCTCCCAGGTTGCCAGTCTTTTTTTCCACATTCTATAAACTTCCTTCTTCCACTCGAGTTTTTCCAGGAGCTCCCTGCTCATCCATGCAGGTTTCCTGCCTCCTTCGTCTGACTTCTTGCTCCTATCAAGAAACTCAGAACAGCATGACGCTTCTTTGCTATGATACCTATCTGGTAAATATGCCTACATTATATGCGTGAAATTTGCTCAAAAGATGAAAAGTCTGTATTTGTTTTCATTGCAGTAATTCTCTGTGGAACCAGTGTAAGGGAGGTCAACTGTTCACTTCTAGGCTCTATAAACTTCCTTCTTCCACTCGAGTTTTTCCAGGAGCTCCCTGCTCATCCATGCAGGTTTCCTGCCTCCTTCGTCTGACTTCTTGCTCCTATGGATGCACTGATCTTGAGCTTGGAGGAAGTGGTGCTTAAATATTAGCCAGCTGTCTTACACCCTTCTTCCTTCTAGAGCCTTAGCCCACGGAATTACTTGAAGTTGGTCTTTGAAGAGATCAGAGTAAGCTCTCCTGAAGTTTAGGGTTGTAATTCTACTTTTTGCCCTACTTCTGCCATGCAGGATCCTGAACTCCACCGTCTCATGGTCACTGCAGCTAAGACTACCCTTGACCTTCATATCCCCAACCAGGCCTTCTTTGTTTGTTAGTACAAGGTCCAGCAGAGCACCTCTCCTAATTGGTTCATCTTCCACCCGTGTCAAGAAGTTATCACCAATGCTCTGCAGAAATCTCTGCTTTTTCCCGGGTGTGTTGTCTTTCCAGATGTCAGGGTAGTTGAAGTCCCCCAGACTCCATTTTCCTTTTACCTCCTGAAATACCGAGCCCGTGTAACTGGCCCTTTTCCTCCAGCACAGCTGTTGCCCTCTCGAGCGGTGTTTGTGGTCAGCTTGGCTGTCTGAGGGACTCTTCTGTGGCAGCAGCCTGACCTGCCCGCTGGTTCTCCTGTCCTCTGGGACTTGGGACCTCCCCTGGACCCATCTTCAGCTGTTCCAGCACACTAAGCCCGCTGAGATCTAGCCTGGCAAAAATGACATAATTAAATACAGTGCTTGACTTTTTGCTGGTTGAGTATGCTGAAGCAGTTCATTTTGCTTGAGGATGTTTGAGACCAGGAGCTGGAGCAAGTGAGCGAGGGGACTGTGATGGCCAGGAGCATGATTAGCTGAGACTGCCATGAGTCCTCAGGCTGAAATTACATTTGCTTATTAGGGAAGCTGAAGGTATTCCATCATTTCTTTGGAATAAAGTATTAATGAATGCTTGGGGAAGACTAAATACCAGTACCTGGTAAAGTCAAATGTATAATCTGGGCACGTTTAATATACATAGCCAAAGCATATAATGCTTGTATCATTTTCTTATTATATTATATTTAAATTATAGGAGAAATGTAACATTTCTTGAAAAGCAATTTGCTACAGTCCTTATGTTGCTACTATATGGAAAATCTGCTGATATTTTTCAGAGTATTGCAGCATAATCCTAGACTCAATATTTGAGTCATACTGTGTCAAATGAGCTGTGATGCTTTTGTCATCAAGAAACTCAGAACAGCATGACGCTTCTTTGCTATGATACCTATCTGGTAAATATGCCTACATTATATGCGTGAAATTTGCTCAAAAGATTAAAAGTCTGTATTTGTTTTCATTGCAATAATTCTCTGTGGAACCAGTGCAAGGGAGGTCAACTGTTCACTTCTAGGTTTAAAGAACATCTAAAATCAGTATGTGTGTATGAACACACAAAATGCAAAGCTTACACTTATTTTGAATTGCAGAATGAATCACAGAATCACATGGGGTTGGAAGGGACCTCTGGAGACCATCTAGTCCAACCACCCGGCCAAAGCAGGTCCACCCAGAGCAGGTTGCACAAGAACGTGTCCAGGTGGGTTTTGAATGTCTCCAGAGAAGGAGACTCCACCACCTCTCCGAGCAGTCTCTTCCAGGGCTCTGCCACCCTCAAAGTGAAGAAGTTCCTCCACATGTTTAGATAGAACTTCTTATCTTCAACTTTGTGCTCATTTCCTCTTGTCCTGTCACTGGGCACCACTGAAAAAAGACCAGCCCTGTCCTCTTGACACCCTCCCTTTAAGTACTTATAAGCGTTAATCAGATTCCCCTTCAGCATTCTCTTCTCCAGACTAAAAAGACCCAAGTCCCTCAGCCTTTCCTCATAAGAGAGATGCTCCAGGCCCCTCATCATCTCTGTAGCCCTCTGCTGTACCCTCTCCAGCAGTTCCCTGTCCTTCTTGAACTGGGGAGCCCAGAACTGGACCCAGTGCTCCAGATGTGGCCTCACCAGGGCAGAGTAGAGAGGGAGGATAGCCTCCTTTGACCTGCTGAGTTGCGTTTCATGTCTATGCACACACACACTGCCCTTTATGCTGGTGAAGCATCAGACAGTGTCTGTTTGACATAGATTTTAAAGATATTGGAGGTGTTTACAGTAGAAGCTAACATTCTTCTTCACAAGCAGCAACATTGCTTGTGCCGGTGCTCAAAATGATGTCTTGGTTTGCATTTGTGTTTGTTACTTGTATACTAAATACTAGCTGATTGTTTACTTTTGCTGCAGTCTTCCCAGGGTTTTGAAAACTATCCTTGCAAGTTTCATTTAATACTCCAAGGAATATCAGTTAAAAAGGGATTTCTAAAGCCTTAGCATCCATTTGCTGTTTTTTCGCCTTTTCAATCATAAAGCCTGTTTATAAATTATTATTTTTTTTTTGTCTCTGCTGATAAACGATCTTCTGCTTGCTCTTGGTTGTGTCCTCTTTATGCCATCCTTAAAGCTGCCAGCTAACCTCATATAAGGAATGCCAATGTGTATTTAACTTTGTATGTAGTTCTGGTGAGAAGCTTTTAGCTGTGTTCCTCATCTAGGCTGTGGAGACCTGAAGTGGTGATATTTCTATGTTGTCTTCTCCTCCCTCTGTATTTTTCCTTTTGCAGAATCTAAGTGGGTCTTGGGGTGTTCCTCATCTAGGCTGTGGAGACCTGAAATGGTGATATTTTTATGTTGTCTTCTCCTCCTCCCATATTTTTCCTTTTGCAGAATCTAAGTGGTTGATGTGGTGTTGCCTTCCTGGGACGGGCACCCAACATTATGTCTGTTTCTGTTTCATGTTTGGGTGAAGACTGGTTGAATACTGGGGCTGAGAATTACTTAAGTCTGCTTATACCTTTTTTAAAAATCCTATTTTCTTTCACCAGAACCTCCTGCTGAAAGTGGGGAGTGGGAAGGGAAGTTAAACTTCTTGTTCTGGGGAGAACTCACCCTGTTTTCTCGGGTGTTCTCTTCTTAGATTAGAAAACAGTCACTTTCGAACAAGAAAATCTGTATCGCTCAGAAATTTCTGTTTCTTAAAGCATTATGCAATGTGTTTTTGGAGCAATTTGTTTCATATTGAAAGCACAGGAGCACTTTTGCCTTGTCAAAAGCCCCGTGCAGGTTCTCAATCCAGTCATCTTCCTTCGTGCATCTCTCCTGCATCAGCTTTCAAAGCTATCTGTGATCTCCTCTCTGCTCCTCTCTCTACTTTCTCGCCATGTGGGACCTTGGCTCTTCCCATTGTTTCTCTTTGCTCTCTCGGGACCTTCCTTCCTCTCTCAGCCACTTCTTTTCTGCAGAAACGTATGGAATCAGCGCAAGTGTTCACTTTATCTTGGCTGTCCTTTAAATGCTGTGTCGAAGGGCTGATACGTGGAGATTGCAGAACTTCCTCTGAAAGTTTTTTTAGGTTGGTGAAACCAAGCTGCAGCTTTATCAGCTGTCATGGTTCATATGTAAGATTTAAAAGGTCAGGGTCCCTGTACAGAAGGGTGAGATCTTTCATCTACAGAGTGAGCTCAAAAGTCTCAAGTCAGGAGCAAGGCAGTAATCCCTGCCCAGCCCCAGAAAGTCAGGTCTGCCCTTTGGTTTCCCTTTGAAGTCTGGGGAATGTCTGGGAGGCAGGATGGAGGCCAGATGGCCGAGACGCCCTTTCTCTGGATGTAGGCAGGCGCCTTGTGAAGCCTCAAGGTGTATGAGACCCCTCTGGCTGCTGGAGAAAAGTTCCTGCCACCACCTATGGCTTGTCCTTTCTTCTGCAGGGTGGCTAGTTATATCTGCAGCGATGCAAATTCAAATTTTTTCTTTTTTTTAAAGACCCATTATAAAAAGACTTGAAAGGACTTACATTAAAAAAAAAAAAAAAAAAAAAAAAAAAAGAAGAAAACCCATTTTAATTCTGTCTTTAATCTGGATAACTTCAATAGGCTCATTTACAGTCACTCTGGTAGAGCTGCCTTAGAACCTGTTGAATATCCAGCTGCATGAAGGAAATACAGAAGTTTCAGTTTGAAAACAAGTTGTTTAAATTGACTCCAGGGGCATGAGGAAATGTGAAGATGCATTAGTTAGTCCTGAGTATGTTTGTTAAAAGGTTTTAATAAATTCTGGAGAAAGATGCGGTGCTGCTTTAAAAAAAAAAAAGGCAAAAATGTTAATGTAAGGAAGACTGTCTCTTCCCTCAAGGAAAATGGGGTCTGCTTTAGATGTCTTTGAGTTGGAGATGATTGTGTTGGGGGTTCTTTGTTCTTGCTTCGTTCACCCCACTTAGCTAGGGGGGTAGGGTTATACTACATGATCTCCAAAGGTTCCTTCCTACATCAACCATCCTATGATTCTATATTAACCTCACAGGGAGAAAGCTGGGTGAGAGAAAAAAAAAAAAAAAAAAAAAAAAAGAAGAAAACCCATTTTAATTCTGTCTTTAATCTGGATAACTTCAATAGGCTCATTTACAGTCACTCTGGTAGAGCTGCCTTAGAACCTGTTGAATATCCAGCTGCATGAAGGAAATACAGAAGTTTCAGTTTGAAAACAAGTTGTTTAAATTGACTCCAGGGGCATGAGGAAATGTGAAGATGCATTAGTTAGTCCTGAGTATGTTTGTTAAAAGGTTTTAATACATTCTGGAGAAAGATGCGGTACTGCTTTAAAAAAAAAAAAGGCAAAAATGTTAATGTAAGGAAGACTGTCTCTTCCCTCAAGGAAAATGGGGTCTGCTTTAGATGTCTGAGTTGGAGATGATTGTGTTGGGGGTTCTTTGTTCTTGCTTAAAAGTTAATTAAAAATACTTATGTTCATGTAGGAGCTTAAATATACAGTTCTCATCTCAGATTTTTTTTATTGAGTTGTGCAGCTTTGGATTTTAAACAGATAAACTACATTAGCCCCTGGTTGGACTTGAAACTTTCAGATCTTTTTCGGCTTCTTTCGTCCCATAGTATGAAATACAGTTTGTTTGCATTTGGTGATGCTGGTAATAATGCTACAGTGAGTGCTGGAATACTGCGATGGGGTGATTTCAGACACTACTTCCAGGGTAGACTGCAGTAATGGATGTGACACTACTGAGCTACCTAGTATAATCTCTCATTCAAGGGGATATTAAATGGCCTTTTTTTCCTCCGGAATTGGATATTAAAAGACCTTATTTTGCTCTGGAATTAGGCGTGTGTGTTCTCTGCTCCCAACTCGGGAAGAATCAACTTCTAATTCATTTACTGAGGATGGCTTTTGAAATAAGAATGGCAGCGAGCGCCGTTTGCCGCGGTTCTCAAAGGGAACGTAAAGCTTTTGCCCTCTGCTTAATGGATGACTGCTGTTAATCCTGAGCCATGATTTTTGCTGTAGTCAATATTTCATAACTAGACAGAGTGTTTGCTGAAGGGAGTTTTAATATAGCGGGCTCTGGTCTTGGGAACAGCTTAAGGGCTCTATCCGTGTGTGCTCTGACAGAGCAGAGCACAAAGCTTCACTGCTCGTGTTTGCAAGGCTTTCACCTGTGCTTTTATTTGCTTATTAACATTTTTTTCCAAATATTTTGTCCGGCAAGCACATCTCAGTTGTCTCCTAATTTTATAACAGCATACATGCAAGTAAGGTTAAAGTAAGTGTTCTCTAGGTTACTTGTCCCAAGGTATTTTACAGCCCTCCTGCTTTGATGTTTCCAGAAGTCAGAGAAAGTCATACTGAGTTCTGTTTGATCTTTTATTCCATGAGGTAGCTACAGTATGTAGCAATAAACATCACAGAGAACTAGGTGTTAACGCTGTTTTGGTTCCTCCATTAGTAGCAACTTTTTTCTGGAACCTAAAGTGCTGTTTGATCTTTTATTCCATGAGGTAGCTACAGTATGTAGCAATAAACATCACAGAGAACTAGGTGTTAACGCTGTTTTGGTTCCTCCATTAGTAGCAACTTTTCTATTCCTTATTTTATTTGTTAGCTCTTTATATACTGCTTGGGGCTGACCCACTGCTCTTGGCAGCTCTTTGCTGTTATGAGCATAAGCAGCTCGTAGGCAGCCACTTTCTTCTTCTTCTTCTTCTTTTGCTTTGCAACAATATTGACTATGGAGGTGACTGCCTGTATTGGTATCTAACGCAATTTGAGGTGGCTGTAGTTCTGTAGTACTGACCATCTTGCTTGCAGTGGTATTTTTATCGCTGTATTGTCTCCAGAAGGAGAAGAAAACAATTATTCCTGCTAGGCTGAGTTAAGCCTGTGGTAGCTGGATTGAGCTGTAAGCAGTGAGCTCCAGAAGTTGTAGAGGGTATGAAGATGGGTGATCACTCTTGTGATGGTGCCAGTGACACTGCATCTTCACACAACAGTTTCTGGGGAAGGGCAAAAGGGTGGTATGTAGTAATCACTGGGAAACAATTTATTGGTTAATAAACTAACTGGAAGGTCTCTAAGGAAAGCTACTTCTAAAGAGTAAAAAGCTATTTTATTTCTGAAGTTGACCTGGGAGGAACATGGGTCAGTGTATTTGTTCCTTGGTCTAAACATGCCTGGTGGTGCTGCTCTTTGGCGTGTTGCTATTACCCTTCCTTAACATTGGGGTCCAGCACAGTCAGAGATTGCAAATAATGTTTTACAATGTTCAGTAGAGTCACTCGGTGATATTTAAACACAATTTTTGATCATATTTGTTATCGTATGTATGCATGTATGTATCTCTTTGGCGTGTTGCTATTACCCTTCCTTAACAGTGGGGTCCAGTACAGTCAGAAATTGCAAATACTGTTTTACAATTCTCAGTAGAGTAACTCGGTGATATTTAAACCCAATTTTTGATCATATTTCTTATCGTACATATGCGTCTAGTTATATTTTACTAGTTCTGTTCATTTGGGCAGCTGTTTCTTTCAGCAGAGATGAGGAAGAGCTAAAGAATGATCTGGTTTAGATGCTGTGATGGAAATGAATTTGAAAGAAACGCATACTTCTGGGAACAGCAAGACATGTTTGTTCTGTAGAGTGGCCACATACGTTCTTCTAATCTTTGTGCCAAAGACTTAAAATCTGTGATGGAAATGAATTTGAAAGAAACGCACACTTCTGGGAACAGCAGGACATGTTTGTTCTATAGAGTGGCCACATACGTTCCTGTAATCTTTGTGCCAAAGACTTAAAAAACCCCTGACATATTTTAAAAAAACCTTGGAAATTGGAGCTTGTGGAGGTTTGATGCTTTATTCTTTGGAAAGGCATATGAATTTGATGTTTGTCAGAAAGGTTTTGGCTCACGTGGAGTACTCCGGGAAGGTGTAACGGGAACAGGACACGGATGAAACCTGGGGTTTGCTTCTTTACTGTTCAGAGAAGCAGAGTGTCAACCAAGGGATGCAAACAATAATGGTAGCAGAACACAGATTTCAGGGGTTAAAATAGGTAAATCGGCATGGATTATGAACTCCCAGGAAAGGACACCCAAGCAAATGGTAGGATTTGAAGACTGAGTTAATTTCCTTGTAGAACCACCCCCCCTGAGGATTTGGGTCTAATGATGTATACAGCGGGCTCTCTGTAGCTAAAGGCTTTTAGAAAGTACTCTGCCTAGGTCTTTCTTTCATCCTACTGAAATGGAAAAGCATTTCCAGGAGACAGAATCAGGCAGATGTTAAAAGGTTTTGAAAAGCTCCCTGCCCGTACATGCTGACTGGATTAATGAGGCACTTCCCAGCTCAGAGCATAATTTTTATATGCTGTTTATGTTTTTTAAGTAAAAAAACAAAGTTGGTTCCCTTTTTTTATTCCTCCTCTTTGATAAAAGTATTCCACTTACCTGTTCAAACTTAACTATTGACTATTCCTTATGAATTTTAAGTGAGTTTGGAACCTTCATATGTATTTTCTGGGTATTTGCTCCAATCAAAAGTAAATGGTGCTGATGTGAAAGGATCCATCAAATTTCTGCAGAAGTTTAAAGCACTACAGAACATACTAAATTGAAACAAAATAATAAAACCAAGAACTCCTTGATGAATAGATACTGTAGTAACTAGAACGTGTATATGTAATGCATTTTTAAAAACACAGAATATTTTTGTTATGTGTGTAGATCCTAAGTAGGCGGAAGTACTGTGCACAAGTATTATTTTTTTTTTCAATATTTAATGAAGTTGCTTCCACCCAGGTGGTCAGCATCTAAAACCTGTAGAGCAGATGGTTCTCTCCGGGAGAGTGAAATGCAGAATTGCAGAGTGCAATCTAATGGTGCCAGACCGTGCAGGACAATCTGCTGCCTGAGCTTGCCTTAAAAGCAGAACAGGAACAACCCAGAATTCACAGATGAAAAATAGCCACGGATTAGAGTGGGGCAGAATACAATTAAATGGATTATTTCTTGGGGAACACAAAGAAATACTTGAATAGCAGCAGGCGAGAATGGATTTTAAGTATGTAATTGTGCTTGAGGTTAATTCCCGTGCTTTTACCTGTTGAGTTGCTAAACAGTACAGTAAGGAAAGATGACTGCTTTTAAAAGCTGTGGTCCCTTTCCTGTGGTAAACCCATAAACACATGGTTTGCTGAGCAACTGGCGTGCAAATAGATGTAGAAGGAATAATTCTGTTCCTGGCCTTGAAGCAAGCCCCGTAAATTTTGCGTTCTCTGCTTTGTCCCCTTCTCTGAAGGCAGCGTCCAGTCATTTTTTGCAGTTACATGTTCATTTGGGGTATTTCTTTCCTCTCCTTTCTGTTATGCTCTTTAAACTGCAGTATTTCCTGCAGGTAATGTAACTGTACCTTGTATCAAAATGGTGGTGGTTCCCTTTTCAGCGTGGAAGCATCTTTTTCTTTGGCCTTCAAGGAAATTTCCTGCCTCTCTATCACACGTACAAGCCCAGTCTGAAAGACCTCTGCATAAGAAATTTGGGCTTGTTGGCATGAGCTGCTTCTTCCCTCTCCTTCAGCACATCTGCATCTTGCTCGCCCTTGGGAGGCTTATGATGTCCTGTCTGAGAGCAGGGATGGATTTGCATCTCAGAAAATAGGCAACGAACAGAGGCAAGTGTTAATTTAATCTCTGTAGCAAGTAGCTAGGTTTCATGGAAGTCTGGCAGCAGATGGAAACTCAACTAGGAGTGAAATGTGGGATGTGTCTTGCAGCATCCCTGGCTGGAGAGGATGCCTGAAGGGGTGCATTACATCAGTTCTGTACAGGATTAATGGGCGTTGTTCCATCCTGAAATTTGAGTGAGGTGTTTTTCCTTTTGACTTAATTCTGTTTGCAGGAATTCTGGTGTGTAACGGAGTGCTTTGATCTATGCAGTTGTCCTTTTCAAGCAGCTGATGGTTGAAAGAATATAATTAATTAATTAAACACATGTTGCCTTCTACTTGGGGTGGGGTTTTTTTTGTATTTTGCTTTTGTGCTTCCTTTTGCTCATGTATGTCTGAGACTGTCAAAAAGAAATCCAAGGTTTTATCAACCTGTTTACGATAAGGCTTTTCCCGTGATCCTGTGGTGAAAGACCTGAGACAGGGCAGGTACCAATATGTTTTCTTCTCGGGTTGAACTCGGGGCCCTCTCTGCTGCGCATCAGTGCTCCATGGGGCTCATGTCAAAGCTTTGCTGATGGTGTCCTGCTCATCTGACTGGGGATGACTCTGGCAAAAGGCAGGTGCTTGTGGGGCTAAACACAACACTGAAACACAAGCCTCTTCCTCGAGGGCTCTCTGTATGTTCAGCGAAACGACGGGTTTCTCCTTTTGCAAAGACCCATAACTTGTCCCCAGGAGCGGGGCTCCAGGTTGCCCACCCTCTGTGGCTGCCTGTGAAGGATGGGGAGGAGTTGGGCTGATGAGTGGGCTTCATTTTATCTGCCTGTGCACTGCAGGGGAAGGCTGTTGCTAGGTGTTTGGATGTGTCGCTACGTCAGCGAGACAGCAGAAGTGGAGATGGTTAGTGTCCCTGACGTGGTGCACACACACACAGAGCTGACGTGGAGCAGTTAATTCAGAGGAGAGTCCTGATGATCAGTTAACGTTTGCTAGTATCTCCTCTAAAAATCAAATTTGGTCGTGTGTTTAGCAGCACCTGAATTTACTGTAATATTGAATTATTCTAATTTCTATCATCTCAGGGTTCATTATTGTAAATTATTATTTAATAAAAGTAGTAGTGAGCCGTGCTAATCAAATTGCAGTACCATTATGCCAAACTCTCTGCTGTCATCTAGTGAAAAGCAATTTCAGCTTCACAAATCACCGTCCCACAAGCTCTTGTCCCTTCTGCTGTTGTAGGTTTTTGTTGGTGGTGTTTTTGCTTATGTGTGATAAGTGATCCTAAGTAATCAAGGTAAGAATTTGAGCTGAACAGCATTGGGTGCAAAATTCTTTCGTACTACATCACCCAACAAATTTTGGCGCAAGTGCATTGGGTAAAAGGCAATGACAGTGTTTATATGGTCCAGTTTTCCTTACCAGCCGAGAGTGAAGATAGCCATTTTTTAATCCAAGCAATGTTTAATCCTTCTAAAGGAAGGATTGTAAAATCTTCTCTTTGTGTTGCCCTTGCTCTTGATTGTGTTTTTAAACACTTTGGCCTTTGCTTTGGCCTTTGCTTTGAACTTATGATTGTGTGGGCGTTGGGGAAGTAGCGTTTTACGGTCTGACTTTGCTAGTTCCAAAGGAGAATAAGTGTTTGTCATTTCATATGACTTGACATCTTTTCTCGGGGTATAAAGAGAGGGAGCGAAGAGAGGAATGGAAGACAGGAAGAGGTAGCCTAAAGCACGTGTACCTGATACACAGTCTGTCAACTTTTCTTGAGAAGCAACAGAAATTGTGCTTTGAAAGTCATGAAGGACAAGAAAAGGGGGTTCAGGCCTTCATGTTTTCTATGTCTTTCATTTGTGTTGAATAACAGTTGCTTGTGATGTTGCAGTTATATGGCAAAATGAAGTCCATGTGTGGTTTAATGAGTCTTGTCTCTCACCCCTCTGAAAGAGTGGCCCTTGCCTCACCTGAGTCCTGTGAACTTCAAGTTTCTACCTGAGATGAGATGTTGATGCCCAGACATTTAGATGGAACAGTGAGGGGCTGTTTGGTTCAGCTGGGTATATTGGCATTGTATCACACTAAATTCATTTCTAGAGCAGTAATAGTTAAGCAATTTTTCCCAGGTTTGGCTCCGAGTCTGTAGTAATGTGTGGTGCTGACCATGTCACAGAAGAGGAAGCTCTGCTTCTGGGTCATTACATCAAAGAGAAGGTTAAGCATGCAAAAATATGGAGCTAGCACAAGGACAGATACTTAGCATCTATGTGACAATTCCACGTTTTCTATAAAATCTTTTTTAAGCCCTTTTGCCATGATTTTTGCAAGTTTTTTGATTTACAGATGTTTCCACTGTCTCAGTCATATTTTAGATCTAGAGGTGCAACACAGGCAGTATCATAAAGATGATGTGAAGATTATAGCGTGGACCTTATGACCATTTTCGTGTTAAGGATAGGTGAAGCACCTTTTGTTCAGTAGGGTGATTCAACTCGTACAGCCAAGAAAGTGAAGAAGAAGAAATGTGAAAGGAGACCAGGTCAAAGAACTATATATGGAGATTATAGAAATTTTAAAACTGGAGTTAAAAGATAAATTAATTCCAGCTCTTTATCCCTGGACACTTACTGTAGTAGGAAGCTACTGGAACGATTGACAGTGCATAATTGCGCTTCCTGGTTTTAATGTGCGTCTTCAAACAGACATTTTTTTTTTAACTTTTATTAAAAGAAGCCATTATTGAAGATGGTGATTTTTACTTGCATCCAAATAAGTTAGACTTCTGTAGAGAAATTGAACATCTGCAAACTAGGCTGAGACAAATAATAGAGTTTCGTTTTCTTTCTATATAAAATGTAATGTAATATAAAATTAAGTATATATGAAGAAAAAGCAATGAGTATATGTGGGTTGTTTTTTCTAAAAATGAGATTTTCATTATCTAAAATGGGATTCTCCATAGAAACTAAGAATGTTCTTTTAATTTATTTTTTTTTTAAGAAAGGGAGGAGTGGAGGACCTAACAATGATCTCTCTCAACAAAATGCTTGTATTTAAAATTGACCTGAGGGATTTCTGCATGTGATGGAAAAATAGGCTTCCTCTGCTTAGAGTATTGGTTTACATGTTCTCTCTTCCTAATTGCTAGACCACACTGTGTTACTGCATTTAGGATGTGTACACCAAATATTTATGACTAGTCTCTTGAAACTGAAGCAATAAAACATGCTGTTCTTGGAAAACTATCTAAGGAGAGCACGAACGCTTGATTGGCCATTGGTAACACATGCTTTGAGGAGTACATTTTAGATCCTAGGTGTCTACTTGAGATTGCAGGGATGCCCCAGAACGTCAGGAGCTTGTTGCTAGGGCAGGATCTCCCCCTGTCCCCAGTAGGTGAGGGGTTTTTGAGAGACAAGCATTATATTTACTGAAAACAGTTACTAAAATGCCAGTAGAAGAATCCCTTGTCCACGATTTTACCTCGATTGCAATATGCCAAATTGCACAGTGCCTGGCAAGTCTAACCAAACGGTGGGGTTTAAAATAGCACTGTGTTAGCTATGGAAATGGTTTGGGGTTTTTTGCCAAGAGAATGTCAATGTCTTTGTACTGAACAGTGTGGAGCAGGTGCCTCTTGTGAGCTCTGGATTTCGGTGCAAGGTGGTTTCTAGTGGGGTTAAACTTCTTCTAAGGCATGAGCTCAGCAGTGTGGGTGGATGGCCCTCTCCACTGACGGCTGTGGGGAGATGGTCTGCACTGTGGGATGGCTCTGGCTGTGGAGTGAGGTGCAGAGGGAGTCTCTGCAATTCCTCGCATGGGTGGCAATGTCAAGAAAAACAAACCAACCCATAATTCCTCTCTGGAATCGCCTACAGAGGTGTCTGACTCATGTTGTGTAGCTGGTGCTCTTGTCAAACGGTACTCTCCCTTGCCTTGGTGATGGTGGGCAGTACTCAGCTGTGGTGCAGATGTTTGAACTCTTTCTCTCTGGTGGCCTTGTCGTGCCAGATGGCTGAGGTACCGCTAGAGAACTTGACCTGCAGCTTTGGCAGTAATGTCTACGGCAATGTTCTCTTGTCTGAAGTTGCACCAAAAAGGAAATAAGGTTAAAAGGGGCAAGCAGATGTTGAGAGTTGTAGTCAGCTTCATGGAAAGAGCCTCTCCCCTGTACTGCTTGGCAGTATCAGAGTATACATCAAACCTGGGATTGTAGAATCGTAGAATGGTTAGAGTTGGAAGGGACCTTAAAGATCATTGAGTTCCAAGCTCCCTGCCCTGGGCGGGGACACCTCCCACCAGACCACGTTGCTCAAAGCCCCATCCAGCCTGGCCTTGAACACCTCCAGGGATGGAGCATCCACAACTGGATGACCTGAAGCACTTGGGTTTGTGATGACCAGGGACTGCTCTCCTAAAATATTAAAAGAGCCTGCCCCGAGACACTGCAGCAAACAGGAGACCTCCTTGCGGGGTGTTTGGAAGAAGTATGTGGCTTATGCTGTCCATCTGGACTTCTGCCAGCTGAACTTTGGCCATCCTAATGAACCATTAGCTGATGAACCATTAGCAACCAACTGGATGCAGGCATATTGAGGCTTTGGGTAGGAGCTGTGCCCTACTGCTAAGAGGGTGCTGTCAGTGCACCTTTTAGACCCTGCCAGTCTTCAGGATACAATCAGTGATTGGGCATGTGGTTTCTAATATTAAAACTGAGGTAAAGCAAGCTGTTAGTATTTTCTGGGGAGCATGTATAAATATAACTCATGGCAGGCATGTAAGAAAAAAGAGGATCAACTTTTTATTGTGCTTCAGTGTAGCTGCCATGGTTCACCAGAATTAATACATGCTGCTAAAGTTTTCCTGAGGCTTGCTTTGTTTTTTATTTTTCTTTATTTCCCAGATGTGTAGTGCTTAGTGTCTAATACCATAGCTAGTAAAGCTTTTTTTTGAGCCAAAGCTGTGATGACAGTAGCATGCTGTTTTCAGAGACAAAGGGAGCTGATGGTCAGTAATTAGAAGGCTTGTGGCTGCCAGTTTTTATGCACCTGAGATACTACAGCTGTACGATGTTTCTAGAGCAAATGGGAAGAGATTGCTCTGAGGGCTTGAAAGGCAAAATTTTAAGATGTTTTGAACATCCTTTGAAAAATGCTGTCTCTTAAATGACGCTCACCAAGGACGTGTTATCACAGAATGGTTGAGGTTGGACAGGATGCCTGAAGGTTATCTAATCCAATTCCCCAGCTCAAGCAGACCCACCTAGAGACAGTTGCCCAGGACCATATCCAGACAGCTTTTGAGTTTCTCCAAGGCTGGAGACTCCACAACCTCCCTGGGCAACCTATGCCAGTGCTCAGTCACCCTCGCAATGAAAATACAGTCCCTGATGTTCCAGTTTGTGTCCATTGCCTCGTGTTCTGTCACTGGGCACCACTGAAAAGAGCTTTCTCTTCTCCAGGCTGAAGAGTCCCACCTCTCTCAGCCTTTCCTCATAGGAGAAATGCTCAGCCCCTTCATGATCTTTGCGGCCCTTTGTTGTACTTTCCCCAGTATGTCCATGTCTATCTTGTACTGGGGGGCCCAGAACTGGTATCTCACTTGTAATGCTAAGATGAGGTGGCCTGAGCAGTGCTAAAAGAAGTGCCTCCTTCCAGAAGGCTTGGAGGTTGATCGGGAGGCAAATTGTATATAATATTTTCATTAATTATCTTGGCATAAGAGAGTGGGTGCGTGCTAATAAATTTTGCTGAGGACACTCTGTGGGAGGCACTGTCAAACAGAGAAGGATTGGAAATGAGGGAAGAACTGGAACGTATTAAAGTAGAAATAGGATGAAACCCTTAGTTTTTGTATGTGAAGCTGAGAGTTTCTATTTCGAGCAGGTTGCTCATCAGTTTTTATGTGTTTTCATCAGTGTGTGCTTCAAAGCCCTGGTGAAACCTGTCTGGAATAATATGTGTATATCTATATTCAAGATGAAACTAAACAGAAGCAGGTATAGAGAAAATGCTACAAGGGTTAAGGGTGCAGAGGTGGTGGAACGGGGCAGACTGAAAACAAAGAAAAAGCTGGAGGGAAAATGACCTATTTTCTTTAAAAGTCAGCGTTGATACAAGAGTGGATGGTCACCTGTTAATAAAGGTAGGAAGTCAGCTGGCATTTAGAAGAAATGTTCCTCATCTTCAGAGCAAAAATGTTCTAGAAGGATTCCACTAGAATTACTAAGGACAGAGAATGAATTATCTTAAAATTGAACTGGGTTTTTTTGTTGTTATGTTTTTGTGGGTTGTTTTTTTTTAAAGATTCATAAGCAGAATTACCAGGATATGAGGCCTGTGGGCTTTGATCCTCTTCAATCTTATATTGCAGTGCCTGTGAAGATCACAATAGAGTGTTTGTGTTGTGTTTAACATGATGTCTTGACTGATTAAAGGTGGAGGACTTTTTTTTATTTATTTTATTTCAAAATATTTAATCTGCCTATGTGCCTGTGGCTTGAACTGGTGCTGCTATAGGAAAAGCAGCTGAATTCTGACAAGAGGAATAGATCATTGACTGAATTGTTCTCAGTGCATGAATGAATTCTTCCCATAGTACGGTACCACCAAAAGATATTCAGGTTGTTTTTTTTTTCCTCTGAGGGATTCAGAACACAATCTAGGGCAGAAGTAGCCTGTCCTGATTTGATCCACATGGGTTTTTTTATTAATGCATGAGCCAGAATTCCAGTTGATGGTTTCTTTTAATATTCATATTGCGGTATAAAAATGGAAGTGCATGCAGATTATGAAAAATAAATTCAGATGCCCATCTTTAAAGTGGCTCTAAAATAGCTTTAGAGTATGGTGAGGAAAGGGCCTATTTGAAGAACAAAAACCAATCTTGAAAGCAAAGAAAATTTGCTTCAGTATCTTGAAAATTTAGAAGCACAAGTCTGTTATAGAATCATAGAATGCTCCAGGCCAGAAGGGACCTCCAAAGGTCATCTAGTTCGACCCCCCTGAAGTCAGCAGGGACACCCCCAACTAGACCAGGTTGCCCAGGGCCTCATCAAGCCTCACCTTGGATATCTCCAGGGAAGGGGCCTCAACCACCTCCCTGGGCAACCTGTTCCAGTGCTCCACCACCCTCACAGTGAAGAACTTTTTCCTAATCTCCAATCTAAGTCTGCTCCCCTCCAGTTTAAAGCCATGCTTTAAATCTGCTCCCCTCCATTTAAAGCCATGTTCTTGTAAACACTTGCAGTTGCAGGTGCTGGTGGGAGTTGGTGCTTCTGCATGATTTACAGGGGCTCACTGGACACGGAGCAGAATTAAGAAGAAAGAGAGAAGAGTCAAAGAGCTGTCTATTTCATGAAATGCTATTTCCTTTTCAGAACACTACTGGCCATACTAAGAGGCAGTTTAAGCCATTGGAGGTATTACGGCAGAAGTCCTAAAGGAATTTTGTCAGATTTTGCAGTGGGGAGGCTGTAAAGATCAGACCAGACATCCTTCCTTACACTTAATCTCCACAGTACAGCATTGGTACAAGTGACAGGGGCATTAACTTACGGCATCTGGGATAACTTTAGCCGTGGAGTCATCTTTAGGCTTCATTATCTCATTCCAGCTTCACCCGTGTCATACGAACTGGGGAGGCCCCACTAACGCTGTTAAAATTACAGTTGTAAAACTGTGATTTAAAGTCAGATAGCCCCGAAAAGGGACACAAGCACACAAACTAGCCGTGAATTAGTAGTTCCTTTTGCTGTTCCTGAAATCTTGCTGCCTCTCCAGGCCTCTCCCTCTGGCAGAGGCAGCAGCATTAGGCTGGAGTTGCTGGGGCCTGTGCTTGAATTCATCACATGCTGAATGTTTTGTTGTTGTTGTTTTGGGGTTATGTTGTTTGTTGTTGGGTTTGTTTGTTTTTTGTTTTTTTCCTTGAGAGTTTGTGTTAGCCTTGTATATCTCAAATTGATATGCAGAGTTGATAGGAGCTGGATTCCCTTTAAATACCTGGGAAAAGATTGTTGTGATGTTCTACTTGAAGCCCCTCTGTGCCTGGTGTTGCCTGCCTTGGAAGAACCCCCAGGGAAGGTAGTGCAAGGCTTCAGCATGGGGCCATGTATTGAATGAAGCAGGAGAAAACCAGAAAACCAAAACCAGAGAATCTCTACCATCCATCCTTTGCACTGCATGTGGCAAGATTCCTGGGGAGGAGAAGGTGGTACTGTGCTCTCTAACTGATGATAACACATATGGAAAGAAGGCTGAATTCTGGTACTGAATACTTCACTTCATAACCCTAAAATGTTCTTTAAACTCTCTTACCATGTCTACAATTTAGTACTGTTGCTTGGGTTCATGTAAACAAGGATGGGCATTTCCTTTATTATAATGAGGTAAAAAAAAAAAAAGTTCATTAGGTTCTGTACTTTCACTCCAAATGGAAGGGGAAAAACTAATATTAAAATATGAGGGAAATTGCATTGGTTTTATTTACTCGTGTATCTTTTGGCAATACATATCCAGTGAAGGAATAGTAGCGCCTTGTCAGCAGAAAAGGAGAGCAGCCTGGACGTTCTAAGTTACCAATATTTGGCACCTGTGACATGGCTGAGGGGGCCAGATAACTGGAGTGGGCACTCTGCAAATGGAGCACATGGGTAGTAGTGCTGGCAGCCAAACCTCTATCACATCACTTAAGAATATCGAGTATGCTGGGAAGAGGAGGCCGGGCTGGGGGGACAGGAGACTCTGTTGGGAACGTCCATCTGTTTTCCCTGCTGATGAGGTTACACGCCTGTGATTTCTTGGCTGGAGAAACTTGAGTAAATAAATAAAATAAAACCCAAAAGCTTCTGTGACTAATAACAACAACTTGTGCCAGAAGAGGATGCTATCAATCGGTGTCTTCCCTGTGGATCATTCAACATCACTGTGAAACGATTTTTGCTTTTTCCCATTAAGATCTTTTAACACTTTGGTACCTTATTCAAACCATTAATTGCATGTTTTGGATCTGCCAATGTCCTTGTTCTTACAGCTACACTTCCCATGTGGGAAATGCAATGCTATTAACATCACCTCCCACTGAGGATATAAACCTTGCTATTACGTGTTGGAGGACTGAATTGCAGGGAGCTGATTTGAAAGAGAAGTAGATTCATTTCTGCAAAAGTTTGCTGTGCTCTTTTTTTTTTTTTCATTTTTATTTTAGCACCACATAGCTGTCTTGAACCAGAAAAATGCAGAGTTGTCATAGTTGGAAAGGTAGTCTGAAAAAAGGTGTCTTCCCTGTGGATCATTCAGCATCACTGTGAAACGATTTTTGCTTTTTCCCATTAAGATCTTTTAACACTTTGGTACCTTATTCAAACCATTAATTGCATGTTTTGGATCTGCCAATGTCCTTGTTCTTACAGCTACACTTCCCATGTGGGAAATGCAATGCTATTAACATCACCTCCCACTGAGGATATAAACCTTGCTATTACGTGTTGGAGGACTGAATTGCAGGGAGCTGATTTGAAAGAGAAGTAGATTCATTTCTGCAAAAGTTTGCTGTGCTCTTTTTTTTTTTTTCATTTTTATTTTAGCACCACATAGCTGTCTTGAACCAGAAAATCTCAGAGTTGTCATAGTTGGAAAGGTAGTCAGCTTTCTGCAACCCATACAGTAGTATGGACATAGTAAATTAAAGTTCCAGTAGCTAATTTGGTGAGTTGGTTAAGATGGAAAATAGAGGACAAATTCCGTTATTAGATTGCTTACTTTAATTAAAAGTAATTACTTTTAATTAAGAGTAATTCTCTCTTTAGTAAGAAGATGGACACTGATATTTCTGAAGCATTTTCATTAGTTTTATAAGGTTTACAAAGTCATTGCAAGTTTCTAGGCTCTGAAAGTTAATGAAAACAGGTTTAAGTTATTTTCTCCTCTTGTGACTCTCAGCATCATAAGGACACAGGGAATTTTTCACACTAATACTAGGGAAGAATAAATGTTTTCTTTGGTGCTTACACTTTTCTTGTGGCTTATGGGGGCCTGTCTAGTCATCTGTTTGAAGTCATGAGGCAACATGTTGTCTTTTGTAACCTTTTGTTGAATCTTCTAACTTCTGTTTTGGAGTGCCAGCATAGCCTACCCTTTACCAGTCCATCCAGAAGTGATTGGTTGTGTCAAGACATGGTTTAAGTCTTAGAATTGGACAAGAAATTTCTGAAATTTCATTCATCTTCTGGGGATTTATACTTAGGGAATATCATCAAGTGCGGAATAGCTATTTTAATTTACAGCTTTTTCTTTAATGTAGGAAAATTTAGTTTGATTTATAATAATAAGTATTGTGTGAATGTCTTTATTTTGGCATGATCTTTATGATGGAGAAATGTCATTATGTGTTGCATCTGGTGACTTAAGTTTCTTTCGTGGGAGTACATAAGGAATAGTCTTGAAGAATAAACCCTGCTGCAGCATACCATATATTTGTTTTATTGGTATGTAAGTGCAAGGAACCAAATGCCTCCAGGAACATGTGGAGGCATTTAATTATCAGAACCATTTGTTATTATTATTTCATTTGCTGTTAAGGAAAACAGCAAGAAAAAAAACCCCAAAACCCTCCTGGGAAACCAAAAGCTTTTTAGATGTGTTTTGTGGTTGATGTTTCATGCTTGTTAACTCCAGGATTTGGTTTCAAAACCCTTTTAATAGAGAAGCTAATGGGGTCCTTCTCCATCTTACAGAATGTGTGATAAGAGATTTTTGTGTGAGAGCGACGTGAGCTGCAAAGGGCAACATACCATTCAGTAACACTGTCCAGATTTCCATAAAGCTGGTGTTACTGGGGTAGTATTTCATAAGACAAGGGGGAGTGAGTCTTCTCCAGACATATTTCTTATATGGTTGTTTGGTGCTTGCCAGCTTGCTGGCAGCCTGCTTTGGACCATTGCACTTGCTTAAATTTGTGTTTGTTCTTTAAAAGCCAAAGTATGGGTACGAATAAAACCAAAACATCCCCCCGACCAAACATTCCAGCTAGATGCATTCCTCAGTGTGGTTCTCCTCACCTGCCGAGTGAAAGCTTGCACCTGGAAATCTTTTTCTTCCTACCTGCAGTTGCAGTGATCTGCTGCAGAGAAACCAGGTGTCATTTGCTAAACAGAAGAACATGGATACCTGCATTAGCTTGATTGCACAGCCTGGAGCTTCTCGTGGGCTAATTTTCCTTGTTTTTCAGGGAGTCTCCCTATTCTGGAAGGTGAGCTGCTGTTAATGTTTGATATGGATTGGATGTCTGTCCATGGGCTAGAGAGTCTGAGGCACAATGGCCAGAGAAGGGAGATTTGGGGAGGAGGAGGTTACTTCCTATGAACTCTCCATTTAGTTGCAGAGTCTCCTGGTCCCTCTTTGGTTTGTAACAGCTCATCTTGGTCAGTACTTAATCCACATACTTAATCCTTTGTGGGTCATGCCACTGGTGATGTTAAGCTTTTACTTTATGAAAATAACATTTTACCTTGTGGGTCTTTCCCTTCCTTTATTTTAAATCTATACATGTTGCTTCTTACAGCATCTTGGGTCCTTCTGGGAGTTTTAGTCAACCCCAGTGTAATCATTACTATTCCAAGTAAAATAATCTTGCTGTTCTAAAGTTAGTTTATTATGCCACACATTAGATTATATTTTGAGCTGTGGACTTGCGCTTGCTGAACAAAAGGTGACTTAAATGACTGTAGTCCTGGATTTGGTGGATTTGTTTTCCTCTTCATTTTGTTCTCTTTTGCTGTCGCCCTGCCAAAGGTAAGCCCTTGAGATAAACAGGTGAGGTGAAGGATAAAGATCTAATGACACTTGTTGGGAATTAGTTGTTAAAATAGGTTGTATCTGGGTGTCTACTTTAATTCTTGTTCATGCCCAGGCAGTTTGAAAACAGGTTTTGTTTAGACTTTGTGATTTCTGATTTACGTTGTTTCTTTTCCACTGGGAATGCCATAAAACCTTTTCAAATAACGTGTCTGACTATCAGACGTGTTCCCATGCCTGTAGTATTAACATCAGGCATGCCCTTTCTACACCTGATACAGCAGGAGCTGTTTCCCCAAAGGTGCAGAGAAACAGAATTAGTTTTGAGTGGAAAAATCAAATAAAGCCAAATTGAGAGGGAGAGAAAAAGAACTGGCATGAGTT
The DNA here is from genome assembly GCF_001431845.1 of Calidris pugnax. Lineage (NCBI taxonomy): Eukaryota > Metazoa > Chordata > Aves > Charadriiformes > Scolopacidae > Calidris > Calidris pugnax. The sequence continues at coordinate 2,470,067 of NW_015090771.1, read as the reverse complement.
TCTGAGGTGAGGGCTGAGCCTATTATATTGTAGGCTGTAAAACTGCTTAATTCAGTGACTAATGTAACTGTGGCTGCTCAGCATAGCGTGGTGCCTACCTCTGTGCTGTATTGACACTGTCCTTTACAGACCTTACAAATGAATTTGAAGTGCTGCCAGCAGATATTACCTTACTTCATTGTAGAATATCCACCTAACGTTCAACAGCGGTTCTTCTTTGTGAGCATTGAGAAGCTAATGGCACAGTGCCTTTCCAAAGAAGTATTTTTATTTTTTTAAAACAGAAAGGAGATGCAGATAGTTCCCTGGGAAGGAAGGAATACTATGTACTGTAAGCCATCAGCTGTTCTTCAGCAGTACCTGAACCTCTTGGCCATCCGTTCTGGTCCTTGCTGAGCCCAGCAGCACGGGGTAGGATGACCTTGGCTGTTGACCAGTTGGTGCAGTGCCATCGCTAATGTCCCACCTGTGATGCTGACTGTGCAGAAGCAGGCTGCAGGGCAAGTCCAGGGGAAGTGGGGATGATGCCTTCATGATGAGGAGGAGGCTTTTGTGCTGACTCTTCCACAGGATGCCCGGTTTGTACCAAATCAGAGTCTGAGCGTGAAGCACCTCTTCTTGATAGGTAAAAGTATGAAAATTGGAGGACCCCAGCAGAGTTTAAAGGCTTGGAGAGATGATTAAACTTTAATGATGTTTTGCAGCCTCCTGCACTTTTTTGTGTTGTGAAGCTGCTATTTTCCACTTGGTTCCTGGTGGTTTTCACTGGAGACAATGACATGCTTCTCTTTTTTGTTTTGTTTTCTGTTGAAATAAACTTCTTTCTAGTAATATGAAGAAAGGGAGAACTTTTTTTCATCTAGGATGCAAAATCTGTATATGATTCATGCTTATGGGTAGCGTTAGACTGATAATTACAGAGGATGTATTTTCTGTAAAAAATGCATTGAACTAAGCATGGAACTTGATTCTAACTTTGAATATACACTGGTTTTGTTTACTCATTTCTTTCAGAATGACAGATTTTTTTCTGTCTTCATTTAAAATATAAAGCACAGTAGTGGATTATTAGATGACAGCTGTTGTCTCAGAATTCTCTTCAGGAATTAATTTTTTTCACATCTGCAGTTCGTTTATTCTTGGCCTGGCACTGAAGTATGGATCTGTTCCTGCTTTGGGACACAGAATCGATTCTGACTGTCCCAGGTTTTGATGCAGTCCAAGTTTCAGGACAAGCAGGGGCCCTAGAAGCTTCCTTCTCTCCTGACCTAGCTCTGCCCTCTTTGTCCTGATGCATTGAAAAATATGGTGAAACAAAGCACAAAGGAAAAAGCAAAATAAAAGTAGAAATTAAGACAGTTGTAAAGTATGTGTTTAGAGCAATTTAAAGTGTGCCTGTACTTTATTTCAGAAGTGTATCAATAGTTTTGCATGATGGTTTTTTTTTTTCCTTAGTGTTGCTCTTTATGTAATTTCTTGCAGAGTCTGCCTCTGCCACTGTCTCCATTCCTGAACAGTCAAGTCAACAACAGACAACCACTGAGTGATTAAATCAATATATTTTTCCCTTCATTTGTATTTAGGCAGCCCTTTTCCTCCCATAATGATTACCTAAGTAGCAGTAGGAAACCTTGTTGCATGCATTATTTTATATGTATTTACCTCAGAATACACATGGCCTTGGAAGAAAAATCTAGTCTTCTTTTTTATTTTATTTTTTCTGTTTGTAACAGAAGTCTGGGGGACAGGTAAAGGGACCTTCTCCAGCTCATAAGGTGCTGTTCTTGCACCGTGTGCTTTCCCCTCTTCTCCCATGACTTACGTAATTTCTCTGGTTTGAGGAATGTATCCTTCAGCAATTCCAAAATGTGAATTTGTGGTTTCTAGGGGTTTAATTAATTATTATTTTTTTTTTTAAAAAAAAAAGATGCAGTCTTGTATGAAATCGCTTTGTTTTTTACAAATGCTAACAAAATGGCTTCATGTTGGTTACAACTCAAAAGCTGCGTCGACCAATAATGAATATTAGAATATTGTACATAAGAATGATGAAAAACTAAAGTGAGCCTACAGGGAATAGAAACAGCCTTTAAGTTACCCAATAAACTCTTTTACTGTTGCAATTTACAACCAAGAAGTATTTCCTGATTTCCCAGCAAACTGAAGTAGTAAAAAGACCGGTGCCGTTTCTTCTACTAAATCTGTGATTCAACAGAGAAGCCAAGTTTTGCAGCCTACCACTTGCTTGCATTGTCACTAATTGAGTTTTAAATGTTGCAGCCTGTTTCCTGCTGTAATAATGATTTATATCTTTCTGGTTAATGAGCCTAGATCATTAGAGCATCAGTGTCCAGGGGCTGCCATGAAAAGCACAGCAGTCCTGCAGTCCAGTGCAAAGTTACCTTAAAAGATGGTTCTTTACTCTTTTACTTAAAAAAGAACTTCCCAGAAATACTGGTCTTATAGGTGGCAAATAAAAACCTCTGATACAAACAGGCCCTCAATCTGAAAAAGTACTTTGGGTAGTCAGGTATGAAATAATCCCACAAATCATTAATATGATTCATCTACAGAGAGAAGACAGGGTTAGTCCAGTTCGTAATGCCTGTGTCTTGTAATGCCTCTTCTCTTGATGTTTTACAACATCATCTGTTATGCCTGAAAGGACAATTAATTAAAGAATGGCAAATAAGGTAATCACATTTATGAACTTTGAGTACCAAACCTACCCAGAAAACAAGCAGTAAGTGTTTATGTGAGTATTTTTTTCTCTTTTGCAAATATCTCTGGAGGTGTTTTTTTCTGAAGAGATACAATAGTCTGTAAATGAGATCTATGTGAGTCAGTTTGTAAGTGGAAAAAGATTTTAGTGTGAAGCGACTACTGAATGCTGATAAGTTTCTTGGTATAAACTACCCACCAATTTCTTTAAATGGCAAAAAAATATGTTCTTTACTTGAGATAATTTTGTATAAGATAGCTATTTGTATTCAGTTATGTACAACAAGCCAACTGAGGAACCATCTTGAGACAAGAAGTACAGTGAATATTAAGAACAGTTGATCCAGTGCAAATCCCACCTGAGCCTTCTTGTTTACTGAAGCTACTGCTGGCTCACTAAGAATGTGCCATTTAAACAGTTTTGTTTTTAGCAGAGATATGAAGACCTGTGGTAGAACTTCTTGTAGCGATTTTTACAAGGAAAAAAGTGAAAACTGATTTTTTTTTTTTAACTTTTGCAAGACTTGTGCCTGGGGCAGAAGCCTTGCCTAGACTGCAGAAGTCTGTTGCGGTGTTGTTCTTTGGATTGTCTTGTTGCTGCTGTTTGTTTGTAAGGGTTGGGTCAGTGAGAGGGGCTCAAAGAGAGCCCCGGGTCCTTCCCTGCTAAAACTCAAGGCTCCTTGCTCAGCTTGGGAGGAACAGCTCAGACTCTGCCTACATTGGAGGAAGATCTTCTAGACCCTGCCCAGATCCTGGGATCCTCTGTAGCTGTGTTGTTGGTTTGTCAGGCCTGGATGGAATACAAATGACAATAATGTTGTCTACATGAGTTTCTAATCCTCAGTCCTCAAAGAGAAATTGTCAAAACAGTTCCAGTGTTTTAGATATTTTTTTTTTTTCTCTATGTGGTCCTGTTTCAGTGAGCCTCTAAATAAAACTTTAATCATAGCGGAACAGGTGTTTGAAATGAACCAAGAAGACTTTTTTCATGCATTTAGTTCCTAAAATAGTCTTTTAGACTTCAGTAATTCTTAAACAAAGTACCAACATTTATGAAAGGTGATGCTGTCTGTTCTTCTTAGCAATGGAGATTAATTTCGTCCTTTCTGGTCTTGATAAGATGCTATTCCAGAGAAACGTATACCTATCTTCCCTATCAGTATTTTCATAGCTGGTTTTTTGTTATATAGCTTTTTAATTTCTTTGGTGGAAAAACTCAAATAATTCCCAGCTCTACATATGTTCTTTTGAGTTAAGAGAATCAATATTTTTTTTTATTGTATTTTAGAATTGTGCGTTGTCTTAGAGTGCATGAAAAAGGAGAAAAAATGGGTTGAAAGCCCATTCTTTTTGACTGGCGTTTTTTCATAGCAGATTCGTCAGCCCTTCTTCCTGTGATGCAGAGATACCCCTGCTTCTCTCAGACACCAAAAAGACAGACCCACAATTGCTTTCTTTTGTAGGTGATGATCTTCTGAAACCTGATTACCTTACTTGTATGTTTTCTGAAGATAAGATCCTATCTGCACTGACTCATATTTTCAGTCATGATGTGTCTTCTATAAGAAGCTTCTGTTGATTTGGTCCTTTTTTTTTTTTTGGTCACATGCTTTTCAGCTTTCTAGCAGGCTATTTATGGTAGACAGTCGGTTGAAGGTCTTTTAAGAATTTTCTCTACAAAGTTCAGTAACGTAAATATTGCAATTAGAAAAATATATATACACACAAGAAAATAATATAAAATTTTCAATGAAAATGCAGGTTATAAAACTTTTTCAAGAGCACATGAAAACTTTTGGGTGTAATAAATACAGGTTTATGATCCAAGAGGTATTTTTTTTTATTACTTGGCAAAATACAAGAGGCTAAAAAAGAGTCTGCCAAGCAATTCCTACAACTTCAGTTAAGCACCAGCAAGCTTTAACAAACATATGAATACATTAGAATTTTACTTTTTTTTTATGTGCCTGTAAGGTTTCTGCCTTGCAATCACTTCAAATAACCATGCTGTTGAGGTCCAGAGGGAGGAGCAAGCAGCCTGACGAGTCACTGAAGTGCAAATGGTGTGTGTTTTTTTTCTTAGCATACATTTTTCACTTCACAGTAACAAATCCATAAGAAAGCTGTTTTCCCTTGAATTGCCGGACTGCTGAGAGCCAGGTTTGACCAACCAGTTGTACTGACTGGTACAAGGGAGAAGCAGCAGCAGAAATCTGTGCTTCATAAAGGAATCTATAAGGAGGGCAACATACTTTGTTTCTTAAAATCAAAGCAGGATGTTCTTGGGAGTAAGTCCTCTTGCTTACTTGCAATCAAGGAGTATAATAGCCAGAAATATGCGTAAAAGAAGTAATAGAAATGCCATCATGAAAATGTGTCTTCAGTGTAGAAGCTACCTACACATTATAGAAAATAAAGAGAGTTAGACATAAAGGAATGAATCAAATAGTAAATAAAGGAAAGATGAGTGGACCAACTTTTTGTAGTGAAGTTCTGTTGAGCTCAGGTTGGGAGTTATGATTTCTTCCCAGGGGCTGGGGTCCAAACTTGCTGTCTGACACCAGGTGAATGGTGGTAGCATCAGCTCTCTCAGCCAATAATACCAATTTTGAATCTCTTGAAAAATTCTCTAAATTTTTTTTAATTATTATTAATGATGAGGTAAAATTTAAACATCTGGAAGTATCAATTGACCCATTAAGGCTTATAAACCCAGGGTAGGTTCAGGCAAAAACCACTGCTCGAAAGATACAGTGGAGTCTTGTGTGCTGGCTGTTCTCCTTAGCAATTTTATTGCAAGGAAATTTGTAAAAATGCTGGGTTTAGTGCATTTGCCCCAAATATGTGAGAAAGTTGACTCTCTTCACTTGGCATTTGTTTTCTGGTTTTCGGGTGTTTTTTTGTAGTACTGTGTTTTGTTTTATTTTAATGAATGTTCAGCTTCCCAGGATGATTCAATGTTTTAGTTGATGATTTCATTGTTCTTGTGAAGGTTATGGTCGGAGTGACTCCTGTGTTTGCCTTGATAAGGGCCTGTGGTTTTGAGCACTTCCTTGGAGTTTTTGCTTGACTTTGACCAGAGATTGCACAGCTTCATTGAGCAGAAGCATGTGCTGTGGAGGTCAGCTGGTCACCAGCCCCCATGGGATGGAACCTCACAGCCTGTAAGAGATGGCAGAAAGTGGCATTTCTCTCTGAAATTTAGGGTTAATGAGGAGTCACAAATACCCTACAGATTAATAACGCTCTAGATAGAGTTTCAAGTAAAAGAAGTACTCTGTAGCTGTGAGCATTTCCACATATTTCCTTTGTCAAGTAATTTTTCACCATAAAGGTTTTCATGGTCCTTGTTTTCTACAGCTGAGAGCTGAATTCAAAGCAGGAAGTGAATGTTAAAGATATGGAGAAATGAGAGAAATAAATGCAATTGACTAATGTTATGAAAAGGATATTATTTTTTTTTTCTTTGTGCAGGACAAAAGTAAACTAAACTACGGCTGGATTTGGGGTTAGTATTGTAGTAGTTGTAGTTGGAAAGAACATTTTCTGGAATGAATTAAACTGATAATGTATTTGATCTTAGCCAAAAGTAGACAATGTTCTTTCTAAAAAATGAGTCATTCTGCAGAGCAAGAGAGTTAAAGAGGAAAGTTCTTCTGAAGAAGGGCTTAACTTCTTCAGTCTCTGCATGAACATAGTGTTGTGTTAAAAAAAAATATCACCCAAGTGGCATGTAATAGACACAGGGAAATGATCATCTTTTCGTGCCCCATTCCAGCACTATTTTGCTATATGCTCTGACGGGATAGTGTTACATATAATATTCAAAGGAGCACTGTGATCTACATTAATGATCACAGTTCTGTTTATCCCAGCGTGTTGTGGAAGTACAGCTGCTATTAGCCCATTAAGGTTCTGAACAATAAGCGTCTCCTGCTAAAATACAGATTATCCTTTTTGCACTGGAAGTAATAGTCATTTAGCAGTACTCTGCTCCTTAAATGCACAATGTCTTACAGACCTGGTGGATTGTGCTCATGTCCAGTAGTAGTTCGCACACCAACCTCCCAAGAAGAGCAGGCACAAGGGACATTGTTTCAGAAGTGACTTCAGTTATTCAAGAACAGAAAAAAAGAATATTTTTTTTCTTGTCTGCATATTTTTTTATTTTTTCTGTCACCTCATTATTAAAGCTAACAGATGTAAGAGATTGAATTTTCTCCCTGAACTAGAAGAACTTGAAGTTTAGACTGTTTATGCTGTCCCAATGCTAAGAGAAGAATATGAGCTATGGCATTAATACAGGCAGGTAAATCTAGAGAAAAGGAGTGATAGGTGATTCCCAGACTTTAGAGAGTAGCCAAGAAACTTTACTTGCAACCCAGATGAAATACCAATTTACTTCTCAAATAGCTTTTTCTTGGTCAGTATGACTTCACCAAATGCAAATTTGGGAAGTAACTTGTGTATCTACTTCATAGCAGTTTGGAAATTCCTGAGGGAAGACCTCATTGCCTTCTACAACTACCTGAAAGGAGGTTGTAGAGAGGTGGGTGTTGGCCTCTTCTCCCAAGGGAATAATGACAGGAGCAGAGGAAATGGTCTGAAGTTGGGGCAGGGGAGGTTTAGATTAGATCTGAGGAAGAATTACTTTACTGAGTGTGGTCAGGCACTGGAACAGCCTGTCCAGGGCGGTGGTGGAGTCAGTATTTTCAGATACTTTCTTTATTATACAGGTTGCATTTAAATGGATGCACATCATATTTTAAAACAAATTTCATAAGGTCACGTAAACACTTTCATATTTGGATTATATGTACAGAATAAGTGTTCCGTATTCTTTGAAAGCAGATAATCTGGGAAGTGCTGTGGAAGAACTGATCGCATAGCTCCCATCAGAAGTAATGAACTCAGTAGCTAGATCCTCTGAACTTCTTAAAAATCTTGTCCTTGCAATATAAAAAGCTGACTCGAGAATTTATTTGATATCTGTACATACAACTTTTTATTAAAATCCCAAATCTGTGAGATTATTTTTCTCATCTGGAACTTTAGCTAGGGGTGTTTTCAGGTTGTGTATGTTCTGATAGCATGTTTTGCATTTGTATGGTGTGATCTCTTCGTCTGAGGGCAATTCAAGCAGTGGAGGCCTTTATCCTGCAAGTGCAAAAAAATACAATGGTGGAGATCCTTGGACGGAGATACTGAATTCACATACACCTAATTCACGTATCAAATTTAACCTAAACAGCAGTGAAATCCTCTTTGGCTGATTAGGCCTCATCCCTGGAGGTGTTCAAGGCCAGGCTGGATGGGGCTTTGAGCAACCTGGTCTGGTGGGAGGTGTCCCTGCCCAGAGCAGGGGGGTTGGAACTCAATGATCTTTAAGGTCCCTTCTAACCCAAACCATTCTGTGGTGATTGGTAAGATATTAAATGTTTGTTTACCTCAACTTGGAATGTGAGGTCTGTAAGTGCTAAAAATGTATCTGTATTAGAAACCTGAAAGGTTGTCATATTTGAGATTGCTGATAGACTACAGATCAGAAGCGTGCCATAAATGCCAACTCAGTATAATAGAATTTTTCCTGGTTTTTTTTTTTTTTTTTCACCTGATATTCTCTTTGCAAGCTATTTTTTGATGTTGACCTTTTCTTCTTACCTCTGCTTCTGAATAGCAGTACTCGGTTACCTCCCAGAACAATTTACTGCATGCGATGTGGTTGGTGGCTGTCTGCCAAAAGAACATTTCTTCTCTGTCCCTCCCCTCCTCTCACTTTGTTTTTGAGTTGGTTTTTTTCCTCCTCAGCTAGCCATTGTGAAAACAATTCTCAATATAGTGGGAGAGAATGGTTAGTTTGCTTGAGGAGCACGGTGCAGGAGCTAACCCAAATCTGCCTGGGTGCCACCCCTACTGCTACCCAGAGTCCTGTCTAAATTGTGTGTACTCCTTGTATGCCTAGTACCATGGTTATACAAGGAAACGTAATTAAGGCTATTCTGTTCATCAGTGTGACTTCTTTGTTTCATTTCATAATTGTCATTAAGTGATACCAGGTTTTTTTCTTGAACTTGGTGATCCTTAAGGTCCCTTCCAACCCAAACCATTCTACGATTCATGTTGATTTAGGATCAGCATGTGATTGTAACCACCTACTCCAGATCATGTTTAGGTATATGTTTTTAGTAAAAGGAAATTAACGTAGTCAACTCGTCCTTGCACTGGCTCCCCTAACTAATTGCCATATGAGCACGTGAGAAACCAGATGTTTCTCTCAGTAACTTATGTCTACCAGGACATAGGTTACTTTGGAGAGTTTTCTCTTATAAGCACTTTCCTCAAAGGATAATCATTTTTCACTCTGAGTAAGACTTGCATAAGACTTCGGTTATGGAATTAAGATCCTATAATTTCAAGCATAAGATCCTATAATTTCAAGCAGTCTTCTTATGTGGCTTCACCTAGAATTGGGAAACTTGCATGTTATTTAATTTCCTTAACCCTATACCCATATACTAGCAGATGAACACCTCTGGTACAGAAAGATTAGACTAAATAATAGCTCCAGCCCATTCAAGACATGGGTGTAAAAGCTTGAGGTTAAAGCTCAGTAGGTCTTCACTGCTGGTTCTTTTAGCTCGCAGGTCTGAATATAGACCATTAAACCCAAATGCTGAACTTCACAGAATTTCTTTGAAGCTAATTGTGCTGGCTCCTTTCACTCAAGGTGCATGCAAATATCCATATCAATACTGCTGGTTGCTTATTAAGAGCCCAGGAATTTGAGAAACAGAATTTTTATTTTGCCTTAACATCCGTTTCTGGGAAATACAGGCAGAGTGCTATAAACCCAAAGGTAATGAACAAATGCATTTGTTTGTGTCAAGCAAATGTTTGTTTTCCACTGATAAGACAAATTGTTGTGCTGAAGGAAGTAGGATGCTTTTTGTCATATAGTAATGCTTCTGGTTCTTAATAATGCACCGAGTTGGGGTGGGATGGAGCATAAAGCAGGTCTGCAATGGCACAGAATGGGGGGACTGTGACAACAAATGTTATCCTCAGGTGGAAATGGAAAATACATATTACAAGCCAATGTGAACATCTGTTTTTTGGGGTTAGGTATTTAGGTGCTAGGCATTCGTATACTGAAGCTCAACATGCTAATGGTGCTACCCATAAAATCTTGTAAATTGTTGGATGCTTGGAAGGTAATTGAATTGCAGTCTGTTAGGGTAATACTGCCCTAAAATTCTACAGTAAGAAAAGCAAACAAGTATACTATCCATCAAGCCCCTGTAAATACCAAGGGCTTCTTTGGGCTTCATCTAACTATTGCTGTAGCCATGTAATACCGGTGCCTTTGTTTTAACTTTATTGGGGTTGGGAATTGCTCTGCTGAGAGAAATACGAACTGTAAAGAAACCTGACCCTAAGACTGGAGTTAAATCATCAGTAAAAAAAAAAATTACCACATTAAATTGTGAAGGACTGGGTACAAACTGCTTCTAGTGGCAAATGGTTGACTCTGGAGCAATACTGTAGAGCGAAAAACTAATGGAGGTCTCTTCAACCGGATTAGTGAGAAAGATGTAACACTAAGTAATCCTAATAATGAACCTGGGTGTTATAGATGGACAATATTATGGTCCAGTCTTTGCAGTAAAACATATTCCCAGAGTAAAACGCATCGTGTGTACAGCCAGGCTGTCCCTGCTTCTTGTGCAGGACCTTCCTTCCTCATTGAATGGCTGTCTTCCTCTGGTACACTGAAATGGACGGAGCACTATGAGTATGTGTTGTTATCCCTGCCCTCCCACTGACTTGTGACCTTATAAATTATTAAACTTCCCCAGGCCTTTGTTTTTTACATCTGTAAAACTGAGGATAAGAGAATTTCCCTATTGCTATAAATAACCTTCATCTAAGGATATGAGCTGGAAATCCTGACCCATACACCAGCAAAGCACTTTCCTCAGGAGTAATCCTTCTAATGGGGTTATTTGTGCAATAAGTATTGCTCCCTGATAGTGAGGGTGCATTAGTGGCAGATAATGATGGTGCATTTGCTTTTCCATTTGCTACAGAGGATGCTCAGAGGCAGTGCTGACCTTGGAGGGTGACCAGTGGAAGAGCCAGTTGTTTCTTTGATGTGTATGAAAGTGAATACTGTTTTACTCCCATCCTGTTTTGTTTGTCTCCCTGTGACCTGATTCAGCATCTTCTGGTATATGTGATGAGAGCACCTTTCCCTGTTGAGCTTGGAAAAATTCTGTAAAATATTCACTAGATCACCATCCCCTTTCTGCTGCAACTTTGTTATGTTGCTTTGAGCTGGAATTGAAAGTTTTTGTTTGACATCTCACTGTCATACCCACTTATTTTCCTGAAAAATTCAGCTAGGGTAGGAAGCATGGAGGAAAGGGGTTTTTCTCTGCCAGTGTAGGTTTTACAGCACATGGTGGAGGCTGTTTCCTGAGATTCTGTTGCTTCTGGTATCTGTTATATATTTGAAGGTGTTCCTATGCTGGCCAGGTTTATGTACATGTTTTTTTTATTTTGTTTTGAGACACTGTAAATGATTTTGTGATACAAAAAGTAATTTTGTGGAGCTATTTTTAAAAACCTTGTGCCGAAGATATTCTTGTAATCTTAACGTCTTGAAGGGCTTTGCTGCTGTATGGTTTAGGGGTTTTTTTTGCTTCCTCCTTCACCAGAGAATATTAATGACTGTTGTCCTGAAGGTCTCTTCTGATGTGATGTTTTCCCTTCCCCACTCTTTTTCACTCTACCTCTTCACATCAAGTGTCATTAATTTGTTCTAGCCTTCAGGGGGTGGTGGGAGAAAACTAACTCCTATTACAAGGAGTGAGCGTGGGTTGATCTTTACAGACACCAGCATTTCAAGTGTTGGCAGAGCAGAACACAGTATAGTGTCCTTGTGTCTTGTGCAGAAAACAGCTTTTCCCAAGATACTTCTTTGGAGTTTGGTTTGGTTTAGTGTCTTTTTTCCTAAGTACAAAGAAGGAAAGTTGGCAACCGAACAACGTTGTCAAATGTGGCGTTGATGGTCCATTTGTGGTTTCCTGTGCTGTACCTCTTTTGGGTAATGTTTTCTGGCTTTATCTTTGGTGAAGCAGGCCTCTGTATGAAAGTATGTAATTGCAGTTTTTTGTTAATGCCAATTCACTTTGGTAGTATAAACTCATCAATTTGCATGCAGTGATTGAAGGGAAAAGATAGATGAAAGCCTATTATAATGTTAGATAACCAGATATGAATATGAATGAGATCATGCTTCTTTTGGAAATACTGAGCTGTGTTGTTCAACACACTTAATATAACAAACACTTATATGAAAGCCCGTTATGTTGAGTCTAGTGGATGTCATCTTAGGATGATGAGTTACCTAGTGAGATGTCTAAATTATTCTGACTTTAATTTGTGTAAGTAATGAAGTCTGGAAGTTCTTTAAACATCTCTCTCATAAACAGAAACAGAATTGCATGACTGTAAAACAATGTATGTAACTTAACTGGCTTTGTGTCTTGAGTAGTGCCTTAGTGAACAGCTACAAATAAAAACTTTTGCAGTTTGTTCTTTTATTTAGTACTTCTCCTTCCTTCTTGTTCTCCAAATAGTGAGAAAGAAAATAGCTCACTGTTTAGTTATTTAAAAAAGTAAAAAATGCATGGAACAAAACTGTGATGTTTCAAGTACTTCAAACTGCTGTGGCAATATATAATGTTCCTCAGAAACACATACACTTGGAAACAAAGCTCATTTTAGCTCAAAGATTGTGTAATCAAAGACGTGTGACTCTTATATGTGACTTTGTTTTTAAATCTTGGGGAAAACGAAAGCCTGCTGGTTAATAGTTGAGCCCTTCAGGGCTCTACTTCAGGAGCAATGCAGTAGGCTTTCTTGAAGCATCTAAGAATTTCGTGCATATAGTGCTTGCAGTTGTTTTCTCTCAATTATCAGTTGGCTAAGGAAGCCATCTTTGATTCCTCAGCTACAGAAGTTCATCTGGTTTTTGCTTTGCCTTTGTGTGTCCACTTGTGCTTGCAAGTACTCCTTCCTCACTTGGCTTCTTCATTCAGCCTTTGGTAACTTTTCATTGCTCCAAACTACTTCCTTGGAGAAGGGGTTGGGACGTACTTCTTATTGGGGTATGCAACCTCTTTACCATCTTATCCTGTAGACCTGGACAATTGAGCACCCACAAAGCAGCGCGGGCATGTCCAGGTTACACGGTGCGCTCATCCCTTTGTCAGTAAGGCTTTGTAAGCACAGGGTGTCCTTAGAAAATGGTAAGCTCCTGGAAGCATGTGCTAACTAGGGGAATGGTAGGCAGCTAGACACTTCCTAAACCTTGAACAAAGCAAAGCCCCCTGCCATTTGCAGTCTGCCTTCTGCAGCGTAACTCAACAGGGTGGGTTTCTCCCTTAGGTTTTGCAGCATTGCATGTTGCTTTGTTGAAGCACTGTCTCTTGGAGCTCACTGCAAAGATACCCCTAGCTCAGTGAATGTAAAGAACAAGTTGTCAAGCCATGTACTTTCTACACTGTGTTAGTTTCTTCTTTAAAAGGTGTCTTTGCTTCATCGTTGTTAATTGTCGTACGTGCGTGAGTTTGCAGATGTTGCTTCTGAAGCTGCTGATGGAGTGTTACGTATCCGCTCCTAATCCCTGATGACATTTGAAGGTGGGACTATAATCTTGTGATACATGGAATGTGAATTCACTTGAAACAGTAATGGTATTTTACTATCAGGCTATAATGTTACACCAATTAAGTGTATACATGATAAATGAGAAAATAAGTGCAGCATATCCAAACTGTTAGAGATAGAAAATCTTTTAATTGACAGTGTTTAATGTACTATGAATATAAATTTTGTTCTTAATATCCATCTGGAGTGGGAAACCACACAGAATAATCTCTGGATTGAGTTTGTACGTAGTGAAGAGCATTTTAGTTATCTGGAGGAAGGTATCTGAAGAGCATTTTCAGACTTTTTATTTGTGCCAATAATCACTGCAGTCTAAATCACTGCTCTACCACTTTGTCGTCTATAAATAAGCTGGCAATACCACTGCAAAGCTTTGGACTTCCTTCACTGCTAGTACAACTTGAATTTTATGGTTCCTGTTCAATGTTGCTTGTTTCTTTGACATAAATCAGAGGGAGATCTGCTCAGTGAAGCCAACAGAAACATAATTTAATTTGTATTAGGGTGACAGTTTCTAAAAGCAAACAAACAAATGAAAAAACCTTTCTCCATTCTCTCCCCTATGTCCAACTTCTATTTTTATAATAAAATGGTATTTTTTGGATAGTTACATTGGGAAAGTTCTGGTGCTGTAGTGTAAGACAGTGTAGTGGATCCAAGGACCCATCATAACAAGAGGCTTCTCAGAAATGTGATTTCTGAGTATATGCATGGGCAGTCCTGTGAACTTGAATCTTTTGAAGGGACTCGTGTCCCCTGAAAACATCCTCAACAGAGATAAATTTCTAAGGAGCTGACAGGCAACCAGTGTTTCTTAAACCTTCTGATTGCACCAATGAATTCAGTAGGAGATCAGTTTAAAACAGCTTAAAAGATTTCTTTACATAGCTTGTCCTGCAGTTCTGGAGCTTGCTGCAGAGAGAGGTTAGGTGGGTAGATGTTATCAAAAGGTTCAAATAGACAAATTAATGGGCAACAGGTTTGGTGCCTGAACTGATCCCTGGAAGGAGTAAGTCAATGGAAGCACCGTTTTGTTGTTGCCAAGCTGGCAGTTTAAGGATACAAAGAAAGTTGAAAAGTAATGGATAAATTAAGCGATCTTTTTAGGGGGAAAAATATGCCGTCAGATTATTTAGGTATCATAAATTGATGAGTGTAAGAATGTAATGACTTCACTGCACTTTTGGGAAACCGCTGATATAGGAAAATACGTGAATTTCTAATAGAAATACCACCACCAGAAATAGAATTCTAATAGAAATTCCTTATTTTGATAAATTTGTTTTGTATGAACACAATTGCTTCTAATGTTAATCCACACACACACACAAAGTGTGTTTTATGTTCCCTGTGTTCATACTTTAAATCCGTAAGTATGTTGACCCTGGAGATCTTAATTAAGAATTTAATTTCCTGCTTCACTGTACTATTTTTTATTTTGTTGTTACTTGGTGGAAAAATGTTCATGCCTCGTTGAATGTGGTGTTTGATAGCAAGAGCTCCAATATCAAAAGAGGGCCTGCACAGGTATAAAATAGGAAATTTTGGGCATGATTAAAAGGAAGGAGACATCCAATGGTAATGCTTGTACAAGAGTAAATAAAAGCGTATAATAATTAGCGTGCTTTCAAAACTTTTTCTGGAACATAGAGGGGGAAGGTAGTGAACTTAAAGAGCTTGGTAGGGGTAGCGTGAACTGGATGTGGAACCTCTGCTGTGGGCTCTTGGTGGGACAGTGCTGGAAGGCTCTTTGGTAGTGATGGTGAGCTGCAAGACAAGGCATGAAGGGTATGGCAGAGGAGTTGGCTGATGCATGTTTCCACATTCATGAATGGAAATCTACTGCAGGTTCTCTTTTGCCCCCATCTAGTGAAAGATAAAGCATTGATCCAGCTGCCTGGGAAATCTTCCAGTTTTGAGATTCATGGGAGTTGGAAAAGAAAGGTGGGAGAACTGTAGCGTTAGAAGCAGTCGCTTTCAAACCACAAATGGAGCATAGTACTGTATGCATACGAAATTGCCCTTTTATTTGTAAACAAGGCCATCCATCAGGACGTAAATTCACAAGCTTTCCATTGTAAGGATGTTTCAGGTCTATACACACAAGCCTGGTAAGTGTAAGAACCTTAAGCTATGGTGCTGGGCCATCTTGTCTAGACAGTGCTTTTGCCAAGGTTGGTCCAGATGATCTTTGAGGTTCCTTCCAACCTGGTATTCTATGATTCCATTCCATTCCATGCTATTCCACTGAAAACGCTAATTAGATTAACCATACGTAACACTGTGATCTTTCAGTAGGAATTCTGGGATTTGACCGTAATAAATTAAATCCAATGTTGTTTCTTAATTTTGAGTGTCTTCTCTTCCTGCAACTGCAGTTACCTGCTGATTTTAAGCTTCTCTTTTGCAACTGCTTTAGTTACTTGGCAAGGTTGGGTCTGAGGGCGTTTTAGCCTTCCATCTTTTTCTTTTTTTTTTTTTTTTTTTTTTTCCTGGATATGTTTCTGCATCTGTTGTCAAGTATAAAGAGAGTAGGCTGCTGCGTGCAGAGTGCCTGGGCTTTCCTTTGGTATCAGTCTCAAGTCCAGTTCAGAATTTTGCAAATCATGAGATTGCAGGGCTCTGCACTTGTTTCTGTCCTCTTCACTGGTTTGCTCTCTTCTTTTCTGACTTTCCAACAAATTTGTGGGCCTACAGCTACTTGGAGAAAGCTTTCTAACCTTTGTGGTTTCTCTGTAATGGCCTCAATGTATTAACCTGTTCACACATAGAAAAAAAAAAAAACTTCTAAAAACTAATCCTGATTCTTTGTGCTTTAGTGAAAGAGCAGAAGTTAAATACATTTAAAATATTTCAGTTTTATTCAACTTCAGGTTTTTGCAGTTGGAGCAAATGGGGGCGGGTGATAATTGGTAGAGCTGTACAGTTATATAACTAAAAGCTTTTCTGCTGGAAGTTAGGAGAGCAGATTGCTTGGCCATCAATATGCGACACATGTTCTTAATCTTCCCACAGTGTCCATGCAGAGGAGTACAGTCAAGCAGTGTGCATTGGTTTGCTAGATTAATGTGTTCAAATAAAAATGCTATCAAAAAATTTCCTTTGGGGTACTGTTTGTTGGGGTTTTTTTTGAGGAAGAGGGGTGGTGTTATACCACTTGAGGATTTAAATAGTATTTATTTTGCATAATTAATGGCAGATATTATTTTTAGATAGAAATTATAACTGCTGATGGCTTTCAACATGAAGGTTGTCATCTAATACTCTTGGGGAAGGGGGGATAATCAACTTAGGAAAAAGAGATTATACAATGTAACAGTGGTGATAAAAGTACTATATCCTATTTTATGGGGAAAATATTCTGTTACTATCGCAGAGGAATGCTCAGCTAAACAGAATTTGTGAATTGTGTCACCAGTTTCACATAAATATTCATGAAAGCAGTGACTGGGACATAAGTGGTTTTTTTCTGTACCTGAGGGGGGTTGTTTGACTGGTTTTGGGTTGGGTGGGGATTTTTTTTGTTTGTTTTTAGTTTTTGAATGGGATGCCAATATTATATTGATCCTATTGCTAGTGTGTACGTTCAGAGAAAAAGTGATGCAAGTAAAAAATAGGATGTGACAGTGGACTGAGATGAAAGACAGTAATGTATGAACACTATTTGCGTTGCGACTTTGTTGGATTTGGTGTTGCAGCTGTTCTGTGTAGTCCTTTATATCTACATGGAGATGTGACTTCGGCTTCCCCGTGGCATGCGATAAATGTGGGGTTTGTTTATCTGTGATAGAGCAAGACCTCTGTATCAACTTCCAGATAAAAACTCAAACAAGAGCACTGCTTGAATACAGAAGCTTGATCCATTACATCAGAGAGAGCATCTGAAGTCTTCTGAATTTACTGTTAGCAGTAAATAAGAAGCTGTGCTGCTGTTGCAAGATAACAGCAGTCTATCTTGGACTTTTGGTTTATTTGGTTTCTTCATAATCCCCTTCCAGTTTGCATATCGTTGTTTTGTTTTTTTTTTTTTTTAATCATTGAAGGGAGAACTAGTCTGAAGTAACCTCAGTAACAGCCAACATTTTCTTTGTTAAAGGTTGTTGCTAGAAAAGGTCCAGGCTTGTCCCCAAACTGCGGGGTTCTCCCCCTCCCTTGGGTAGAGGAAACAAAGCAAAGCAAAAGGAAGCAGGTTTTGGCACAGCACTGTTAGTTAAGCTTCCATGGGGGGCCTCAAAGAGCATTGCTTACCTTCCTGCAGATGCTTTAAAATCACCCACCATGGAGCCTGCAATTTCCCAAGGTAGCTGAGCCAATCTCTTAGCTCCAAGGCACAAAAAGGGACGTCCCTGCTTAGCCCTGGCCACACATCGCTTGTGCTCTGTCTGTCGTGTTTAGTGGGAGCCGCTCTTTCCAGAGCAGCCGCCTGTTAGATTGGCTTCATTGCAATGAAGTGAAACAAATCATAATTACACGAGGTTAAATAAAGAGGTTAGAGGTTAAAGCATGAACAGTCAGTGTTCTCTTGTGTAAGACATGCTTTGGGAAAGCAAGCAGGCCATTTTTCTGCACAGAAACCAGAAGTCTGAAATTTATCGGTCCAACTAGTGGCATATGAAAATACTTACATACCTATGAAAATAATTACAGGTCAAATTTGCCTGATGGCTCTCCTTTAATTAGTTAGTAGCCTTTTGCACATGTAGATGGATGCACATTATAAAAAAACAGCTTCTGCTGAGCAGTTGCCAGCTCTCACTGGTCGTTTAACTAGAGGATGATGCACAAAATTGTCATAACACATTTCTTATGAAAAAGAGTGACTTCAGAATGCATGTGCCTAAGATGATCTTGCCGTGGTGAATCTGAATATTGATTATTGTTCTTTTTTCTTTTTTTTCTGTCTTCTAGTTTGTGGAGACATCCATGGTCAGTTCTTTGACTTGATGAAACTGTTTGAAGTGGGAGGTTCTCCTGCCAACACACGGTATCTCTTCCTGGGGGACTACGTGGACAGAGGGTACTTCAGCATTGAAGTAAGTTCCTTATTTCTATTTTTGGCTGTGAAACTGCTGTTGTGTATATTTAGCATGATAATTTAACCGGTTCAGGAATACTGGCGGTCATTACAGATACCACTTGTGAGCAAAAGAAGTTCATGTTAATGTCGCTGTTGGGGTTTTCATAAGGTTTGCTTGATATCCAGCCAAATCCCACTAGATCTGTGCTGGAAAGCTGACAGAGAATGGACCTTGGTGCTAACTAGTGGCCATCCAAATATAGCACAGAAGGCTGCTCTGCGGTTTGCACAGGCTAAATCAGATGAATGGACATGAGCTATTAGAAGAAAGACATAACAGAAAAAATAAATAAAAAACTCGGTTTACTTTACATTTAGGTTTATTTGATCTGAGTCTCCTGGATGCAAAATTTTATGAAAACGGAAGGACTACATTTGGGGGTAAATGGGACCAAAAAGCCAGCAGATGTGATGCTGTGCTGGGGAGAAGGAATGACTCCTGTTTAGGTATGGCATGCAGGAGTGCATGGTGTCTGGCTTTTGATGCGGCACTTCTCCAGAGAGAAGTGTTCCACATGTGCCCTGGTGAAGATGCTGAGACTTGGTGCAGACTCGTATCAGGCTACAGAATGTGGAGATTAAATGACAGCATCTTTAGCTGGTTTATGAAGGAAAGTGTCCTGTCCAACTTGTCCACCTCGGACTAGAAGCAAGTTAAATATCAAGCATGAACCCCTTGTTCCAGTGCTCAAAAACCAAAGTGGTTTGTTTCTTCTGTTCTGTGTCGCTGCTTGGTTTTGCAAACTGACAAATGATGAGTTGCACAATTATCAAATAAAAACTAATCTGGATTAGTTCATCCGGGTCGTAGCTGATCTAGTCACTGAATGGTCAGTCAGAAACCCTTACAGCAGCTTTTGAGCTACAGCTTGACTCCTTTCTCTGAAAAGTTCATATTTTAACTCCCTCTGAGTCAGGGGAGAATGCCCATTTACTATTGGAAGCAATATAGGTCCTATGATACATGGTTGTGTGTCTGTGACTAGGTATGATGGCAGCATGTGAGAACACATATACTTCTGCATACCACATCTTAGGATACTTGTCGTACTGATACAAAAATCTGTAATCCCAAGCAGCTGAGTTATTTATATTGTGTTTTTAAAATGGATCAGTGCGTTATCTTGCCAGTGTTATATTTGTAGTATGAAGAGAAGTTTCTTAAAAATAAGATTCAGTAAAACTACTTTTGCTTTATTAGTTCATTTTAGAATTTAATTTAAAATGTTAACAGAATCTTTTGGCACATTTTACAAATAGAAATAGTTCCAAGTGCAAATTCTCTAAAAGCTTAAGAAGTGTAAGGTTCTTTCGCCCACCTGCCAAAAATCGATATAGTCAGGATTTAGTCTCATACTGAAGTCAGCACTTTGATCATGATTTTTTTTCAGCTACATGTGCCTGCTTCCTCCCTTCTCTGGTCCCCAGTGAGCTGTGAGCTAAATCATTGCTGTGGATTGCCGTGCTGGATCACTTGGGGAAGGTTGGGAGCACAGGGGGTGGCTCCACAGCCTTAAACTGTTGAGCAGCTCAGTCTTGAACTGCTGTATTTCAGTTGCAATAACCTCATTCGTATCTCCTGTAGACTTTGACCAAGCCAAGTTGTATCTGGAAGAGGAGAGTTTTGTCTTCATTTCTGTTTACGTTTTTAATGTAAGAAATAGAGCAAGTGAATTTGCTTTAGCTTTCAAGTGCTCATCTGACAGTTTGCCAAGATCTACTCCAGGGCTATTGCCAATTAAAGACAATAGCAAGCAATATAACACAAAGCAAAATAACTTATGGGTGGGGAATAAGCCCCTTAAAATTCCTCATTTAGCAACATGCGCATACATAGTTAGCAAATTTTATGCTGAATTTGATTTTTCCATTCTGGAATGCTACTTCTTCCACTGGAAGCTGTACTGGCTTCTGCCAGCACCAAGGAAATATCTGAGCTGTTGCTTATATTATTCTTTTTCGTATGTAAGGTTCTCAAATCACTGCTTTTTTTGGTCACATAACTGATTCCCCCCACCTGTCACCTTGATTAAAGAATGCCTTTGAAAGGAAAGGCAGTTTTTGGTTTCATAAGTGTATTTAGATGTAGAGCTACGCATTCAGGCATGAACTCAGCACAATAAGTAGTGACAAGGAAAGGAAAATGGTGAAGAATGCAACTTGGCATGTTGGGGGGGGGTGTGCTTTTGGTGGAGAGGGGGCCCTGATTACATCCAGCAGGCACCAGCTCTTGGCAGTACTTGGTGTTGAAGACATCGTGGTGGTAAGCAGTCCTAGCCTGATCTCAATGCATATTTCTACCATGTCAGGCACACAGTGATCAGTATTCCATCCATCTGTTGGCTCCTCTTTCTGCTATGTATAGACACGAGACTATTGCAGTTTGGGGGTCTTTCCAAAAGAATTAAGTAGGTGGTCCATGGTGCTCATCACAAGTAATATAAGCTTTTAAAAAAAAAAAAAAAAATCCCTTCAGTTGCTGTGTGATATTGAGTGTAAATGTGACACCATTGAGCCTAGACCTAGCTGAGTTCTGGCAGTGGGCGAGATAATCCTTGTCTGTGGGCTGCAAAGCATTTGGGATTCTTCTGGATGAAAGGTACTATATAATGTAAGCTATTATCATTAAGAACAGAGGAAGAAATTGCACAAGGTAGGTGGAAGGCATTTGATAATGCAGAGGGAAAAAGAGAAAAGTATTTGTATTGTAAAGCACTCAGCAGAAATGACAGTACTTGCCCCACGGAGCTCCTGATCTCAGGGATCAGTCCTTCACGTGAGTGCTCTGCTCTTACCACAGTTAGCTCCACTGTTTGGAGGAGGGGTGTTTTGTGTCTTGAAAATTAGTTCTAAGGAAGGTGTTGCAGAGACTAACAAGTAAAACCAAAAATATCAAAATTGTAGAAGGGATGAGATGAGGTTTCTTGGCGTAGACCAAATCTTTATGCCATAGCTGCGCCTTCTTTCCCATTTGACCTTTTGGCAGAGGCTGAGTATTTCTTCACTGGGAACGGCAAATTTCAGCAAATTGCAATATCTGATAATGGTGCACTTGTTTCTTCGGCTCTGTAACTGGTAACGTTTCCCTGTTGTGCTTGTGCACTAGTCCAGGGTTTTGACTGCAGAGTAGGAACCCCCCAGTTCTCACTTTCAAACAAGTTTTATGGTCACGGAGAAAAGAAACCCAAATGATCAAAACAGAGGGCTATTTTTAAATCTAAAGAATAGTTAGAGCATAATTGGTTCTGCAGGAATGGGTTGTAAGGAAGAATGACTAATCTCTACCTAAGTCTGAAAGCTCTCTTTCGAAAGGCAGACATAAATGCCATGGGGTGTAGGGGGGAGTATACACATAGACCACTTTTCATCATAGCCTTGGAAAAATTGCAATCGGAGTAAATACCGACTATAATGCATTAATAATATTATGTAAATGAACCATTGGAATTATTTTCTTGCTCAATCCCACATAAAAACATACAGGCTTAAATGTCAATTGAATACCACAAGGTACATACTAATCATTTTTGACAGAGCAGATAGTTAAGATATGGAGAATTAAACCAACGTTCAAAATGAATAAAACCAGAGTTGTGTTTTAAGGTTTAAAACATTTGTATATCTTCATTCCCAAATGCAAAGGCCGAAATTCCAGAAGGACAAACTGGTTTTGTGGTATTTCTAGCAACAGTAAAGTGAGGTGTTTGGAGTGAGTCTGGAATTTGACCATCGGGCCTTGCATCAATTAAAAAAGCATCTGGTGCTTGAGATGCTTCTGAACTCAATGAACTGTTAGAAATTATTAACTGGTCTCTCCCAAGAAAAGAATTACATATAAATAAATTTGTGTTAGTAAACTGTGAGTGAAGTGAATGCTGGTGAAGCTCTGTGTTTGTCGTCTCTCAAAGTCTCCATGCACTTTCTAGGACTTTATTGGAAGAATAAACACCTTTCAGTTTCCTCCGTTGCTCTGGGGCGTTAATGTTTCCCAATAAACAGCTTGATTTAAAGTAGTTTTGGCTAGTCAGAAATAGTTTACCAGTGAAGTTAATTGGTTTTTTTTTCACTTCTCTTGGAGCAAAGAAAATCCTAATAACTTAATTATCCTAAATTTCCTTGCCCTTTTCTTCTTTGTAATAGTAGTAAATATGTTTCTCTGCAGCAAGAGTTTGCATCTTGTAAGGCCTCATTTTTGCTGGACAGTTCTCCTTAGAGCCGTGAATATTCAGTAATTCAGCAAATTCAGATTATTTTTGTATGAATTAGATTCCTAGACTGGATCATCTGTTAGTGTCAGGGCCATCCTGGCAGCTTACCTGGTCCTGTGCCAGCCCTTCCCAGAGAGAATCCCCCAAGATGCCAGGAACCCCTTCTGGCTGTGGGGAGAGAAGATGGGATGGTGCCTTGAAGGTCGTTTGCACCATTCCCACCACTCTGCTTCCAACGTTCTATGGGACCCATCTCCACAGAAGACATCTGGGGCCAAGACACAAGGTCCAATGAGGAAAGCTAGGAGCCACCAATTGGATACCTGTTTAGGAAGTGCTAGCTGTAAGAATTAGAGGAACATTTAAGAAGAAAGAATTTTCTAGTCACTTTTTGGTTGAAAAAGATGTCCTTCCCTTTTGGACATTTGGAGGTCCTTCCAGGGACTGAACTAGGAGTAATGTGGTCTAAACACTAGAAAAGAGTATAAGGCAAGTAGCAACATTTTGCAGGTGATCAAATTTAATAAAATCAGCTGACAGACTAGCTGGAAGAGAGTCTTGCAATAGTTGAAGCCTAGAGTTGCTAAAGTACCATGCGGATGCCAAAACAGGATCTCAAAGCTGCTTGGGAATATTCATCAGATGTTTAAAATAAAAATAAACAGAAGTTGAATGATCAGAATGAGGTTCTTGAACAGCATTCTAGAAACAGCTGAGACCCTGACCATGAGAAATGGATTCACTGTTACTCCATGAGAAGACTATTTCCACAGCAGTCACCTTTTAAATTTTTAATATGCAACCTGTATATACATAAGCAATGGTTTTAAAAACACACAAAAAAACAGGTAGAAAAAGAGAACATTGGCAAAAAAAGTTGTGGCAGCGACTGTAAGTTGTCACTGAAGATCTGGTTGATGCAAGGCTGATGCAATCTTTTTGTCCCTTTTCTGCAACAGAGCATTAAGAGAAGAGATCACACTTTCTGTCTTGAAAGTCAGGGAAAAATAAAATCCTGGTTGCGGTCAAGACAAATATATTTATTTTCTTTATTTTCAGTAGTGTTCAGAGTTTTCTTTCCCCGTGCTCAAGGGATGGTAGTTCAGAAATTACAGGAACTTGCCTCTCCTGTGAGTATTTTGGTTAGAGGCAATATATCTTTATTTGTCTCTGAAATACACCTGTAGTAAATAGTTGTACCAGTAGTGTGAATACAGTCATGTTTGTAAAAGTGTACATGGTTTCCATTGGAATAGCTACTGCATTTTAGAAAGCTAGGTACCATACTGGTATAATGATTTCAGTGCAGTTAAAGTAATGCATTTTTTATATTAGAATCATAGAATTGTCTAGGTTGGAAGGGACCTTTAAGATTGTGTATTCCAACCATCAACCTAACTCTGATGTTAAAAAAAAAAAACACACCAGCCCCCCCCCCAAACAAAAAAAAAACAAAACCAAAAAAACCAAACCCACAAAAAACCACCACCAACAACAAAAAAACCACACCCCAAAAGAAAACCATACGGAAGAACCCCCCACATTACTAAACCATGTCTCTAAGCACTATATCAACCTGTCTTTTGAAAACCTCCAGGGATGGTACCTCAACCACTTCCTTGGGCAGCCCATACCAATGCTTAATAATCCTTTCCTTGTAAAAATTTTTCCTAATATCCAATTTGAACCTCCCCTGGCACAACTTGACGCCATTTCCTCTTGTTCTGTTGCCTGTGACTTAGGAAAAGAGACCGACCGCCCCCGGCTACACCCTCCTTTCAGGGAGTTGTGGAGAGCGTTAAGGTTTCCCCTCAGCCTCCTCTTCTCCGAGCTGAACACCCCCAGCTCCCTCAGCGGCTCCTCATAAGACTTACTCTCCAGACCCCTCACCGGCTTCATTGTCCTTCTCTGGGCCCGCTTCAGCACTTCCATGTCTTTTTTGTGGTAAGGGGCCCAAAACTGGACACAGCACTTGAGGTAGGGCCTCACCAATGCCCAGTACAGGGCACTCACCACGCTGTTCCTGATAAAGGCCAAGATTTAGGTGAGGTGCGTGTTAGCCACAACTGGAATACTGCATCCAGTTCTGGGCTCCCCAGTTGAAGAGAGACATGGAACTACTGGAGAGAGTCCAGTGTAGGGCAACTAAGATGATTGAGGGATTGGAGCACCTCCCTTATGAGGAGCTGGGACTCTTTAGCCTGGAGAAGAGAAGGCTGAGGGGAGACCTTATTTATAAGTATCTAAAGGGTGGGTTGAAGGATGTTGGAGCCGGACTCTTTTCAGTGGTTTCCAGCAATAGGGCAAGGGGCAATGGGCTCAAGCTGGAACATGGGAAGTTCCATTCAAATGTGAGGAAAAACTTCTTTCAGGTGAAGGTGCCAGAGCCCTGGGACAGGCTGCCCAGGGAGGTCATGGAGTCCCCTTCTCTGGAGATCTTCAAGACCCACCTGGATGCCATCCTGAGTGATGTGCTCTGGGCAATCCTGCTTTGGCAGGGGAGTTGGACTAGATGATCTCTAGAAGGTCCCTTCCAACTCCAACAATTCCATGATTCCGTGAAGGGAGGGTGCTGATACAGGTGTCGCTGTGGTCACAATCTAGTGGCGGTAGTAACCGTTTTTCAGTGTTCTGTGTTTTGAGCCCATTACTTGAGATGTGTGCAAGAGGCCTGGGGCTTTTGTTTTTTTCCTTTTCGGAGGGAGCCGAAATGTCGAATTGTGAGGAGGCTCCAATTCAGCATGTGGCAGTGGAGTTAAATCCCGAGTCCGTTTCGAAAATATGTGTCTTTGGCTTACATAGTGCTTAATTACACAGACCTTTTCTTTCCTGATGATGAGGCTGCCAGAGCCTCAGCAGGAAAACAGCTTGGCTATAGGAGCTGGGAGGTGGGCAGATTACCTCTTTGTTATAAACTTCACACATCTGCTATTTCAACAGCTGAAAGATACTAAGCAAGTAAGCAGGGGTGAAGTTTGAGGGCTGACAGTTGAGAAATCTAACCCTTTTTTTATTTATTACAGAATAAGACAGGCCAAAAATACTTTAGAGATGTCCAGATTGCAAGGTCACTTCTGTACATTTTACACAGAGTTGCAGCAGAGCTGACGCGTTGTATAATCTCGATGGAAAAAGTTGGAGGAGGGGAAAAAAAAAAAAGAGATTTTAAAATTTAGCTATTGGGAAGCAGCATAACCAGATAATTGAAGATTTTAAGAACAGATTTTCAACAGGGGAAAACTGTCATAACTCTTTCGACTTCAGTAAGAATTATGATACGTAAGCATAATTAAAAAAAAAACCAAAAAAGAGACAAACCAGAATGTTTGCTCATTATATGTTGTTTGGACATTTTTTTGGTGTGTAAATGACTGCCTAAGTTGAAAAGCCATGAAACATTGTCACCCTCATATTTGTTGTTTAGTTAGCATGGAAAAAAAAACCTGCTAATTAGTTCTTGTTTACTGTTATGATACTACATCACTGGGTTCTGATAAGAAAAGGGAGAAAATTAAATGAACTATCTAAACAAAATAAGTCTCCAGTATGGTACCACCGAAAACAACAAAAAATGGGAATGGTGGGCTTAACGTTACTTGAATAGTGGCAGGGAAACACAGAACTTTCTGGATTGCATTGATTCTTTTATTTTCTCAGCCTGGTTCTCAAGAGAGCTTCAAAAGAAGCATTGAAAAAAGAAAAAAATACATCTATGATAAGCAAATGTAAAGAGATCTACCTGTAAGCAAATACCAAATACCAAAAAGATAAAACTTCCAGCCTTATTTTTCCTGCTTCCCAAATCTGGATGGTATTTGAAGTACCTAGTGCTGATTTCAATCTTGCCAAGGCTTTATGAAAACGGAAAACTTAGTTATAATGGAAATGTAAACCACTCTTTTTCTTTAATAAAGCACTTTGTCTAAGCGGTAATCATTGTGCTTTTCTAAATCATAAGGTGCCTTGGCAGGATTAGAATCTCTAGGGTAACTTAGATACAACTTGAAAAGCTGGAACTTTGCATGGATGGAAATGTTACTTTACGCTTCTTGCCTCACAACATTTACATCAATTTTTTTTAGCCTGTAAGTTCAAAGAATTTGTTGGAGGAATTACGAAGTCATCATTGAAGATATGGGGAACTGCACTGGTGACATGGAGAAGTCCAGGCATCCTTCTCCATTGGAAGGATTTCAGTCTTGAAAGCCAAATCTTCTCTCTGTGTTCAAATGCCAGCAAACCTTCCCCAAGCACACCATTTGTGATTGTTTTGGGCCACAGCAGATAATTCCAGTGACCTAACATCATAATTTCACACTGAATTATGTCAGCGTGATCTACCTGGCATTCTGAAGCCTCTTCTTGCTTCCTGCAGTGACAAAAGCACCTGGGAGGCAGAAGAGGTGGCGGGACCTGGGAGCTCTTCTGTGTGTTTCCAAGGGGAGAATGAATTTTGCACGTCCTGGGGGATGCTGCCTGTATTTTCTGCTCTTTTTACCTGGCTCTAGACCCTTTCAGCAGAAGAGCAGAAATTATGGAGGGCAGGCAGAGCATCCGAATGTTTACATGTTATAAATTCAAGACACAGAGGAGTCGTATGAAACCCCTTCTGCTATGTAATTAATACCCATCCGTGCGTAGGGTGAAGTTGAGCACAAAACTTAAAATGTTGCATCCTTCTTTCTTCTTTTAAGATGAGGACTGTGTGGCAAGTGAGGGAACAGAAATCAAAATGTTGAGACATGATTAACGTAATTATTCTGTTTATCAAGACATTCTGTATTGCGGAAGGGAATTTATACTGCACAAATTTAGAGGCATTACCTTGACAAAAAGGCTGATTTAGCTGTAAGCAGAAACCGTGGTTAGGAGCACATTCTGAATTTCCAATCTATTGATTGTTGAGGTTAATAAAGTAAATAATTGTTGCCAACAGAACGAAGGGGATGCAAATGAAAGTGAGGTTTTGACACTTTTTATGTCTCGTGCAACAGCTCTGCAGTTCATGGACATTTAAGAAAGGAAGAGTTGGAGGAGAAATCATTCAGACCGTTTTCTAGCTCATGTTTTTTAAGAGGCCGTTGTGGTCTGTGCAGCGTTCTTGCAGATGGTGGGCTCATCCCATGGGATGAATGGCGTCTTATTTCCATCAGCTTCCTTGGAGCTATGAGTTTGTCAGTCAGGTACCTGATCAGGGTCATCCTGCACAAAGTTTGCAATTCAGTCATTTGTGGAGAGTCTTGTAATGCTTTGGCATCATTGCTCTGTCAGTTTTCTTTTCAAAACGACTTAATTGGGTGGTTTTAAGAGGTCTGAGCAGAGATTAGCCTCTCTGAGTCTTCTTTTTTTACCTTTAAAAACACATCTAGAAGAAATGTCATCTTAAATAGAAATTTTCTGGAAAGATAAAAGGCTTTATCGAAGCTTTGTGGTGACTTCATTTAATGCAAGATCTTTGTGGGTTGTTTTTCTTGATTGCTTGTACAGAACAATGTTAAGTGAAAAATGAACAAGCGTTCATGTACAAACTGTGTAATACTGGAAGCTGAGGTATTTCCTGAAGTGTGGGTTAAATTGTTCTAGGGCAATTTTTCCTTAAGCCAAAAAATGCAGATCTTCTGTTTCCATGGTGGGTTTCTGCCTAACCTGCCAGGTGGAGAGTGGGCAATTCATTTCAGAGATGGCCAGCAATTACTTTGTGATAGCTGGGGCCACTGAAGGCAGCACACAGCCGAACGGGGAGATACCACTTAATGGAAATTTAAAAGTTTATGAGAATATGCCGATTCTAATTTCAGCCAGTCCAGGATGAAGCACAGAGAAATGTTTGCGTGTAATGTATGAAGAATGAAGTTAACCTGTTGAAAATCAATGCCTCATGCAGCTTAGTTTTTCTTCTGCTTCTTTTTTTTTTATTTGTGGTGGGGGACGTAGCGGTTGAATTACGTCATTAATTATGAATTATGTTTTTCTTTCTTGTTTCTGATTCGCAGTGTGTGCTGTACTTGTGGGCCTTGAAAATCCTTTACCCCAAAACACTGTTTTTACTTCGTGGGAATCATGAATGTAGACATTTAACAGAGTATTTCACATTTAAGCAAGAATGTAAGTCTACCTTATAACCTTTCTCCTCTTAACTCCAGTTGAAAAAAGAACTTGATTTGTTGTTTTGTGAGTCATTGGTATTTGTTTACCATCAGTAATTTTGAATGTATTTTTCATGTTGACTATCAGTAATTTTAAATTGTATTCACTGTTCCCCGAGAGGGTAGTCATCTTGCAGGGGCTGGAGAGGGTGTCTTAGTGGTGGAGGAAGGAAGGGTTTAGACCCCTCTCAGCAGGTAGTGACCAACCACCTGTACAAATCCAGGGTTGTTGCCACAGGTATTGAGCCACTCCAGCTTGCCAACCTGGCCTGGGAAGCAGCCCAGGGCTGCTGAGGGGCCATCTGGTCCCAGATGCTCTCAGTAGACCCATGGTGCCAATGGGGTTTGCAGCCCCACGCAGCAGCCTGGCAGCCAGAACCTGGGGCACGCCAGCTCTGGCACCTCCACGACAGATCACTAGTGGAGGAGGTGGCATCTCACCAGCTCTCATCTGCAGCAGGTGAAAAATGCAAGGAATTTTTAGGGTTTGGGTTGGGTTTGGGTTGTTTTTTTTTTCATTTGTGGTTGTTTTTTCTTTTTTGAGTATAGCATTTTCACATTCAACCTGTAATAGTAGGCTCAAATATTTTTGGTATGCTCTTTTTATGTGAATTTTTTCTGACTTGCAAGAAAGGATACAGTGACACATAAAAGCTCATTAGATGCAGACCTTCACCTGCACAATGAAACTTTTTTCTTTTCTGTGGCTCTGTAAGCTGAAGCTATCGCCGTAAGTCCATGTTCCCTTTTTAGCACTGGGGATAAAGGAAATGTTAATTGGCTCAAAGGCTTCATGGTTTACTGAGTTTAATATGTGTATTGGTAAATTAACATTTCAGCTTCATTGTACCACCTCATTCATTTCATAATGGCATTTCTGTAGATAATTAATTATGAGGGACTAGGCTAAAGTTCTGATTACTTCATAGAGAATATATTGAGCGATAATGTAGTAGGTGATTTTTTTAAGGCTTACTGTATAGATTTCATAGTGGACTCTAATAGTATATTAAAGTTTTTATTTACAGGTTTTTAGAAAAAATTAATAAACTTCGCAGAACTTTTATTAGTTTCACCTCAGAATGTGAAGAATTTTTCCAATTCTAAATAATGTTTTGCATGAGGCAAGCTTTGGTACAGTCCTCAGTGCAAGAGAGGGCAGAGAGAGCAAGGCTGAGATATTAAGTAGCATCCAAATTTCTTTTTTCTTCTTAAATATTGATGGCACTCTCTGATACTGTCTTAATCTTTAAAAGGTAAAATCAAATATTCAGAACGCGTATATGATGCCTGCATGGATGCCTTTGACTGCCTTCCCTTGGCTGCTCTGATGAACCAACAATTCCTGTGTGTACATGGTGGCTTGTCTCCAGAGATCAACACCTTAGATGACATCAGAAAAGTAAGTCTGAATAGCTCTCAGACCTCATAAGTGAACAGTTAATCACCAGCAACTAAAACTTGAGTCCTTTCTCACTGTTGTTCATTTCTGTAAGATGCTTGTATGTCGTTTTGACGTTCATGTTGACATTATCACCTTTTAAAGGTCTTCTTAAATAGAACATAAAAGCAATTGCTGCAGTCACTACTATTTTATCGAGGTGAGGAAATCACCAGCATCCAGTAAAACAAAGGATTTATCACCTTTGTGTTCTAAAAAGTTAAATGTGTTAAGTATGTAAGTATTTAGGAGGGAATGAATACATAGGATTAGTTTCTTTTAAGTATTATCTGCTCACAGAATGTAAGCACACCATCTGATGATTCCTTGCGCCCTGGGGAATGAATACATAGGATTAGTTTCTTTTAAGTATTATCTGCTCACAGAATGTAAGCATGATTCCTTGCACCCTGTTGCGCCCTGTAGGCATTCTCTGCTTTCTTGGAGAAGAGATAAAAATTTCTCTAGAAAAAAATCACAATACTTAAAACCTATAATAAAGAAGCATGGTATGTTTGCAATGGATATAGTCAAAACAACATTATTATTTTAAAAAGAATCAAGACTTTCATTCTCAATAGGCCCTGCCACATTTTTAATAGTACTGCACTTGAGTGCCTAGTAAATTGATGCTTGTGTTGGTACTCTTGTGTTCTTTAGGCATTCTCTGCTTTCTTGGAGAAGAGATAAAAATTTCTCTAGAAAAAAATCACAATACTTAAAACATATAATAAAGAAGCATGGTATGTTTGCAATGGATATAGTCAAAACAACATTATTATTTTAAAAAGAATCAAGACTTTCATTTTCAATAGGTCCTGCCACATTTTTAATAGTATTGCACTTGAGTGCCTAGCAAATTGTCGAAGCAAGGCTTAGTAAATTGATGCTTGTGTGGTACTCTTGTGTTTTGAGAAGTTTCTTATAAATCTCATGATAAATCAGAGACCAACGTGAAACACTTTCTTCATGTAATCCAGTGTTGTTGCAGGTTATTAAGTATTAATTATTTTCAGGTGTTTTGTAAAAAAGATCTCAGTTGATATTTCAAAGAAGAGTTATTTAAACCATTTATTGTGAGTATTTCCAGCAGAAAAGACTTCCTTCTTTCTTGCTTGCATTTTGAAACTTGCAAACATGAATATATACTCCTGAACTTTAAAGTTACTAAAAGATAAATTATATTTTGAGGTTAATTTGTGCCCTACTAAGAAATTAATATGGTTAAAAAAAGGCAAAGGAACCCCCAAAAAAACAAAGCAAAACAAAAAACCCTGAGCCAGCAATTACATGTTTTGGTTTAAGAGCAATTAGATTAAGATATTAATGGTACTTTTAAGAATTACTGAATGTAAAGTTTTGTTTCTGAGGCAAAGGTTCACTGTCTCATTAAGCAAAAATATTTGCTGCCTGAAAATTAGCTGGCTTTGCAACAATGTAATGGCAGAGTGAAATTTTTTAACTCTCAGATTCTACGTTAGTGTCATTAACATCTTAACTTTTCCACCACCAACAACTGGCAGGTTTATTAATCTTTGACAATCAGCAGGAATTGGTTTTGCATACTTATGAATTGTTATTTGATTTAAATGAATTATAGTTACAAAAGCATTAAATGGTAGAAGACTGAAATAAATTAGAAGTATAGGTATGCTATGAATATTTTATGACGAGGATGCAAAGGTAAAGTTGCAGAGGTCTCTTACTGCAATTTTTTAACTGAGTGTTGAAAATATAAAACCCCGATTCTTTGAATTTTTTTTGGGGGGGGAAAAGGGTGAGTTAGGTAGACTACTAAAACATTACTTGATCTTTCTGGTCAGAGTAGAGGATGTTTTGGGCTGCGAGCCTGATTCATACACCCATCTTTAGAAGGGGTGTTTTTATATTAAAGAGTTCTTGCAGAAGAATACCAATTTTTACTATTTCCCTATTTTCCTGTGCTTTGTCTTATTTGCAGTATGGTTCTATATAATTTTATTTTTTTAATACCAATAGTTAGGCAGAAAGAGGAGTTTTTAGCTGCTTATATAAACAAGCATAAGGTTAAGTTTGAGAGCAACAAGAATGTCATGGCAAGATACCATAATGCAGAGGTGTTTTCTTGGTACTTAAATGCAATTTTTTGTGAAAATGCATTTAAATAAAAATGGGAATTGCTTTGAAATAACTTGGTGGGGTTTTTTATTTTTTTATTGAAATGCTTCACTCAAAGAAATCGAGTGCTTTGATGTTTGAAAAAATGATGAAATACAGGAATAGCATCTTCTCGTCCAATGAAATGCTTGCATAAAACAGCAGAAAAAAGGAAAAAAATGCACACAAAAATTCATGTAGAATAGGAATCCACTATATCTCTTATTTTTCAGTTATATCTGTTCCTTCTTCTCTTTGTCAGTGCTAGCAAGGAGTGCAAGGAGTGTTATACTGTTGTTCAAAATCCATTGCTTTAAAGCTGAGAGCAACTCAAAGCTGAAAAATAGATTGCTTTGGGTCTTTGTTTTCCAACCCACGGAATGAAAAATTGTAACTTCACTAGTTAATATTTACTTAGTTTACAATCAGCATTTCTGTGATACATAGTTGAAAGAAGTTAGTATTTCTTTGTCTCCTATTTTTCTTAGTTAGATCGATTCAAGGAACCACCTGCATATGGACCTATGTGTGACATCCTGTGGTCAGACCCGTTGGAGGACTTTGGAAACGAGAAGACTCAGGAACACTTCACTCACAACACAGTCAGGGGGTGCTCGTACTTCTACAGGTGAATGTTCCTACTTTGAATGTGTTTCTGTACATGAACTTGTTTGGGTTTTGAAGTATAAATGTTTGCTTGAAGTTTGTGGCACTACTTAAATAATTGAGCCTTTTTTTCTCCAGGTTTGCCTTGTTTTCAGGTAAATTTGAGTTTGGTTTATTTGAGTCTCGGTTTCACCCACAACTAGGAAACCCCAAAATGTCTTGATTTTATTCTCCAAAGCCTGTGTATTTTGCTTATTTCTGTTCTTCTAAGTTAGAGACTGAATGTGTTGCTTTTAAAAAGGGGTAGGAACTACATTTCTGGTTGAAAATTAGAACTTAATTTTGAATTAAAGGTGCCATCATTGGAAAACTCACTACCTGTTGCTCGGCAGGGTAAGTAAAATTTGAGATTTTCCACACACAGGTACCTT
Organism: Calidris pugnax; assembly: GCF_001431845.1. Classification (NCBI taxonomy): domain Eukaryota; kingdom Metazoa; phylum Chordata; class Aves; order Charadriiformes; family Scolopacidae; genus Calidris; species Calidris pugnax. The sequence continues at coordinate 2,436,567 of NW_015090771.1, read as the reverse complement.
CTTTTTTTATTTCCCCTCACAGTTTTATCAAACTTTTTATTTAAGTTTGGGAATAGTTCTTCCCAAGAAATTCAGGATTTGAACAGCATTGGTTAAATGGGACTTGGTAAGAGCTGAAATTAGTGCTTTTGACATTCTTGCAGATGCATGTATGGACTTAAATGCAAAGACATCGAGTTCTTATTCACCTTTGACATTATTTCTTTCTATTGATGTTTGTTAGTAAACTATAAATGTGAGAACATTCCTGAAAAAAGTAATAGTAATCAGGATAGAAGGACATCTAAAGCAAAGCTGTGGGTTAGTTTGTGACTATTCAAGGGAAACTTTCTTCTCTGTTTCTTTTCTGCTTAGTGATAATTGTCCTTTAAGCCTGGGGTGGGTGGGT